>NC_046664.1:127984877-128002466 GCF_010883055.1 Belonocnema kinseyi | reverse complement strand
AAAACAAAAAAATTCCGGTGTAAATCGAAAGAGAACGAAAATCAGATGTAAAAAATTCCGGTGTAAATAGAAAGAGAACATATTTCTTAGTTTCATTCAATTTTTTGGTATTTTTGAAAAGATTGCACAACCTGTCCGATTTGAAACGAATACGCCCAAAACGTCTCTTTACAGTCTATCTGCACCTCCACGTTAGTAAGAGATGGGAAACGCTGAGAGTGATTACTTTCAGTAGGCTAATGCTGCTCTAGCAAATTAAAAAAAAAACTTAATAATAAAAAAAGTCTTTATTTACAATTTGTTTATTTTTCTCATTTTTCATTAATATTAAAATTAATTCGAGTAATACATCATGAATAAAATAAATTTTTAATGTTCTCACATGTAAATTTAGTTGATACTTTTATTAATTCATTTTTTTGTCCCTAAATTATCCTTCTTCCAATTTTATAACTTCATAGACCAACAACATACCATTCAAATCTGAATTTGGCGAGGTAAGCTCCCCAGCGCCGAGCTTCAACGAACGACCGAAAAGAAGTAGAAAAAATTTTGCCGGTCAAGTCTGACCATACCTGAAAAGCGAGCAAATGTTTGCCGACCACTGGCGTAGCAGGATGTCGGGAGAACCTGCTCATCGATAGATGTGTCTGCTAAAATGCAGCATACTACCAGCGTGACCTGTCGATGGCCTGGATTGATTACCGGAAAGCTTTCGATTCGACCTCCCATAGACTTATCATCTATCTTTTGGAAAGCAATCGTGAGGTGCATAGAGAGAAGGATGCCGCTTTGGAAAAACAGATTTACTATCTGATCTGGAAAAAATCGTGTGATAACTAACAAGGCCACCTTTCAGAGAAGCGTTTTTCAGGGCGATACCATGGGCCCACTCCTCTTTTGCCTCAAATTATGATCACTATCTCTAGCACTTCGCCATTCCGACGGGTACTTTTGAGGCAAACCTGCAGATCGAAAGTATAAGGTCACTCATGTATTTTAGATGGACGACTTTACGATCTATGTAAAAAACAAAGAGCAACAACATCTAGCTCTAGGGATTGTCGAACGATATACTAATTCAATAGGAATGGAATTTGGGTTAGATAAATGCGCCAAGGTTTATTTAAAGCGCGGAAAACTTAATGGCATCCCTGAAGACCCTGAGCTCGTCGATAGAAGCGCCATACGACAACTTTGCGCTGAAGAGACTTATACATACCTGGGCGTGCCATAGCGCCGCAGTCTGGATAAGAGATTTATAAAGGATACTATCCGAAGCAGATACAAACGTCTCATCCGCCAGATTTGATCTTCCGAACTGTCGGCGAGGAACAAAGTATTTGCAACGAGTATGCTTGACGTCCTGTTAGTACTCTGTTCATTTGGAATGGTACCATCGACGAAGAACGAGCTCAGATCTCTTGATATCAGGACACGAAAAGTTATGCACATGAACAAAAGCATACATCTAAAGTCTTCTGTTCATCGACTCTACATCTCACGCCGTCAAGATGTTCGCGGAATATTGAATCTTGAATTTCTTCATAACAGAATTATTCTGGGTATAGCACATAGAGTCGAAAATGGAAGAGACCCTCCTCTTAAAATGGTCAGGAAGCACGACGAAGTGGGCAAAGGAGCGTTTCTGTACAAAGCAGCGGAGGAGGCTGCTAAAACACTCGAACTTAACTTCAGTATTAGGGGTGAGCAAAATGCATCAAATCTTATCAATCTCGATAACTCATTCCTGAAAGCCCCGATTAAGAGGATCAATCAATGTCGTGTGAGCTAAATTTTGCTTTCCTTAAATCACCCGGATTGAAGTCTGGCACGGAGGGATTCATTTTGGCATGTTAAAACCGTGTCATTTCCACGTTAACATACCGTCGCCACATTTTGAGTCAAGACATTCCCGATGATAGCTGCAGGGCGTGCCATGCACACCCCGAGTATTTGGTTCATATACTATCTAGTTGTCCAACTCATGGGGAAACAACCTACATCCAGAGGCACAATGCGGCACTAAGACTACTTTATTAACATCTCTGTCACTCTTATGGCATCAGCTGACAAAAACATCATAGGCAAGAAGAATGAAAAGAAAGAGAGGTAGAGAGACCTTATGAGGTAGTTGAAACGATTGTACCCGGAATATTCTGTTAAGCTAATCGTCCTTATCATTGGCGCTCTTGGATGTGACAAGCTTTCACTGGTTAGTAGCTTGAAAAGTATCTCTGCGTGTGAACAATATGCTAAAACACTTGCGGGAAAAATTCAGAAGGAGATCGTCCTTGGGTCGCTCCGTGTCCTCAGGGTGCATGAGAGTTTTGCCGGATCGTCGTATTGATTCCGTTACAGACTGTAACCTATCTCACGGTCATGAGACGTGGTTGTGGCAGAAATTTTACCGCGATTTTGCTGGGATCGGGTGCAGTTTTTCAGATTAGCATCCGCTCCGGGCGAAATCCTGCGGTTGTCCTCATAACAAACTTCTAATTGTATATATTCCAGGAACTAGATTTTTTTTTATATTTTCTGAAATTAATGCAAACATTGGTAATATTATATTGAAATGTTGCTGTTGGCTTAATGAACCTAATTCAAAGAGAAATTAAGAATCAAGCAGAGTTAGTTATTCTTTCCCATAACGAAATACGGGGCGAGGTCTTCGGTTTCAAGCAAAAGAAGTGGACAGTCGTAGGAGATCCAGACGCGGTACATTATGGTTAATTTCCCGGGACTCAATTCATATACAACATCCCTAGCAGAAGAAACGGAAAGAGTTCGGAAAGAGGTTCCGTTACGATCCTTTCCGAATTGTATGGGAACTTTGCTTCCGATTTCTTTTCGAACGTCTCTCTTTCATAAGGTTTCCGATGTGTTTCTGAACTTCCTCCGAAGTGTCCCGCTGCATCTACTTCTTTCTGAACGTTTCTCATTTCTTTCCGAATAAGTGTTGCAGTTTCCCATTACCTTATTCCAATGCTTTCCGAATATTTACCTGTTTCCAAATGTTTATGTTCGCTCTGAATGTTTCTGATTTCTTCCCGAATAAATGTAAAATGTAAAACATAAATTATTAAATGATGTTTTAATTATGCATGTGTGTATATACAGGGTGATTTTTGTAACTTTAAACTTTTGATCCATAACATTTTTTTATAGAGTGCCTATTTTTCGAGATATTTGAAAGTTTCAAGTCAAAAAAATCACCCTGTATACATATATAATCTAAGGTTGTCTACTTTCGAATGCCATTTGTCGTTTTTCATTCGGGAAAAAATCAATCCAATATAGCGGCCCGACCTCGGAAAAATGCACTAACATGGATGTGTTTCAGCTTCGTACCAGAATAATTTTCAGCCGATTGAGGTCTGTGAGGTCTCAAATGAAAGCTATGGCTGTATACTGTCGAATGCCCTACCAGCGGAAATCAACCCCCAAAACACCCCAATTTTCGGAAATTTACCAATACGATGAAATTCTGTGAAAACTTAGCACAGAGGGTTTTCGGGGTCGCAGATTACGAATCTAGAGTAAGATGTCGAAAATTCATCCCAAAGGGCGAATATACACCCCCCAAAACAACAGTTTTTTTGTGGAGATCGAGATGGTTTTGGGCACGTATTTGTAAAATCCAATAGCAGATTCGTCATCAGCATCTTTAAAAACCTTCGAAGACGTGTTTTAGAAGTTTTTAAAGGAAATTTTCCGTGGTCACCGAAAACTTATATTATATAAAATTTTATGCGCTTATAACGTCATCTCGGCGATCGAAGGTTGAAGTTTGATTTTCGACTCCATTTTCACATGGTCAAATATAAACAAGGCTTTCGAAAGTAAACAACCGTAGCTTTTATTTGAGATTTCAAAGACATTAATCGGATGGAAATTAATCTGGAACAAGGCTGAAAAAATACATGTTACTGCGTTTGTCCGAGTTCCGGCCGCCACATTGGATTTATTTTGTTCCGAATTGAGAAACGCCAATTGGCAATCGAAAGCAGATAGCCTTAGCTTTCATTTGAGACCTCATAGACCTCAATCGGATCAATTTTACTCTGGGACGGGGTGGGTGTCCTGTTGACCGAGAATGCCTCATATATATTTTTTTAAATAAATAAATAAATATAATAAATAGTAACATATAATTTACTAATAAATATAATGAAATATAAAAAGAAATATAAATAAATCTAGACAAATTATTCAAATAAATACATTTTGCAGCTAAAATTATTGAGCGTTAACCAAAAAAAAAGTGTTCAAAAAAGTAGTTTCACTTTCAACTATAAGTTGTTTTCTTAATAAAAAAAAAGATCAAACAGATTAATTTTCAATGAAACAGTTGTGATTTTTAAACAAAATGATGCAAAATTCAACTAAATATTTGCATTTTTGACCAGAAGAAAAAATGAGTTTTCAACAACACAGTTGATTTTTCAAACCAAAAAAATGACTAAAAAATTTCTGAATTTTCAACCAATTAATCAAAGAAACTTAAATTTTCGCATTGTTTCCTCCATTTTCGACTGCTTATTTATCCTCTATTGAAAATAAACTGTCGTATAAAGATTTTTCCAAAAAAAACTAGAAATAGGAAAATTTCATATCTATTTTATTATTTTTCGAATATATTTATGTTATTTTTATTATTTGTGTACTGTCAAAAAATGTTCAAGCTGGTTATTGAGTATAATTTGCCCTAAGCTGGACTTGTAGAAGCATTATCTGGCTCCATTTCTATATTGACATTCAAAAAACCCCCGATTTACTCCAAAAATAAGTGCACAAAATAATGTGTGACTGCAAACACTATGGAAAATAAAGTATATCCGAATATTTGAATTATTTTAAACAAAAATCTTGGGAAAATCGCTATCAATCTCTCTTGCGTCACCATTTTTTTTTATTTCATTCATATCGATTATGGTAGGTATTCAATTATACTGAACTGGATTTTGAACCAAACATTTAAAATAAAGCAATTAAACGTGGTTATATTTTTTGGTGAGATCTACAAGAATCATTATTATCATTAGCGGAGGTTGACATTCACTAACGGCATTTTTTGAAACATATAATGACATTTAATTCTTTTGGTTTAGTCGAGTATCAGTGCAATCGAATGCTTACTATAGATTGGGTTTATCGATCAAGCCACTGAAAGCGAGTGAGTAAGCGACAATCTTATATAAAAATGGCGCTGGGTACAAGCAGAGACGAGATGCTTTCAGAGCTTTTCCAAAGATTCTTGATACAATCGCAACAAATGTCGAATATTCCTAATTTCCCATAGTGATTTCAGTAAAAAAGGTCGTGCTCAGTTGCGTTTTCAATAAACCTTGTTTTTTATTGTGGATACGAAAATCGATTAAAGTGACGCTTCTTTTGGCTTTTCATCATTCAGTCAAGCTCAGTACAATTTACATTTCATAGTGTATTATTTTTACTATACAAAGAAGGAATTTTATCGAGGACTATTTGTAGTGATTAAAAATGAGACTTGGGTGGAAAGAGTAAAGTGGGTAGTCATTCGGAAAGAAATCGGAAACATTCGACGACATTCGGAAATGATCGCAAACAAGTCGGAGAGTGGGACATTCGGAAACAAATCGGAAAGATTCATGGGACAGTTTGAAGTTCGGAAAGAAATTGGAAGCAAAGTACCCACACAATTCGGAAAGGATCAGAAAGGAACCTCTTTCCGAGCCCTTTCCAAAATCTTTCAGAATCTTTCCAACGCGGTCTTTCCGAAACCTTTCCGAAACCCTCTTCCGACCGACAGCAAAAAAGGCACCCCCGCTGGTTTCTAACACATACATTCCCACAATAAAAAAATTGTCCGAAAATAGCGCGATTTCACGAAAAAAACAGTCATATCTTTCCTGTAGAACGTAAATAATCACAGAGACTTTGCGTTGCAATTTGTTCTAAAGTTAACTCTTCTTAAATATGCCTTAAATTCTTTACCTTTTGTTTATATATTTCAGTCTGCAAAACACATATTTTTTACATGAATGTTTTTAAATTTATTTACGTGGAACACTCTAAGCTTTCAAATAACTGTTAAATTATTACACTAGCATTTTTTTTGGCTGAGTTATGAAGCCCTCGATGGCACACTGGGATCAAAAAGACCCCAGAGATGAAAATTCATGAGAATTCATGAATATCTATTTGAAATTGGTACTTTTTCGCTTGGGGTCAAAAAGACCCCAGTTGCCAAAGTTCACGCTGTTAAAAGCTGTCGAATTTCATAAGTTTTTATCACGGTTAAATTTCTGTAAGCTATACAAATTTCTTTTGCATATTCGTTTCCGGCTCATCAAAGTAAAAATTGTTGACCTGTAAAAAATGATCCTCCCTTCATTGAGCTACCATTTTTTCTTCATTTACTTTTTTAACGTTAAAGCCAGATGAATCGAATTTTCTTGCCGATAGTAGGGTACTAGCATGTTTTTGTCGTAGTGATGGGAGGCCCTTGGAATGCACAGATAGAAAGTTACAGAACTAAGACATATCACAGGGTGCGAACTCGTAATATTTTAGTTATTCAGGGCGAGTATTCGTATCTCTATTTTTCTTCACTAATTGAGTAATAACCACAAGATATAAAAATGTTACGTATTAAGTTAGCCTGTGTAGTTTTATTAGTATAAAGCTTGTACTTATTTTTATGTATTGTATACACTATAAATAATAATATGCATTTATAATGTTATATTACAGTAACTGCATGGGTCCATTATGACGCATATTATAGTACATACTCTTTTGCATCACGAAAAAAGTCGTCACAACTTGTGGTCATATAATGTATATCTAATATGAAAAACACAAGTGGAAATGCGAAATTTATTCGAAGAGATGATATACAGCTATGTAATAAAAATTGGATAATGGACATACTACTCGAACAACTAGTTTATAAGATCAATAAAAATAAGGTTTGAATCAATAAGTTTCATATTCGTAAAACTATTATGCAAAGTTTGCACATATATCGACGTTAAACATATGCAAAGTTTGCTCAAATATCGATGTCAAACCTTTTTTATTAGTTAAATAAGGCATTGAAGTTTTGAAAATGTGTATACCGAGTAAGTAAAAACTTTGACCGTTAACCAGAATTTCCATAGAATAAAATTATAAATTTAAATAAACCCACGGTGATATAATCATGTGATGTAAAAAAAACAAATAATTTATGATTAATGTGCCCATTCTTTGATTCCATAATTCAGTTTCAACGCTTTTTGAATTTAATAAAGCGGGTATCACGTGATATAATTCACACATAAAAATCATATTTCATTTATTTTAGATAATTCTCTTCTACACAAAAAAAGTTATGTCCACGCTAGAAATAATGATGGCATGAAGCTTCTTAAATTCCTCGAGTAAAACTTATAATCTTTCAGAAATGGCTTCTTTTTTTCATTGTTCAATAATTCTTCTCGCAGAGCCAACGATAAAGTAGAAAACTTAAATAATTGCTAAGTCTCCAAATTAAGAAGCACTTCTTGGTTTCTAAGCGACTTATTTCATTCGTCCAAAAACAGCTGTCTTCAATAAAAATGCACCATTAATAAACAGTTCTTCCTCATATTTACATAAAAAAATCGAGACATTTAAGGCACTCGCAATAATTCAAATTACATTTAAAGACTCTGTTTCCCATTATTGCTATCTTCTTTCAAGAAGAGTGCTTTCGCAGAACAGCATCAAGGATCTGTTTGTTTCCTTGTAATTGTTGGGCAAAAACTGATTGATTTTTGCAACTGTGTGTATGTATCATCAAATGGTTCTCGCGATAATTTTTATGAAGCCTTCTTGCATAACAGAGAGCATTACTAAACTTAAGTAACTCTCAATTACTTTATTTCAGGGTTCTTCAAAAGGCAATTTGGAGGTCTTTCTTTAAGACGTAAACAATTTTCGGATGCGGCGCCAAAAATTAAAAAAACATTTAATCGAAAATCAGCACACAAAAAATGTCGACATTTATAAAAATGGAGGCAGTTTTTAATGAAAACGGCAATTTTTTTATTCTTTTCTTTTCATAAATATGCGAGATACGAATAAAGTCCAAAAGAAATGTTAAGTGCCCAGAAGCAAAAAGGATATGATCCAAAAAGGAGATGTAATATACACAAGGAATCCCATTTGAGAACAACATTCACTCGCTCCGAACGTAAACAGTCAGAGTCGTTGGAACTATTTCTATTGGATTTGGACGATGGCTAACAGCTGATGGAATTAACGTGTTTATTATACTGTCTGCTTTGTCGCTACGTTATTGTTTGTCATGCATGACTGAGTACCGCCTCTCTCTTCCGAACCCGCGGTCCCCATATTACCAAAGTTACAACGATTGAAATTCTAGGAATGACTTAAATGGGATTTAATTAAAAGGAATTCTCACAAGGGAAAGGCCTAAAAGTCCATATTAAAATCGAAGTCGCGTGAACTTAAATTAAGAGATTATCGAATTTCATTGGTTTTTTTGTAAGTAAAGCCCAGTTTTAAAAATATTAATTTTTGAAAATTGCGACTGCCTTCACTGATTCACTATTATCAGTCACGCGACACGTCCCTCGTCTAGTGGCGATAGCCTCGTTGTAGTGTATCTACTTGCGACTCCGCTGCTGTAGAGGTCGAATGTTTCGGCTAGAGTCTTTGTTTACCTTTTTCCACTACAACCAGCAGAATTTTCGTAACTTTCCAGGATTTTGTCGCTTTAAAAACACTCAAGTTTTACTAAGAGTAACCACGGAAAGAATGAAAAAAAAAAGAAATGGATTCATTAATAATTATTCATGGATAATTGATTAATAATTAATAACAATTTATAATATTTTCATAATAATAAATAATAATGAATAATTATTCGTAATGATTTATTAATAATTTATTAGTAATTTATTAAAATGAATAATAGTAATAATTAAAATTTTTTTATTATGTAAAAAAATTTTAGACAAAAGATTCGAACCCCACGACAGCAGAGTTGCAAGAGGACACACTACCACCAGGCTAGCGTCGCTGACTTAGAGACGTGCCGCGTGACTGATACTAATGAATCTGTGAAGGTAGCCGTAATTTTAAAAAAATATTTTCAAGACATGGACCCACTTACAAAAGAAAAAAAACTGCGAGACGTGGCGAATGAAATTCGAAAATGTTTTGAAATATGCTCATGCTACCTCGATTTGAATTTCTACCCTCAGGCCTTCCCCTTGTCCGTGTATTTCGCCTGAAAGTAGAAGAGTCCTTGGTTGCTTTCGTTTAAACGATATCGACGGACCGAACCAATCTCAGGGGAACATAGTATTGTACCCTCTTATCCCATCCAGACATATTTTTTATTAAAAAAAGAGCTTGATTTCCATAAAAACGGCCGATATTTTATTAACTTTCGACTAGAAACTTTGTATATTTCAAAACAATGAGAAAGCGTCCATAAGAAGCAAAAAAAATTTTTCATTATTTTAATCATTTTTTAAAAAACCTGATTTTAATAACTGCATTCTGTTTTTTAAATAAAAAAATTTGAAAAAATGTTTAGCATCCCATACGCCCCATATAAAATTTTTTTTTGGTCGAAAAGAAGAAACGCACCAAGTTTTATGCATTCTTAACAATTTGAACCAAAGTTGGCCAATTTTCGTTGCAACGATTATACTAATACGAATGTTACGAATACGAGTATAAAGAATGTGATTAAAATATTTAAATGACCAATTCAGTTATTTGTTTTACAAAATTCTAAGGTATAACATTTTGACATAAATATATTTTTAAATATAACAATAAAATTATTGATAGGATTTAAAAAATCCCATTTAAAAAAGTAAGATTGAGTTTGTTTCTTGTCATCATAACTATTTCTTTAATTATATAAGTAACTTAGCTCAATAAAAACATCTTCCTGAAATTTTAATTTAGATTACACTTCAAACTTAGAAATATTATGAAGACATACATTTTCTTACCGCGAAGTTATCGTAAAGCAAAAATGTACTCTTACGTCGGAATAAAACCATTTTAAGTAATTGAAATACATATCTTTTTTTGAAAAGCTATATGGAACTTCTTACGCAGCAGCTTCTTCGACAAACGGGCTTTTAAGAGCTGTGCTTTCGGACTCTCCTTTCATCAAAATATTTTCTCTACTAGGAGTTACGGTTTCATCAACAACTAGAGCATTCAACTTGACAGGTGCTTCATTTACTGAATCCACCACTTCTGAAGTTTCTCTACTTTTAACAGTGATGTCTATCGACTTTCCCTCCATTTTTTCTAGAACCTCTGGTACTATTTTAAGACGGTTTTTTTGTACATTTACCTTCTCGAGTTGTTCAGTTTGTATAATTTTGAATTTTTCCTTGTCATTATACAGAGATACATCAACTGGCTGGACTTGATCTTCTATTTCGATTTTCTGCGAAGTGAGAGGCTCAGAGAAATTCATCTTTTGCTGCTGTACTTCCTGCCGAGATTGTTGCACCTCCTGCTCTTGTCCAACCACAAAATGTTGTTCATGTACCTTCCGGACATGTTGTTGCAATCCTTCTTGAGGTTGTTCTGTCAGCCATTGAAGTTTCTGCGTTACATGATGTTGCACATCGGGTTGGTGCTCCTGTTGATGTAATTCAGTCTCCTGTTGATGCGGTTGCGCCTCTTCAAGTTGACGCTGTTCCAGCTCTTGTTGTAGTTTAGGTTGCTTGAGCTCTAATTGATTCTTGACCTGCAACTCATCTTGATGTTGTTGCTGCTGCAAGATTTCTTGATGTTTTAACTGCTGCAGAAATTCTTGTTGATGCTTCTGATGGAACTCCTGTTGTTGTTCCTGTCGGACATCTTGATAATGTTGCTGAAACTCATTATGTTTATGTTGCTGTTGTGGCTTATTTTTACCCCGACCCCTAGGGGTTTGAAACTGTTGCTGATTATCAGGTGGTGGGAGAATAGGAATTGCAGCTTTCGGTCGCCTCACAGGTTGTTGTTGCTGATGTTGCTGCGCAGGGCTGTAGTATGTACATCCTTGAGGCTGGAACAATTCTTGCGGCGGTGGTCCTTGGGGCTGAAAATCAAAGTCGTAATTTATAAAAACAATGACATACTTTAGCGAGGAGTACACAACTTTTATAATCAGTATACAATGTTCATTGTTGTACATTGAATTTTGAAATCTGCCTGCCTGCGTAGCGGAGGCGAAGGAACATCTGGTTTCACACCCTAAGTTGATTTAAAAAAATTGTAATCATCCATTTTCTTAAAAAGAAAGATGATGATAGAAGGATATAAAGAGGTCACTTTGGGATTCGAATTTAGCGATTAAGAATTTGAAGAAACTACCTAGTGCCATATCTGTTTACCAACTAGTTTTGATATGGAATGAAAGGGAAGCTTCTAATGTGTCCCCTGAGGGTTTATATTTTTATTGTACCTTCTTCCCTATTCCTTTACAGACCCCCCACACACTCACTTGGTTGTAGCATGGAGACCTACAGTTTTAAGATTTAAGTACTTAAAGAACCTTTTTCCCTAGAGATACCAGTCCCACGACTCTCCGGTGATAAACTAGTGTAGGTGATGGCTAGTGTTCACCGCATGGGCCGCCGAGGCTCTTCCAGAGTGCGAGGCGGGAATCGAACCCGCAAGCCGAGGGTGTGGCTACAAAGCCTATACGCTTTAGCCCCCACGACCATCGTCGTACTTAATTTTGAAAAAAAACAAGTCATTCTTTTTTATCTGGAAAGATATTTGAAAAAAGTACAAAATTATTAAAATGGCGGTATTTTCGTAAAACCAAAAATTTTGGTTATTTAAAAAATATGGGAGGTACCGAAAAGCTCAAAGTAAAAGTTCGTATAAGTGGCAAAGCACATAATACTTTACACGTTTTTATTTTATTTACATCGTTGTATCGCTTTCGGCTCAAGGAAATTTTTTCTCTCATCTTCATTTAAACAAAGGAAAAATGTGTGACGTATTCCATGTATTCTGCGTATTACATGTACATTGGCCTAGATAGGATCGTTGGTGACGTTTACTTTCTTTAAAGGGAGAATCGCGTGTAACTGCCTGAAAATTAGGGTATTTTTGGGGATTTTTTTGGGAATGAAAATAACAACGAATCTTTCCAAAACTTGTTTGATTTATTAGGGTACTCTTGATGTATAAAATAAATGTATTTCAGATGTCGTTGAACCAAAAAAATTTCTAAAAATATTGATAAATCACAAAATGGCGACCATTAGAAAAAAATCCAATTTTTACCCAAAAGTTTGCTTGAATTTGTCTTTAAAAAATTGCGGAAACCATTTTTCTAAATTGGGAGTGGTTCGCCGACAAATGAAACATTTTAGCAAACTGCACACTAGTAATAGCAATCTCTATTCTTTGTGGAACTGGTTTATTTCCCAAATCATATTTTTTCGATATTGCTGATTGGCTGCGATTTTGTGTGGGTTGGATCATGGCAAGAACGGCAGTGTGTTGTTTCGGGGATAAGAAGCTTAGCTACGGATCTGGGATTTTCACTGTATCTTTTGGGATGTTAAGGCTTTTTTTGTTTCAGATTTTCGTGAAACTCAAGTATAATGATGACTTAGGTATCGACAAAATCTGTGTTCGCATCGATGCCATATGGCACTTAGGGGAGCTGAAGGGTTAACATTCTGAATTGGGTTCTTAATCCTGTACTGACATGAATGCGAAGTTGATTGGCTGCCCTGGTCTTGTATCGATGAGGGCGCTGTAAGCTACTTTTTCAACTGCGAGTATGCCAAAAAGAGCGGGGCTGCTGAAAATCAATCAATACCATCAATAATAATACGGATAAATACAACCGACTATCAATGTAGTAACTCACGGTTTAGTAGTGCCGAGAACTGCTGACCGACACAGTTTCTCAGCTCAAGTGATGAGAGATGGATGGGAATTTCCCTTGTATTTTTCCAGTGTTTTTGTTCACGTCGACAATTTTTTAACTAAGAATCAGTGTAATAGATAGTCAGGAAGGTCAGTACATGGTACAGAATACGACTTTTTAGAGAAAATCAGGTCCGTCCACTTAGTGCCGCCACCAAGGCAAATTGAAAAATGGAATACGCCATATTTTTTTGCTTTTTTTGCCAATTTTATACTAAAAAAATAGTTTTGCGCTTTAAACTTCCGACAAAAAGAGTGGCGACGCTAGCAGGACATCCACTCAAAGCCTCCACCTATGAAAACCCACTAAAAATATTATAATGAGACGAACGATTAGTGGAGATTTTTTTGCTTTCTTTGTTGCTTTTTGTGCTCTCTGATGATATACAGAGTGTCTCAGGCTCAAGTGTCCGGACTAAAATATGTCTCTACAAATTAAAAAAATAAATCGAAAATTCCTTTTCCAAAAATCAGTTGAAGTTTTAGTTTTGTAGTTATAAAATATTTAGACTGGACCAATCAGGACCGCGGTATAAACAGACGTGCGTACGTGGGCAGAAGTCCAACGCAGTGTTATTGCGGGAGCGCCGAGGTGGGGTTCGTGACGGGAGAACAGCGGTCAACACACAAAGTTGGACTCCCGCTCACACACACACGCGACTGTTTATACCGCGCTCCTTATTGATCCAGTTTAAATCTTTTGTATCTCAAAAACTGGAGCTTGAACAGATTTTTGGAAAAGGAATGTTCAATTTATTATTTTAAGTTTTATACAGCCATATGAGTGAGGAAACCTGAGTCTGGCACACCCTGTATAATACGTTCCCCTAAAACTATCCCTAAGTCATACATTCCTATCTCTCGTGCTCCAAAACTTTCTAAAAGTGGGAAAACCACCTTGAACAGTGTAAACATGATTTAGAGCTCCAAATTAATTACTTGACACATGAAAATTTCCCTCTCATTATAAGTTTCCCGAAAAACTACCCTTCTACGTGTACATATGCAGTAGAATACATATATGTTGGAAAAGAGTGAATAAAATAATGCAACTTAGAAAACACTGTTAGTTGATATTTCTTTCTCTTTTTTTTTGCTCTCCAATGATATATAATACGTTCCCCAAAAAGTACTCCTGAGTAGAGACTTGATAACTTCCCTCTCATTATAAATTTCAGAAACGACTGTCAGTGGATATTTTTTGCTACTTTTTTGCTCTCCGATGACATATCCCCGGTGCTTATGAAAAAAAAACCTACAAAATAAAGCTACGATGAAAAACCTTTTTCAAAGAGCCGTGAAAAATAAATTGCTTATTTTATTTTATATTGCTTTGAAAAAAAAAACATTGCTTTAAAATACCATGGAGAAGAACACATCTCAGTAAAATGCTACGAAAAAAAAAAATATATTTCGGTAAATGCTGAGAAAAAACCGTATTCCTATAAGCGCCGTGAAAAGAAACCTTACTCATGAAAAGACCGTGAAAAAACCCTATTTTTTTAAAAGCCGTGAAAAAGGACCGTATTCGTTAAAACTTTTAATTAAACTGTTTTATTCAAAGAAAAAAAGTATAATAATTATTTTGCCGTGAAAAAAAGTATTATAGGTGGACAATGCAAAAAATTATAAATAAATATCAAGTTAAAATCGTGTGCTTTACGCTGCCACACAGTGGTCAAAAATCGGAAAAGGGTGGTCAAAATTAGAAAATGTTCATAAAATGAGCCAAATTCGATTACTTACGGGTTTTTGAGGTCGCTGATTACGAATCCGATGTCAAAAATTAAGAAAACAAAATGGTCATCATTTATCCTGCAGTTACTCTAAAGCTTTAAATTTAAAAAATCTATACAATAAGAGAGTCAACTTGAAAAATGTTTAACAAAACCGTGTATATATCGAAAAAAATTGAAATTTCTAAACTTATTAGAAATATTAGAGGGAACTGAATTAATCGAA
Source organism: Belonocnema kinseyi (assembly GCF_010883055.1). Lineage (NCBI taxonomy): Eukaryota > Metazoa > Arthropoda > Insecta > Hymenoptera > Cynipidae > Belonocnema > Belonocnema kinseyi. The sequence continues at coordinate 127,987,559 of NC_046664.1, read as the reverse complement.
AATACAGCATGTAAGTATGGAATTAAAAATAACCATGAGAGATGGGTCTACTGATCGGATTAATAGGAATTAAAAAAGTGAAAAATATATTCGCCTGAATGAAATACAACACAAGTGTCAATCAATAAGAAAATAATAATGAATTGGTTTCGGAGATAAACCTATTCTTTCGTTGGTCACTACTCCCGATAGGAAATTAGCACATTCAAAAAATTGAAAAATGCTCACTCCTTCGTTTAAATCTGAAAATATTATTTTTTCTGTTTTCTTTTCTTCTTATCGGGTATTCGTATAACGCATGGTTCGTAATAGGAAAGAGGAGAAAAGTACTGGGCAGATAGCGCTGAGCCAGATAGGCTGAGCAGAAATAATGAAAACTTAATGCAATTTTCTAAACTTTTTTATATATTTAAGGGCATGTGATACTTAGAAAATTGTCGATTTTACCAGTTTAAGGTGCCCCAAGCTTTTTTTTTAATAATAAATATTTTGTCTTAAAAATTTGGGAAATGACAGCGAACATGCTAACGGACATCCCCACACACTTTTTTGTAGGTTAATTCAAAAAAGTTTTAATTTAGCAAACTGTGATTAATTTGCATAGCGCTTAGGAAATAGTATACATTTTTTCAGTGTTAGATTCCTCCGGGTTTTTTCCTAGGATAAGAAATATTTTGCCTTCAAAATCTGGGAAATAATAGCGAACATGCTAACGGACGTCCCCACACACTTTTTTGTGTTTTTTTATCAAAACATTTTTGATATTGCTAACAACGTACGTGTATATTTCGAGATTATGTATGTTACAATTCACCCGAGCGTTACTTCCAAACTACACAGTATTTTTGGCCGAAAACTTTGGTCTTGCAAATAAACATAATAACTAACCTCCCGGAACTAACCTTGTTTGCAGGCAATCAAAAAAGTTTATTTCATAAATAATTTCCAGATTATCGGAAAGGCAGAGTGAAAAACGACGTAACCTCAAAATAATGCATATGCATAAAATTTTTATTGCGCAGAATTTTGTTTGTTAATTATCCATCAAAAAAGAGTCCGGGGACGTCCGTTATGATATTTTATAGCATCTCCGAATTCAGTTTTTAAAATTTTTCATTTTTGTCGAAAAAAGCCGGGGAAAATGTAAGTATCACATGCCTTTAAGCAATCATAAATATTATAAATGATAAATTTGTAATCATAATGAAAGGTACACTTTTAAACTTGGATTATGCTCTAAAAAGAATCAAATTGTCGAAACGTCGGATGGTGATTATTCCATAACTTTGTTGTACAAGTCATGGTACCTTGCCGGAATCCACAAATGTTCCTTCATTGTTGCTTTTTTTAAATTCCGGTAGTTTAATCTTATGCTGGTACGCTTTTGGAAGTACATAATGTTTTATCAGTTCGAAGTAATGGATACCAATTTTGAAAATTGTTGGTTTTGTATAATTCTTCTCTCTGAAATCGTATTTTACTAAGACGTTTATTTTGTCATTTGAAGGACCAATGACTATCTCCCTCACCCTTTTTGTGTTCAGCTTATCCCAATTAAATTTTTTAGCGATTTTACTCAAATTAAATATGTCACTTTGTGAAAACTTCTCTATGTTTAGAGAAAGATTCGATTGCGCTGTGCATTGACTCCCCCGCACTTTGTGTGCGGCCAACTTCCAGGAATCTGTAAATGAACAATTAATACAAAAGTTTGGTAAAACTTTGATAAATTAAAATTTAGCGATTTAATACAATTTTTTCTAAGAAATGGATACAAAAAATAGAAAAATGACTTAACAAGTCCCTTTATAAGGTTCGATCTTAATAAAACACATTGAGCCCCCTTGGGGTCATGATTACGATTAAAATGAGCCAAATAACTTTTAAATCCATCCAGTCGTTCAAAAGTTACGGAGGGACACATATACTCACAAACCCACATACTTTTTTTTTAAATGTCATAATCTGATTCCCAAGGCGTGAAAACATACTTCTAAAGTTTTTTGAAGTTATCGAAAAAATTCACTATCACAAAGCTTCCTGTATGAAGCAAAAAGGGCGAAAAATAGATGTTTGTTTTATAAAAAGTTTTTTTTTTTAAATGTATATTTTATTTTTATAGGTATATTCTATTGTCGGTATCTCAGTATATTATATAAATATATATTTGTTACCTGTGAATAATTTTCACATTAAGCAAAACTGTCACTATGACCAACATCGTGAAGACATTCTGGTTTTTATTTTGACCAGAACAATGATCAGAGACAGACTGCACTTCTCGCAGTTCTACTGTTTTTAATTATATTTCTTGAATATGACTCATTAGTATAGACGCTAATTCATTGGAGTCTCTACTGGCTGTTGTTTCGTTCCAGATATTGCATGTGCCCTGGGGATTTACGAGATCATAAAACGTCAAATTCATCACTACAAGTTTGGACAAATAATACATATTTGAAACTTCACATTTTGGTGTTGCTAACACTTTTTGCAAGTCAAAGTGTAAAACAGCTATCGACGAATCTGTCCTAGCTTTTTCTATAGAATCATTCACGCGCTTGCGAGCAAGTTTCTTATTTTTCAAATGTTCTTCTCTCTGTTCTTTTAAAAGTAGTTTTTGTTCGGCTGTTGAATATTCACATTGATGACATAAGGCACACCTGCAGGAAAAGTACAAGA
>NC_046664.1:127982448-127984777 GCF_010883055.1 Belonocnema kinseyi | reverse complement strand
AGAAAAAACCGCTTTATCATCACGACAATGCGCCTGTTCATTCATGCTTAGTTTCACAAGCAAAATTGCATGAAATCGGCTTCGAATTGGTTCCTCAGCCACTTTATTCACCAGACCTGGCCCCCAGCGACTATTACTTGTTCCCTAACGTGAAGAGATGGCTCATCGGTAAGCGTTTTTGATCAAATGAGGAGCTCATATCTGAAACTGATGCGTATTTTGGAGACCTTCCGATCGAGTACTTTTCGGACGATATCAAAAAGTTAGAAAATCGTTGGACTCACTGTATCGACCTAAAAGGAGAGTATGTTGAAAAATAAAACCGACTTTGGCCAAAAAAACGTCTCCGTGTTTCATTTTTCAGGGACTTAACGTTCAATCCTTGTATTTTTTAAATTAATCTAAAAATCATAATATTAGTAGAAGTAGTAATATTTTATTCTAGATATATAACGTTTTATATAAAATGCATCACTTGATATAAATAATATAATATGTATGTTAACCCTTAGTTGCACGGTGGAAACATGGGATCCCACCAACTTAACTTCATATTTTTGCCATTTAATAAGTTTTTAACGAACTTAGGTCAGTTGTTTATGTTCATTAGCTAATTTATTAGTAAGAGAATATAAGATTATAGCTTTATGACATAATTGTTTGTAATATTTGTTCTATAAATAAACAAACTTTAAAAAATGCCCTTTTTCCAAAGAATTCATTTTTGAAGAATCTATTCAAGATAATAAACTAAGAACCTCTACTCGGGGGTTTTTAGGGTCGCTGATTGCGAACCTGCATTTAGAAATTATAAATAATCAAATTCAAGATGGTGGATTCAAGATGCCGGTTTCAAAATTTTGAAAAACGAGATATACAAGCTTGAAAATCTATACTCGGGGTTTTTGGAGACGCTGCTTACGAATTTTAAGTTACTAAATTAAAGTTAAAATTAGTCGATCAAATTACGTTTACATTGATACGTAAATCCTCGAAATCGTAGATGAGATTTTTAATACATTGATTTCAATAATGTAAGCATTTATGGAATCTATGGATTACGCTAAGTAAAAGTAAATTACAAAATTTTCATCAACATTTAACCACAATTTTTTTGTCAGTGTTGGCCACATAAGCTCTTTTTTGAAGAATTACGAGAATCTAATCGTAGATCAGCGATCGTAATCAGCGACCCCAAAAACCCCTGAGTATAAATTTTAAGGCTCATATATATATATATATATTTTTTTTTCTTCAAAATTTTGAAACCACCATCTTGAATCTGCTATCTTGAATTTGAATATTTCCAAATTCTGACTTCAAATTCATAATCAGCGGCCCCAAAAACCGCCGAGTTCATATTTTCAAGCTGATATAACTCTTTTTTCAACATTTTGAAATCGCCATCTTGAATCCGCCATCTTAAATTGAAAATTTCGAACATTATACTGCCTCACGCATAAGAAATGCCCGATTTTGTTGCTCCTCAACATTGTAGTCCTGAGTTTTTTCTACTCCAATTCGAACTTCCAGATACATTTACTACACGAAAAATAGACTTCCAATTTTTTCCTCCTCGAAAATGAAGTACCGAGTTAATTTTCTGCTCGAATTTCAATTTCTAGATTATTCTGCTACATGAATAATAGATTGCTGATTTTTTTAATTGTCAAAATTGGAAAAATAGATTTTTTACATTTTCATACTAATGAGAAGGTACTAGGCAGTCTGATAAGTCCCTGAAAAATGAAACACGGAGACGTTTTTTTGGCCAAAGTCGGTTTCATTTTTCAACATACTCTCCTTTTAGGTCGATACAGCGAGTCCAACGATTTTCTAACTTTTTGATACCGTCCCAAAAGTACTCGATCGGAAGGTCTCCAAAATACGCATCAGTTTCAGATATGAGCTCCTCATTTGAGTAAAAACGCTTACCGGTGAGCCATCTCTTCAGGTTAGGGAACAATTAATAGTCGCTGGGGGCCAGGTCTGGTGAATACGGTGACTGAGGAGCCAATTCGAAGCCGACTTCATGCAATTTTGCTTGTGCAACTAAGCATGAATGAACAGGAGCATTATCGTGATGATAAAGTGGTTTTTTCTTCTTCAAATGCGGTCGTTTTTCGGCGATTTCGATTTTCAATCGGTCCAATAATGATGAATAGTATGCTCCAGTTATGGTTTTACCTTTTTCAAAATAGTCCAGGAATATTATGCCATGTGCATACCAAAATACGGAGGCCATTACCTTTCCGACCCATTGTTGCGTTTTTGGACGCTTCGGAGCACTTTGGCCCGGTGGAACCCACTGTTTTGCCTGTTGCGTTGA
>NC_046664.1:127979792-127982348 GCF_010883055.1 Belonocnema kinseyi | reverse complement strand
TAAGCATAGACCAACTAATTTATCTCCGTTATAGTTTGTTCTTGGATCCCCAAAATTACCTAATACTCTTTCTGTATCCTGATTTTGGATGCCCACCCAACCTACTACTCCAGTCTACTCCTGACCATATTTCGAATCCGCCTTTCAGCACGCCGTTTTTTATGTCTTTAGTTTCGCATCCCTTTTTCTTTGTTTCGGGCACGCATAAAATATCTAGTTTCTTCACGTCCATAGTTTCACACAATTCTTTTACCTTGAGATCATTTACTCCCCTAGCATTCCAAACACCCAGTGTCCATGAAAAAGCATAAAGAATAATACAACTTAGAAAACACTGTTAGTTGATATTTTTTTCTCTTTTTTGCTCTCCGATGATATATAATACGTTTCCCAAAAACTACTTCTAAGACGTGCACACCCATCCCTCGCGATCAAGAACGTTTTGAAAATTTGAAAACCACCGGGAACAATGTAAAAATTATTTAGAACTCCAAATTACTTACGTGATCCTTGACAATTTCCCCCATTATAATTTCCCCAAAAAACTACCCTTCCACACGAACGTATGCAGCAGAACATATATATGTATTAAAAAAGCATAAAAAATAATACAACTTAGACAAAACTGTTATTTAATACTTTTTTGGCTCTCGATGCCATACATACCTACCTCTCGTGATCAAAAACGTTCTATAAGTGTCCTAGACAGGATTCAATGTCCTCTTTCGTCTTTTCTGTCCTTTTTCCAAAAATTTAATTTTTTTATTTTTAATCTTATTTTTTACAATTGAAAGAAAATCTACTCGTCCTATCTAAAAATAATTAATAATAAATTTATAGATCTTTTCAGGCGAACATTTTTTGTCTGTTAATTTTAGTTTGTGCCTTATGTCGTTTGTTCAAGAAAATTTAATATTTTTATTTTGAATGTTATTTTTTACGTCTAAAGCAAAAACTACGTATCCTTTGAAAAATTATAGCTCTTTTTTGGATGTTCAAGTTTTGTCATCTTTTTTTCGTAGCTTGTGTCGCTAGTGCAAAAAAATTGTATTTTTTATTTTTAATGTTGTTTTTTACGACTAAAAACAAAATCTACGCGTCCTGTCGAAAAGTGATTCATTATAAATTTGTAGGTCTTTCCAGAGTGCACAATTTGAGCTTTTTCATTTATTTCGTATCTTGCATAGTTTGACCAAAAATGGAATTTTTGGATATTTCATTAATTTTGGTACGATCAAATTTGGAATTTTCAACTTTTCGACCAAATTAAAAAAGTTGTTATGATCATCTTATAGGGCTTTCAAAAATCAACGTTTTTATTTTCTTGACTTTTTTCATATCATGCGTTTTTTAGCTTAAAATCTTCATTTTAGTTTGCTTTTCGGATTTTGAAAATGCTCTAACTCTGATAATTTTCTTTTTGAAGAAAAAAGTCATGGGGATCAATCTTTTTTGTTTCTGAGTACTATGAATAATCGTACATATAAATTTGAAATCTTGAAAAAATATGGTTTCAAAAATGTTTGGTAGTCAAATTTTGAATTTTCAACTTTTCCAGCAAATTAAAAAAGTTGTTATGATCATCTTGTAGGGCTTTCAAAAATCAACGTTTTTCTTCTCTTGACTTTTTTCATATGATGCGTGGTTTGGCTTAAAATGTTAATTTTAGTTTGTTTTTTGGATTTTGAAAATGCTCTAACTCTGATAATTTTCTTTTTATAGAAAAAAGTCATAGAGATAAATTGTTTGAGTTTTTGACTACTGTGAATAACCGTACATAGAATTTGGAAAACCTTGAAAAAATGTGGTTTCAAACATTTTGAAAACGTGCTCACACTTTGAATTTTGATCCAAAATAGCTGGGTTACGAACTTGTTCTTTCTTTTTAGACCTTAAAAAAGTGTACCAAAGCAGAATCTAGTCTGATAAATTTTCCTAAAGTTATCGTGTCTACAGAATACAGACTACAGACAGACAGACAAACGCCTTCGTAAAAATCGTTTTTTCTGACTCAGTGGGTTTCAAAACGTGGAGATTTGATGAAAACCGACAAAGTGAAATTTTACATAAAATTAATACTAGGCAGTCTGATAAGTACCTGAAAATTCTAAGAGATGGCATTAGTATTCACTAATGTGAACCATTTTCGTCGAGCTTGATCCTTCAAATGACGCCTGTCAAAACTTCAGCCATTTATGTTTACGCATTTACAAGTTACAGCACTGAGAAGCGACTAACCTCCGAGTTTTTTTTTTAATATGGAAAAATCTGAGTTTCGAGTTTTGATCAAACACTACTATCTTCGCAAGAAAACGATATTCGAGACTCAGGCCAAGCTTGATAAGTATTACCCGGACTCTGCACCGTCGATTGGAATGATTCATAAGTGGTTTACCGAGTTTCGTTGTGGCCGTACGAGCACAGTTGATGCTGAACGATCTGTGCGCCCAAAAAAGGTCACTACACCAGAAAATGTCGAAAAAATCCATGATATGATGTTGAATGATCCCAAAGTGAAATTGAGGGAGGTAGCTAATGCTGTAGGCATATCATTGG
>NC_046664.1:127977744-127979692 GCF_010883055.1 Belonocnema kinseyi | reverse complement strand
CGAAGGAAATAGTGAGAAAACGCTATGCAATATTTTATTAAATGATGAGAGAATTGAACAAGTTGATAAGTTCGTATACCTTGGTAGCTTATTTACTAGGACGGGAAGATAAATGACAATATATAAATGTCTTACAGCTATCATTTCAGATAAAGGTATATTCTCATTGTGACGAGAATGCCATTCTTACAGAAGAACAAAAAGGATGTTGTAAAAACTCTCCAGGCAGTACATAGTTAGTCACTATAGACGATGTTGCCTTGACTCAAGCTCGTAAGAATCAAAGGAACTTGCACATGGCATACATTGACTAAAAGAAAGCGATTCCTTCCGGGCCGCAAAAAGTATTTGCTAGAAGTCTTAAACCTTTACATAATCTGCCCATGCATCATTGACTCTCTAAGGCATGCGATGAGGCTTTGGTCTACAAAAACCAAGTAGAGTCAAACCCTTCAATAGCCTTCCCTTCTAAAGCCCTTCCGAGAATTGAGGACGCGCCACGAATGGAAGTAAAAGGTGCTGCATGGCGTGTGCGGTGGTCATTCAGACGTAGCCAAGCAGGAGCTTTGCGGTAAGGAACTCTACCCTAATGGCCTAACTGTGTAAATGCGTCACGATGTTCGGTTATTTGACTCATAGCGAGAGACACTCGCGAATTAACACGACAAAAACTCAAGTGGAGCAGAAGTAGGGCTCCGATACCTACTGAAGCCGATAGGACTGATCGGATTATTTCGTGCCATGATGAAATAAGCTTGTCATTGATAACAGCGCCATCTGACCCGCGAATATATATCGCGAAGTTATTGGAGCAATGTTCATGAAAAATATCTGTACATATCAATTATTTTATTCCAAGGTTAAATATAGAATAAACTACGGTTTAAAATTAATTATTTACTATAAGATTTATTGTCAATATTTACTTAAAATTAACATTTCTTCCGAATAGTACAAAATTGATAGAATTTTCGTAGCTACCAGTAGGCTCTACGTATCGACAAAGATAAATAAGAAGTACTGGATAGACGGAGAGACAGATAGAAAAAGTAGAGAGGTCCGATCAAGTTCAGATACATGTGTTGACGTGCAGTGTTTTGTTGAAAAAAGTCTTTTTTTGTGGATCTTACTGTCTTCGAATGAATTCATCAAGTGAGTGACCTAGTATCTGGTTTCTATCTGGTATCTAGCTGTCCTTTTAAACGAGATGCTCAGCGGCCCGCAAACGTTTAATGTACGTGAGCAGGTACTAGGCAGTCTGATAAGTCCCTGAAAAATGAAACACGGAGACGTGTTTTTGGCCAAAGTCGGTTTTATTTTTCAACATACTCTCCTTTTAGGTCGACACAGCGAGTCCAACGATTTTCTAACGTTTTGATACCGTCAGAAAAGTACTCGATCGGAAGGTCTCCAAAATACGTCTCAGTTTCAGCTATGAGCTCCTCATTTAAGTAAAAACGCTTACCGGTGAGCCATCTCTTCAGGTTAGGGAACAAGTAATAGTCGCTGGGGGCCAGGTCTGGTGAATACGGTGACTGAGTAACCGATTCGAAGCCGCATTCATGCAATTTTGCTTGTGCAACTAAGCATGAATGAACAGGCGCATTGTCATGATGATAAAGCGGTTTTTTCTTCTTCAAATGCGGTCGTTTTTCGGCGATTTCGATTTTCAATCGGTCCAATAATGATGAATAGTATGCTCCGGTTATGGTTTTACCTTTTTCAAGATAGTCCACGAATATTATGCCATGTGCATCCCAAAATACGGAGGCCATAACCTTTCCGACCCATTGCTACGTTTTTGGACGCTTCGGAGCACTTTGGCCCGGTGGAACCCACTGTTTTGCCTGTTGTGTTGACTCAGGAGTGGCGCAAAAACTCGGTCGGCTTACGCGAAAATAATGCCAAATTCTGCTGGGAAGTTGTCACACGAATTCGTTTTTGGTCC
>NC_046664.1:127973593-127977644 GCF_010883055.1 Belonocnema kinseyi | reverse complement strand
GAGGGTTTCATTTTTGCATGCCAAGACGGTGTCATTTCCACCTTAACATACCGTCGCCACATTTTGAGCCAAGACATTCCTGATGATAGCTGCAGGGCGTGCTATGCACACTCCGAGCATTTAGCTCACATACTATCTAGTTGTCCAACTCACGCGGGAACGACCCACATTCAAAGGCACAATGCGGCACTAAGAGTGCTTTATTACCATCTCTGTCACTCTTACGACATTAACCTTAATATCGCCCCTCTAAATGCTCCTAGGGAAATCGAGTCAATTGTCGAGAATGGGAAGTGCCGCATATACTGGAACTTTATATTCTCGACAATTGTTTCTGTTGCTCACTCGAGGCCTGACATGGTTCTTCTCGCACCACGCCAAAGGCGCAAAGGTGTCGTATAGCGCTTCTATCAACGAGCTCAGGATCTTCAGGGATGCCATTAAGTTTTCCTCGCTTCAAATAAACCTTGACGCATTTGTCTAACCCAAATTCCATTCCAATTTCCTTAGTGTATCGTTCGACAATCCCTAGAGCTAGATTTAGTTGCTCTTTGTTTTTAGCATAGATATCAAGATCGTCCAGGTAAAATACATGAGTGTCCTTGTACTTTAGATCTGCAGGTTTGCCGCACAAGTACCCGTCGGAATGGCGAAATGCTAGAGATAGTGGCAATAATGTTAGGCAAAAGAGGAGTGGGCTCATGGTGTCGCCCTGAAAGACACCTCTCTGAAAGGTGACCTTGTTAGTTGTCACTCGATTTTTTCCAGATGAGATAGTAAATCTGGTTTTCCAAAGCCGCATCAATCTCTCTATGCACCTATTTGCGGATGAACATTTAAGATTTCCAAAAGACAGATGGTAAGTCTATGGGAGGTCGAATCGGAAGCTTTCCAATAATCAATTCAGGCCATCGATAGGTCACGCTGGTAGAATGCTGCATCTTTGCAGACACATCTATCGATGAGCAGGTTCTCCCGACATCCCGCTACGCCTTTCCACCAACCACTCCAGAATCGGCTCTTGCAACTTTAAATATGAGGTGAAAATACGGGCATTTGGCCCGTATTTTCATACTTTTCCGTATTTATATATTTTATATTATTATTATATATTTTATATATTTTCCCGTATTTTCATACTTTTCATACGTCGAGATGGGTCAGAGAAACACTGTTGATTTTTCTCAGGTTCATAAAGCGTCAATCTTCCTCTATTGGATGCCTGCCCGCGGTTGGTCTTAGTATCGCCTCTCTTTCTCTGTTTCCGGCTCGTTCTAGCTGTGATAGAGTAGGCGTTCCGCTTACATAGCCCCTTTCTCGGCGTAGTTCAACATGGTTTCGCAGACGTTGCTGCGAAAAGTGCGATAGCTCCGGGTGTTTCTCACACCACAGAGCATGCAGCCGTGCCATGTATCCCCGTTCAGGGGCCACACTCGCATCGTAGCACTCTAGCAAGTCGTGATTCAGTCGCTCCGGCTACCCAAAGGTCGCGAGATCCGGTCGATCTATCGCATTGAATCCATTTTCATTGGCTCCCCCAGCTCTAGATTGGTCGGCATTTTTGGCCGACCCATTGTCGGGAGCCCTGCGCGTTCTGTTGTTTTGAACCGCATTTACTACAACTATGTTTGGTGTTGTCATTATTGTTCCCACGAGAAGCTAGGGAAAGGGGTTCGTCCATCCTTGTAGAGCCCCGCATGCAAGGATAAGGCTGCGTACTCTTGAGAGGTTGCCCGGTATCCCAGAGTCACCGTTCTAGACACTTCACCCAGGTGCCATTCAGCTTTCGGCACGGTTTTCACACCTCCGCTTGGAGGTTAATTCCTTCGGGGCCACCCCTGGACAATTGTCCACGACTGTCAATTTATTTTTGTAATCATATTCAGCCGAAACTCCTGGTACAGGGACCCTCTATCCGCAACCCGAGGACGCGTTCGGTGGCTTTGTCATAGGCCCTTTGGTTTGATTCTAGAGGAATCAAAACAGAACCGAATAGTTAGTTATAGTTAGTTAAAGTTGTAACTATCTGTGATTTTATATTTATAGGGCTCTCCCGAATGATCATAAGTTATATTCCAAAATATAAATATAAGATTGAACTAATATAAAATATTATACTATTAAAATACTTCGCGTATAAATATGTTGTGTTAGGCTGGCAAATAGTTGTTAACTGAACTTGTTTCAATGATTTCATGTTCCCTTCAAAAATATATAATAAAGTCTTTGCATTTTCCTTTATGAGGCTTTAAATTTTTCTCATTCTCCTTATTATAATTGCTCGTACGTGAAAAAATGGCACTTTTCGCAACAGCAGTATATGTGACGTGTGCCGAAGAAAGGGGTCTTACTCTAAAAAAATCGAATTCAAGGTTTTTACCAATTTCGATAGTTTTTGAGCTGCTCTTCTTAATTAAACCATCGGAAAAAATATCCGAGCATTATTATTACTAATAATTGAGTTGTTGTGTACCCGAGTAACAGTGCTTTGACTCGAGATTCCGTAAAATATCTCCGACCACTCACCATACCCTCTACGGGTCTCATGTATACCCCGTCCGTGAGCTGCGTCTACAATCTATCTCCTTCTTTGAGAATGTAGTGGTAAGTGGAGAGAGAAGATTTCGTGAGTCTTCCCTCTCTCCTAAAAGTCCGTTCTATCGAGTCGAATTCAACTCCTCGTCCTGCAAAGTCGTACTTTTCAGTGTAAGCCCCCTTTCTTCGGCGCACGTCACATATATATTTTTTAAACCGGGAGAAATCACGAATTTTTCCCGGGAGAACCGAGAGAAAACCCGGAGAAAAAAATGAAAAAAATAGTGGCCACCCTGATATCATTTTAGACTCATAATGTTAAGTCCATTTCTATCTCGGGTCTGGTTTGGCTATTATACAACTTTGACTTTTTTCAAACTTATAATTTACTTTAATACGATGCTGAGATGCCATGATGTTTCAAGTGCATAATTAAGAACATGGTGTTGTTTGGAGCTCGTCTCGTACCGCTGCCATACTTAAACAGCGGTCGCGAGCGTTGGAGGTGACAACAGTCACATCTGGATGTTTTTTATAGCTACCATTATATTCTTATTTTTCTTAAACTTTCACTCGGGTGAAACTCGTTTTGCATCATAGCCACGGACTTGAAGCCTCCTGCGGTGATGTTGTAGATATAAAATTACGAGCATGGTATTGATTGGAGCTCGTCCCTTACCGCTGCCATAATCGAACAGCGGCTGCGAGCGTTGGAGGTGACAACAGTCACCTCTGGATGCTTTCTTAGATCTACCATATGCCACTCCAAAGGTTCTTAGTCGCTTGCTGCCTGATAGTCGTGAAAATTTCTTACAATGCGACAGGTGTTTAATAAAACCGCCTTCTGAGCTGCTGCCAATACCTTTCTGACTCCTAAATGATCAAGATGTTTAGTGCAACTTGCGTGCACTTTGCCTGTAGTGCCTGGTTTTTGCAGTGAAGGCAGTCGTTAGGCTTGTCTTAACTATCGTATTCTAAATACCCTTAGTTTAAGGTCATTCATGTACAGCAGATGGATCACTTGATAACCATTCTTATTATCATGAATTCTGAACCCATAAGACATGCTATTTAGTGTTTTGCTCAATGGGTTCAAAGCTAAACAGAGACATAGTGCACTGAAGGAGTCTCCTTGAAATATACCCCTCATAATGCGTATTGATATAGTTATCCTTGGTTGTCCATGATTAAAATACAGTGAAGCTCTTCTTTAGCGCCGATTTTTGAGCTGACCGTGGATGGGAACCAACTCGTTATATCCAGCCCCGAATGCAAACAGTCAGAGGGGCGTATAAACCGTTTCCGGTGGAATTTAATGCACGGTAAAAAAAACAATTTTTGATACGGAGACAAGGGTCAGCTAAATATTTAACGGAAATGAGGAAGAAACTTTATTGATACACGTTAAATAAATGTTTTACTAGGCAGTCTGATAAGTACCTGAAAATTCTAAGAGATGGCATTAGTATTCACTAATGTGAACCATTTTCGTCGAGCTTGATCCTTCAAATGACGC
>NC_046664.1:127971959-127973493 GCF_010883055.1 Belonocnema kinseyi | reverse complement strand
CTTCGGGACACCTCGGGGTGTTTCGCCCATTACCGGTCACGGCCCGATAATCTTTTTCGCGCAGGGCCGTCATGAGTCAGATTTATCGTAAAATATCTGTTACAACGTGTATCTTGGAAGTTTATTTACTTGGCGAAAAGAGCAGTAGGGAGATAGCCAGGCGTATAAACGAGGGTAAGAGGGTTATCGGTAGGGTAGAGATCATTACCAGAAGTTAAAATATTACAAATAAAGCTAAAATTGCAAAATAGAATTTTGCATTTGCAATCACTGTGCTTTTATGATAATTGATGACCCTTATAACGCTTAGAACTCCCTTTACTTAATGGTATGAAAAAATTACTATAGACATACGTTCGGTATGCCTAGGGGGACGCTGGTATCCGAAATTCTTACGAGATTGTTATGCAAGATCTGAAAACCAATGTCTTAGAAAAATTGGGGTTTCAAATTCCGATATATGTTCATTATGTGGTGATACCTTCCTTATTTTTCCTAATGATAAGCTTGACTTTACTGTATTAAAGATTAATTCTACCATAGTAGATTAATCTTTACCTTTGAAATCGGAATCAACAAACCTATTAGCTTTTTTGAATTTATAACTTATTAGAGATGATAATCAGTTTATTATTGTTAGTTTGTTTTATAAAGTCACCATGTTCAACTTATAATAGGGATTGCTGAAAACCCTGTTAATGCTGCTATCCTTCTTCCAGATAATTCTTTTCACTTAGTTATGCTACATATTCTTGAATAGTACTTATTTCTGAGTTTTCATTCAGCCATGAAATAGGAGACGATGGAAATCATTCATGTTCAACCTAATTATTATTAGCGTGCCCGCGACGAAATGACTTTCATTTAAAAATAGCTTTAATTACCTCAACCAAATAAGGGATTTAGATATTTTCAATGTACTTTACAATATTCAGGGTGGCCACCGAACCGGGAGAAAGCCGGCAGAAACGTGCACCGGGAGGATGCCGGGAGAGAAATATTAAACCGGGAGCTTTCTCGCATTTCATAAGTCGCGTATGTCGTAGCGCCGTGTGTCCTAACAACCAATCATGAAATCGGTAGTTACTTGGGATTGGTTGACGCCCACATTACGTTTCGTGTGCGAGCGTACTAGTTTGCATTTTAGACTGTTCTGGATGACAAAGCCACCGCACGCGCCCTCGGGTTGTGGATAGAGAGTCCCTTTACCAAGGGTTTCTGCTGAATATGGTTGCAAAAATAAATAGGCAGTCGCGGACAATTGTCCAGGGGTGTTCCCGAAGAAATTAAACCCCAAGCGGAGGTGTGAAAACTGTGCCGAAAGCTGAATGGCACTTGGGTGAGGTGTGTAGAACAAAAGCATGCATCTTAAGTCTTCCGTTCCGCGACTGTACATCTCATGCCGTCAAGGTGGTCGCGGAATATTGAGTCATGAATGTCTTCACAACAGGATTATTCTGGGTACAGCACATAGATTTGCAAATGGAAGAGACCCTCTTCTTAAAATGGTCAGGAATCACGAGGAAGTAGGCAA
>NC_046664.1:127959195-127971859 GCF_010883055.1 Belonocnema kinseyi | reverse complement strand
ATGACGGTAAAGCAGTAGAAAGATTTTTTGAGGTTAGAAAAGTTTGACATGTATGTATCGCTGAATTTTTTCAGATCTGAAGCTTGATCCAGGTTTTCGATAGTCTTCTTTTTAATTATAAAAAAAATGTTCTCGAAAAACCATATTTTTAATTTTTAATAAGTATTATAGAAAGACATTTCGAGATAAACAAGTGCTGAAAACATTTTTCGTTGACAAATATATTTTTCTTAATTGAAATAAACAAATTATAAACTGTTCAGGAATTTTATTAGTTTTGGGATTGTATTTTTCGGGACAGAGAGTTTTACCGAGTCGGGAATTTTATGTTTCGGTATATTTCAGCCATCCCCATAGAATTACAGAAAATTTGCTCTAATTATAATTTCGGCACTCGATCTTGTTGATTTTTTCCTACAGTATTAATAAAAAAAAATTGTATGAAAATTTTTGATATCACAAAGTTAAAGATAATCACAATTAAAAATGTTAAAATTCGCTGTACATCCTTCTTCTTGGATCTTGGAGATTTTTTTCTAATCCATTTCAGTCACTGGTAGGCTTTTTTGACATCTAGGTATGTAAAAAAGGTAAACTTCAGAAAATTCAAAAACTAATTTAAGAACTATTTATACTCTTTTAAGATACTAATACAATTTACACAACACTAATTCTAAAATTTGCAAATTCTTAGGTCTTCAGTTTAAGAACTTGAATTTTAACGTTAAAATTGCTTCATTTTCAGAATACAGCCTTATTGTTTGAATTTTCAGAAGTTTCGTTATAAGTTATAGGTTAGGTCAAAAATAACATTCTGGGATTCGAAATTTTTACAACGCGAAAATGTTTTTTTTTTTAAATTTAAAAATGCGTAAATACACCATTTTCCATGTTCATTTGCAATCCAGCGAGTCACTTTCTTTCGATTCCTTTGAAAGTCGATCCTTTGCTTTCAGTATTCTTTTTAAAATATACCTTGAATTCAACGCATTTCAAATTAAATGTTTGCAGCTGCATTTAGATTGAATTATACAAAGGTTTTTTGTTTTAAGTATAAATTAATTAAAACATTTTACTTGTTTTTCACAATTGTAATTTATAACTTCTAAAATTGAATAATTGTAGCTCAAATATGAAAAAATATAGACTAATTTCAAATTTAAAAAGGTTCTAATCACATATATTGAACTATTAAAACCTCTGACCTTTTTTAAGGTTTTTAAAACTCTTTTAAAAACTTTCTTTAACAATTTTGGTTTTGATTTTTAAAAAAAAGAGTAAGTGCTATTTAGTCTCCAGAACAGCAATTTCAAAAATATTTAGAGCCGTAATAGTTGAGACAATTTAAATTTGTAGCCTTCAGTATATTGAATAATTTCAAATTTAAAGCTATTTAAATAAGTCATCTGAATTTTTGAATGGAAAGTGTTCGATAATTTTAGATTGAAACCTCTCAAATCATTTAGTTACAAATTAAAGTCGTACAACTTCAAGTTTGATTTATTTTTTGATCATTGTCACCTCCCCCCCCCCCACAAATTTTTATTTTTTTGTAAGAAAATAACGCCCGATTTTTGTAAAAATTAACAAATATATATTAAAGCTTCACTCAAGGTCATTTTTGTTCAAAAAGCTTGTTCCTGAATAAATTAACTCTTATTGTTTCCGATTTCGTTCTGTCACTCAGGGATTGAGTTTTTCATAGAAAACATTGAAATGTGGTTTTTTCACGTTTATAAAATTATAAAACCTTTGTCGACCTATAAATACTAATTTTATGGCCCGAAATATTTTTCAAAAATCTCTTCGAAACACTATTATTGCAACAATTTAATTGAAGAAAAATATTTGTTATAAAAATAAAAATAGTACAATTTTTAGATAAAATTCTTAAAATAAAAAGTCTGTGTGTCAAAGCACAATCCAATTCAACTATTCTTTCGAAAGTTATCCGAAATACATACAACGACAAATACAATAACAACGACGACGTAGACGCCAGAGAGACAGACAGATACCGACGTAAAAACTTTTTTTTCTGATTTAAGGAGCCTCAAAACGTCGAAATTTCATGAAATTCGTGAAAGTCATTTTTCGCATAAAATTCTTCTCATTATGGATGAGAATGTGATAAAATAATCATGGGGCCTTGAAAAAGTAGCGTTTTTCGCCTCTTGACTTTTTTCCATATCAAGCTTTTTTTGCTTCAAATGTCCATTTTCGTTTAGTTTTTGGGATTTTGAAAATCGTTTAACCTTGGTAAGTTTGATTTTATCAAAAAAAAAGTTGTCAGGATAAAATGTTCATATTTTTTTGTACCATAAATGGCTGTGGATAAAATTTTCAAATTTTGAAAAAAAGTGGTCTCAAAAATTTTGAAAAAGCTTCAACTTTTTGGATTTTTATCAAAAACGGCTGTTTAACGAACTCGATCTTCCTTTTTGGTCCCTCGAACAGTGTGTCAAAGCCCAATCCAATCGGAGATTGAGATCTTCAAGAAAGCAATTTTTTACATTAAATGAATTCGAAAAACTGGATCAACGAATTTTTTTTTAATTAACCTATTTCCGAATTTTCATGTTTCTATTCAATAACCAATCTAATCTCTTGTTTTCGGATCAAATAACAAATTAAGTTTTTTTACATTCTGATATTTAATAAGAAAATGCTGCTGTATCCAAATTAATTTGTCTGACAATAAGCACGAAGGAAACGAAAGGTATGTACAAATCAATTGTAAATACTTGACATAACTGTTTTGGGAAGATATAGAATGTTACGTCGACAAAAATCGTTGTTAAATTACACAAAAATGTTAGGTTTAAAATTGTTGAGAACATAATAATATTACTTGATTTGTCATTCACAAGTAAGAAGGTTTCATTTATATTTGTTTCATTTTTAATGCTGTTTATCAAATCGCCAACATCTAATTGATTTCGCGGTAAAGTCGGAACGATAGTTCTTCGCGTATGACAGACATTTTTGTGGATGCACGTAACATCCTCAAAAGTTAAAGTTTCGCCGTCATTGCTTTTCAATTCTCTATGCAAAACTTTTGAAGGCTTTTCAGAAATGTCATTTAATACTTTACGTTAAACAGAATTGCTTAATTTTGGTCGTTGAGTATGTTTAATATTTTTCTGAAAAACTTCTTTACTCGGTTTATATTTAGGAAAAGCTTTACATGACTTTTTAGCGCAAGACCAACGTTGAACATCGTCCTTCAACAATTTGTGGAAACGAAATGTATATCCGTCTAGGATAAATAAATCTTTTCCTTTGTTGCTCACCATTTTTTTCATTTTTATATCAGCCTTGTTGAAGAGGGCACGGAGAAACAAGGTACAAAACCTCCACCCCTTACTCTATTACTGAGCTTATTTATTTGGCGGTGGACTGGAGGGAGAAACGTCAAGATCAAGTTGAACTAGAAAAAAAGTGACCACTGGCCGAAATTCGGATATTTTATTGACCACGGGCCGCAACTCGGTAACGATGCCACCCAAGGATTCAGAATCACGGGTCGAAGAAAGACACCAGCGGTTGGCAGTTGCAGTTTGAATCGCTTTAATATCCTTATTAGAACTGAAGATAATATAGTTGCACATTTTTGTACTTTTATGCAACAATTTTTATTATTTTAAACTTCTCAACTGCAATTGGTTCACAACAGTTTTTCTCATGAATCATGAATTTTTTCAAATTATTCCCTTTGCCCCTTATATAAGAAATAATGCTCTAAATTTTACTGTTCTTAAATGTACCCGAAAATCCTTACTTTTTTACATAAGCGCCTTCAAGCTCATTCACGTAGAACACTTTTAGCTTTCATATGATTATTTTTTTAGTACGCTAACATTTTTTGGCTGAGTTTTTAAGCTTCAAAGGCAGATGCCTTTCGTTTTCTCGCCGATACTAGGGGAGGTTTCAAAAAGAAATTCCAGATAAATGACAAGGATGAGAATTAGTTTATGGAGCGGCTAAAGCTTAAGCTTTGGACCCACTCCATTGACTTGCGGGTTCAATTTCCGCCTCGCACTCTGAATGAGCCTCGGCGGCCCATACGAATGGTACCTCTAGAGAAAAAGGTTTTCTCTAAATACTTAAAGCTGTTGCTCTTGGTGGTTCGGAACCCACCTTAAACTGTAGGTTTACCCACCACCAATAAGTTTTGATTAATTTCAAACTTCGATAACTCAGGTAAAAAATTTATATTAATCTACGTAGTCATCTTCGAATGCTGCCAGAAAAAATCGACTCATTCTGTGGAATATGTAGCATTGGTTGTTTAAAATGTGTAAGGTTCTTTAAGACTTTTTAATCCTTCGTTGGTTCTTGTTTTTCTTCAACATTAAACCTGTAATCGACCTTCTAAATCGTATCCAAAAAAATTTGGATGTGCTCTGACCTTACATTTAAAGTGAAAAAATAGTGTTTTACATAAAAATGAAATTATATGTACTTAATGAAAAAATAAAAAAAAGGTTGATGAAGCATTTTCAAAGAAATGCAGTTAAAAATTAATTAATAGCTATTATTATAAGTGGGTTGTCAGTTTTTAAATTCATGTAACATAAAAAATACTTAAGTAAATGCAAATTATTTTTGTGTTTTAAAAAAATTTTCTCTGAAAATGTGTACAATAAAAGAAATCTTAGTTGAAAATGGTGAATTTAGTTTTTGATCGGAAATTTGACAAATTCTGAGATTTGAGAAATTTAAGTCATCAAATCACTTAAACCTTCCGGCGGGCGCGCCTTTCAAAGCTCACACGAGCGGGAGCGTAGCAACACTGAGTGCTGTCTCGAGATAGCCTTAAAGGCCATCTCCTTGTTTATCGTGCAGTTGACTAAGCAACGCACATTTTATCGACTGTATCGACACCTCCCGTAGTTAAATTATAAATATACTATCATATTATATTAAAATATTATAATTCCCGATTCAAAAAAACCTAATCTCATTTATCACTTAAATATTGACGTGGCAGAAACGAGTGCTACCACGCGCCCACCAGAAGGTTAAGTATTACAAATTTCATGTCGCATGATAATTTAAAACAAATTTGATTACATTGCTTTTATAGATGCTAAGTTTAATTTTTGAATTGTAAAATCATTTAATTTACTGCGCGGAATTCTAAAATCTTTTAGTTTAAGAAGTTTTAATTTTAACTCATCATTTTGAAGCGTAAATTTGCAATATAAAAAATTGTAAGGTGAGGTTTGGAAGACTTGAAAGAATTAAGAATTATGATCTTTGAATTTGAACATATTCGTTAAAAACATTTAAAGTTGATCAACTGTAAATATAAATGATAATTTGATGATTTCAATGATTAATAGTCGTATTTAAAGAAATTTGAACGTCTTATTTAGATTTTATAAACAATTTTTAATAAAAATAACTTCAAATTAATAGATTCATATCTAAACGCTTGTATTCAAGTTCAAATCTTATTCAAATATTATTTAAGTTCAAAATATTCCATTTTTAACCCACTCAATTTGTAATTTTCTTTTTGAAAAAATAAGAGTTTGGAAAATTTAGCAGCAATTGACTTTTTATATAAAATGAATAAGTGTGAATGAAATATCCAAAGCCAAACAATTAGAAAATGAATTGTATGAAATAGAAAGCCTTGAATTGTTTGGATTTTACATATTTTTATTTGTAAGTCAGCATTGTATTGTATTGAATGTTAATGTGTAAGTAACAATTAAAGAATTATTAATTTAAGTGACTTGAAACTATTATTTGTTTTTTTTATTATTAATGTTTCTGATTTGATATTGCCTAAAATTTCTTCAATTCAGAATATTGAAAATTATAGCATGGATTTGTATTTTGTAACTAGAAATTTTTGAACTGTTTAATTTATAGAAGTTTAAAAATTTTGGGTTTAAAGTCATTTTTTATTTTTAAATCTTTCAATTGAAAAGTAGCTAAAAATAAAAGGCCAGCCTAACAGAATTAAATGAAATTAAAAAATAGCACAAGAAAAGTGTAATAATCTGGAATTTACAAGAAATTGTAGATCGGATAAAAACTAAAGGCTATAGACTTTTTTGAATAGTAAATTCCTCATTTTAACCAATCTGCTAATGCAGTAGTCCCTAATAATTCATGATCTTGAAGTAATACTAAAGCAGGTTCAAAATCGTGTGTTAGTGGGTAAGAGGAGGTGCGGTTAGTGGGTACAGCTTAATAAAATTGTGATTTTGATGAAAAAGATTTTGATAGGATGAAACGGGAATTTAATTAAGAGAATTAATGGCCATCTTAAAGTCTTAAAAGTTAAATCTTTATTTGATTAATATTCCAAAACTTTAAGATACAACATTTTTAATGCACATAAATGTAGTCTACCTTTCTACGCTGTATTAGGAAGTTTTTATTAAGTTTTTCATTATTACTGCAATAATGATCATAGCATAAAAATACAGTGCTATAAAAGTAAAAAGGTAATCTTACCGGTACCGAAGTAGGTGTATATCCCTGATAGCCTTGAAAGTTCGGTTGAAATGGTGGACCATTAGGTCCTGATACGAAGTTAATTATACTCGGTGGAGCTGTTTGTGGTGGCATAAACTGTGGCGGAGGAACCAGAAATGGTGGGGGTTGTGCATAAGTAGGCGGTTGAGGAGCTGCTGGCAACGGGATAACTGGTTGTCCAGCCATCGGAGCAGTAGATGGTGCCACGGGTGAAGGTTGTTCGAAAGGACCTTGAGGATACCCTATAAATAAGAAATGTATATTACTCAGTATCTATATGCATACCAAAAAAATATGTATCTATATTAGTTCAATAATACTTTGAACTAATACGCTTCGCATAAATTAGAACTCAGTAGGTAAAAAAGTCGAACTGGATCATTTCATTTAATTTGTAATTTTATCGGTTTGAGTATAGAACCGACCCTATAGTAATACCGAATTACATCGATTGCATAACTATTGAAATGGAGCAGTTCTTCATGAAAAACTCGCATCATTCATAAGTTGAATATCAGCTGTTCTAAAGCTTCGAAACAAATACTGTTCCACTTTTGTATCGGGTATGTAACGAAATTTGAATCATAGTGCGTCAATATAGATATACTCGTTATGCTTCGCTCCGTTCGACTCTGCTGGTTCGAGTGACGACGAACAGCGAGGATTCAACGAATCTGTAACGTTTAAATTTGAGAGCACGTGAGATTTTTCTTATCATGGATAAAAATAAGAATTCTTTCTCTCAGTGTTTCTCTCATATTTACAAAATTTCAGGATCAGACTCAAGGAACGTTACGTTCTTTAAATAGCATGACAAGCTCGCTTTTTAACTAATAAAAAGCAAGCGGTCATTTCTCGGGGTTTTACGGTAAAATTGTAGAATTTTCTAGAATTCAATTGCATTAAACGATAGTTGCACGTGAACAAGTAAACGTATTAATATTAGTGGTCGTAAATAAATGACGTAACTGATTATAGACCCTCTCTAAGACCCGCCCTTCCCCTGTGACAAACCGGAACAAAATATTTTACCCCCCCCCCCTTCTAACAACACATGATTTTTAGTTTTAAGAATTTTTTCTGGTTATTGTTAGTAGAATTAGTCAGGGCTCCCGAGAACTTCATTTTCAAAATTCCATAATTTTTCCTTGACTAATTTTTCATTTTCCATGATCATTAATATTCAAAAATCAGCATTTTATTCGAGCAATATTTTTAACATAGAATCTTTTATAAACGGAATAAAACAGTATCTCAGATACAAATTAAAACATTTCAAATTTATTTTAAACAAAAAATTCTTTTTTACTATAAAAAATGACATTTCAACTAAATAATTCAATTTTTAACATAATAGTTCAATTTTAATCCCAAAAAAATGCTGAACAAAAAAGTTCATATTTCAATTAAAAAAGATGAAATTTATAAAAAAAAAAGAATTTTAAATTCAAAAAGGCGAATTTTCAACAAATAAAGGTTTTTCACTCAAGAAATAAATTAAAGTTCATCTAAATTATTTAACTTTCAAGCCGAAAGACGAATTTTGTGTACAAAAATTGATTCTTCAAACCATAATATGACTTCAGCAAAAACTTAATATTCCACGAAACTGATGCATTTTTACCCAATAAACATGAAATTTCAAATAAAGAAAATTTGTTTTTACTAAAAAAGGAGAATTTTTAAATAAAAAAGATAAGTCTTTAATAAATGGATAAGGTACATTTTCCGTTAAAAAATTAACTTCAAACAGAAAAAGGCTTTTTGACTAAAAAGTTAAATTTTTAACCAGATATCAGCCATTATAAAAAAATAATAATTTTTTAACAAAATAGTTCAACTTTAAGCAAACAAGATGAGTTTTTAACTAAAAACAAGAAGCTCTTACGCGCGCGACCCCCTAAATTAATTATAATTATTCAATTTGGAAATTAAGTTCAAGAAAATACCAAGATAATCCTTTTTACTTTAATAACTTCTATTTATACACGACTTCGCATGGGTACCATATACGACGAAACACTGGATTGTGTACTCGAATTTTGAAAACCTGACTAAACTCGGGAGGTGGTTTTCTGCATTTTTCTTCTCATCTGACCAAATGTTTAAGCAAATACGAGTACTTCGAACAAATTCGTATGTAGCTGCATTGTAACTAAACCTTAGTAAAAAAACTGACCCTATTCGTTGACAATCTTTGTTAACTTTGTAAACAAATTTGAATAATACTCCAACTCTCAATATGTTTATGAAAATTGTTTTAATGATTAAAAATTAATATAAATTTACAAAGTAACGTGGAAAATAATCATCAAAAGACATTCTTAGTTCATTCCGTAAATAAATTATGCCTCTTCCTTGAAACATAGCCAAGCTATAAATATGCTGATCAACATTTTTGAAATAAATAATACTTGTAGATTTCCAAAGCATCAGAGAAAAAATCATCGGAAAGATATTCTTAGTTAATTATGGTAAAAAATGAAGCCTGCTCGTAGAAAGAAAATCAAACTCTTAATTTTTTAATTGAAAATCTTTCAATAATTAATATATCTTGTAAATTTACAAAGCAACATAGAAAAGAGTCATCGAATGGACATCCCTAGGTGATTGCGAAAACAAATTAACTCGTAGTACAAACCTCAAACTCTTAATTTTTAAATTAAAATTGTTTAAATAATTAATAGTTCTTGCGAATTTACAAAGCAACATAGAAAAGGGTCATTGGATAGACATTCTTAGTTAAGTTCGAAAACCAATTTATTCGTAGGATAAAGGACAACCTTTAAATTTTTCAATTAAAACTATTTAAATAATTAATAGTGCTTGTAAATTTTCAAAGCCATATAGAAAAGAGTCATCGCATATACATTCTTAGTTAACTCCGTAAACAAAATTATTTGTAGAATAAAAGGCAAACTCTTAATTTTGTAATCAAAATTGTTCAAATAATTAATAGTTCTTGTAAATTTGCAAAGCATTAGAGAAAAGAGTCATCGGATAGACATTCTTAGTTGATTTCGAAAACAAATTAACTTGTAGGATAAACCTCAAGCTCTTCATTTTGTAATTAAAATTGTTTAAATAAATAGAAAAAAGACCAAACTCTTCATTTTTTAATAAAAATTGTTTAAATAATTAATAGTTCTTGTGAATTTACAAAGCAACCTAGAAAAGAATGATCAGACATACATTCTTAGTTGACTTCGAAAACAAATTGATTTTTAGGATAAAGCCCAATTTTTTAATTTTGAAATTAAAATTGTTTATATAATTAATAGTTTTTGTAAATTTGCAAAGCAACCTAGAAAAGAGTCATCGGATAGACATTCTGAGTTCACTTCGAAAACAAATTGACTCGTAGAAAAAAGGCCAAACTTTAAATTTTTTAAATAAAATTGCTTAAATAATTAATAGTTCTCGTGAACTTGCAAACCAATATAGAAAAGAGTCACCGGATAGACATTCTTAATTGACACCGTGAAAAAATTGACTCGTAGAAAAAAGGCCAAACTATTACTTTCTAAATTAAAATTGTTTAAATAATTAATAGTTCTTGTAAATTTACAACGCAAGATAATAAATTAAAGGTATTCTTTGAAGAGCCATTTATGAAAATTGTTTAAATCATTACAATTTTTGAAGATTAAATAAATGCTAAAAGCCATAAAGGAGCTCCACTCGAATTCGGTACGATCGCTGTAACTTAATCACTAGAAATGTTTACATCCAATAAATGCGACCAACTTTCAACTATAGCATATATAAATCTCCACGACAAAAATAGTTCCTAAACAATGTGATTCAGCCATATTTTTCAAACCTAATATCTGAAACCCAATCTTAATTTTGTCTGCGAAAAAAATTGAATTTTCAATAATAAAAAAATATATATGATTTTTTCAATCAAAAGGGGTGAATTTGGATCAAATTGGTTGAATTGTATACCAATTAGTATTCCATTTTTATCCAAGAAAGATGAAATTTGTACTAAAACAGATGAATTTTTAATTTAATATTTTCAACTATTTTTAAAACTTGAAACGGTTCAGAATATAAATTTCTTTTAAATTCAAAATATTCACTCAGCAGCAGGAGAAAGTGAAGATAGATACGCTCTTGAATAACTTGCGAATTTATGATAAAAATACTAAATAAGTTACTTAACCGTTACGCGAAACAGGTGCCGTTGCGTGCGCAATCACTGGTAAGTAGGGATGGACGAGTGGACGAGACCAGGAGCTTTCGCGATTATCGGAGAACGTGGAGGTAGGTATTCGGTGTAAAGCATTCGTAGGATGTCACACTTTGGCTCTCGACTCTCCAGGACCTCAAAATCTACTCGTTACTACATTCGGAAGGAAAATGGTACCGCGCTACCAAAAAGTAGAGTTTAGAAGGAAGAACTGAGGTGCGATTAAAATCAAGTGCTTTTATTTAAATTACTGAAATAAAATAATATATAATTAGTTCCAAACTTTGAAGGTGGTTCCTCGCGTGACTGAACTCTAGGGATCTCGAATTTTAAAAATTATACTGGAAAGTTCCTCGCTCGTCCTTGCGCGACCCATTCTTTTGGGAACTCAAGGATGCCAGTGTGTTTTAAAGTTTGAGATTCTATTTACGGTGAAGTAAATGTGAGCGGTTTTTTTGTTAGGAAAATTTTGTATAGATGGTGGAGAAACATTCTTCTGACCATATACTCTATTGGCGACCCATCACCGTACGGGAGCTGATACAATAAGGTCTCAAAACGAAGAGGATTAAGACAGTAGTCAAAATTTTGCAGGTGACCATCCATCGAACTTTTCCACTAGTTTTGATTTAGAAAGCTACGATCCTGAGGAATTGAAGAAATGCCCAAAATGGACGTATGACTTTCTAAATTCAAAGCTGAAGCAGCTTAAAAGGTAGCTTTTTTATCGGCTGAACAAAATAAGGGGCAAATAAACGCTATCGCAGATCTATTTTCACAACAATTAATATTTGTTGGGTAAGCGAAACTGACTTCGGTGAGCAAATATTGCACATAAAATTTGCACAGAAGGACGTATCAATTTTAAAATTCTACTTTAAATATGTTCCTCAGTCCCTTAGAGAGGGGGGAATAATGTAGAATTTAGGTCGTTTTTAGGTACGCAAGAATACTACTCGGTTATCTAAAAAAAAATAATAATAATTAAGAAAATAATCAGATAATTTTGTTCTCACTTCTGTGATCCCATTTTTCTTACGTCGATGTCAAAAGAAATAAATCTTATGAAATTTTGTAAAAGTAATTTTATCGAAGATGAGAACTGAGTTAATAAATGCTTAACTAGATATTGGATTTAGAGACAATTATATCTCAAGGGAATTTCTAATTTACAATTATTTCAATATTAAAGGGCTTAAAGTGGAGAAAAAAGAGTTGCAATTTAACGAAAATTGGGAACCCCAAGTTAATGACAGAGTTTCTTTCCTTTTGTTTATTAATCATGAAGTACTACGTTTCAGGTTTATCGTCCTTCCAGGATTGGTACCGACGTGCATACTCGGTGCCAATTTCCTGACCAGGATAAACTACAAATCGAGTAATAAGAATTTTCATGAGTTAATCTCATGAACGAAAAACTCGAAACAATGTTATTTAAGCCTAAAAAGTAAGATTCAGGGCACAAAAATTTACACAGACCCTAAATCCAGGAGTCATAAGAGGGCAAACTTAACTGCTCTGTTAAACATGATAAGAATAATAAAACAAACTATAACAAATTATCAAACGCTTAAAAAAATTCTAGGGGTTTCAAAAGACTTAACAGGATATTAAATAACTTATATTATGGTAGTCTAAAAATATTTCAATCAATTTAAGTGATTACAAATGATACGAAAGATATTGGCATATTTTTTTAAAATTCGTAATAATTTTCAAGTTTCAAAAAGGTCAAGACATTTGCAATATTTCGGGGTATTTTAAGAAAATGTCAAGGAATTTTAGTTTATTTTAGTCATTTATTGATTTAAAGAGATCTTAAAAGTTGTCAAGGTATTTTCAAGAATTAAAATTAACGATGCGAGTGTGGACCGGAGAAACATCAACACCAAGGTTTCTCTCAAGCCTAAAGATCTGGCTGAAATGGATGACGAGCTTCGTGGACATTTTTCCGGTGAATCCGACCTCTGG
>NC_046664.1:127956883-127959095 GCF_010883055.1 Belonocnema kinseyi | reverse complement strand
CGAGTGACAACTAACAAGGTCACCTTTCAGAGAGGTGTCTTTCAGGGCGACACCATGAGCCCACTCCTCTTTTGCCTTACATTATTGCCACTATCTCTAGCATTACGCCATTCCGACGAGTACTTGTGCGGCAAACCTGCAGATCAAAAGTACAAGGTCACTCATGTATTTTACATGGACGATCTTAAGATCTATGCTAAAAACAGAGAGCAACTGCATCTAGCTCTGGGGATTGTCGAACGATATACTAAGGAAATTGGAATGGAATTTGGGTTAGACAAATGCGCCAAGGTTTATTTGAAGCGAGGAAAACTTAATGGCGTCCCTGAAGATCCTGAGCTCGTTGATAGAAGCGCCATACGACATCTTTGCGCTGGAGAGATTTATACATACCTGGGCGTGCCACAGAGCCGCATTCAGGATGTCACATCTATAAAGGATACTCTCCGAAGTAGATACAAACGTCTCATCCGGCAGATTTGGTCTTCTGAACTGTCGGCGAGGAACAAAGTATCTGCAACAAACATGCTTGCCGTCCCGGTAGTACTCTATTCATTTGGAGTAGTTCCATGGACGAAGAACGAGCTCAGATCTCTTGATATCGGGACAAGAAAGGTTATGCACATGAACAAAAGCATGCATCTTAAGTCTTCCGTTCCGCGACTGCACATCTCACGCCGTCAAGGGGGTCGCGGAATATTGAGTCTTGAATTTCTTTACAACAGGATTATTCTGGGTACAGCACATAGAGATGCAAATGGAAGAGACCCTCTTCTTAAAATGGTCAGGAATCACGAAGAAGTGGACAAAGGAACGTTTCTATACAAAGCAGCGGAGGAGGCTGCTGAAACCGTCAGACTTGACTTCAGTATTAGGGGTGAGCAAAATGCATCAAATCTAATCTATCTCGATTACTCACTCCTGAAAGCCCGGATTAAGAAAGCACAAGAGAAAAACTTTCGTGAACAGATCCTCGATAAGAGGATGCACGGTATCTTCCACAGAAATGTGAAGGATCAGTCAATGTCTTGTGAGCTAACGTTTACTTTCCTTAAATCGCCCGGATTGAAGTCTGGTACAGAGGGTTTCATTTTTGCATGCCAAGACGGTGTCATTTCCACCTTAACATACCGTCGCCACATTTTGAGCCAAGACATTCCCGATGATGGCTGCAGGGCGTGCAATGCACACCCCGAGTCAATCACACATTGAATGCGGGTCGCGTACTGTCTTGCCCAGCCTACCTTTATGGCAAGTTGATGCATTCGTCTTTTGGTCTTATGATCAGCCGTTGATTTTGTTTTACGGTTCGCATCGGCCAAAGCTCTCGCTGCATTATACACACAATAATTGATAGCCCAGAGGTCGGATTCACCGGAAACATGTCCACGAAGCTCGTCATCCATTTCAGCCAGATCTTTAGGCTTGAGAGAAACCTTGGTGTTGATGTTTCTCCGGGTCATAAAGCATCGATCTTCATCTGTTGGATGCCTGCCCGCGGTTGGTCTTAGTGTCGCCTCTCTTTCTTTGTTGCCGGCTTTTTCTAGTTGTGGTAGAGTAGGCGTTCCGCTTACATAGCCCCTTTTACGGAGTAGTTCAGCATGGTTTCGCAGACGTTGCTGCGAAAAGTGCGATAGCTCCGGGTGTTTCTCGCACCACAGAGCATGCAGCCGTGCCATGTAATCCCGTTCACGGGCCACACTCGCATCGTAGCAGTCTAGCAAGTCGTGATTCAGTCGCTCCGTCCACCCAAAGGTCACGAGATCCCGCCGATCCATCTCATTGAATCCATTTTCATTGGCTCCCCCAGCTCTAGATTGGTCGGCATTGTTGGCCGACCCATTGTCGGGAGCCCCGCGCATTCTGTTGTTTTGAACCGCACTTACTACAACTATGTTTGGTGTTGTCATTGTTGTTCCCACGAGAAGCTAGGGAAAGGGATTCGTCCATCCTTGTAGAGCCCCGCATGCAAGGATAAGGCTGCTTATTCTGAGAGGTCGCCTGGTATCCCAGCGTCACCGTTCTAGACACCTCACCCATGTGCCATTCAGCTTTCGGCACGGTTTTCACACCTCCGCTTGGGGGTTAATTCCTTTGGGAACACCCCTGAACAATTGTCCGCGACTGCCTATTTATTTTTGTAACCATATTCAGCAGAAACCCTTGGTATAGGGACCCTCTATCCGCAACCCGAGGACGCGTTCGGTGGCTT
>NC_046664.1:127918613-127956783 GCF_010883055.1 Belonocnema kinseyi | reverse complement strand
ATAAAACAATAATAATTATTACTATTAATATATTTGTAAATACAACAATTTAAGAAATTTAAATAAGCTGAAAATCACATTTAAAGTCCAATTGAACGTCCAATAATCAAGATAATGTGAAGAAATCCTGAAAATAAAACCAAGAATCTAACGATAAAATTTGGAAGACCACCTAACCACCTTGGTGGTTGTTCAAATTTGTGTCGTTATAGATT
Organism: Belonocnema kinseyi; assembly: GCF_010883055.1. Classification (NCBI taxonomy): domain Eukaryota; kingdom Metazoa; phylum Arthropoda; class Insecta; order Hymenoptera; family Cynipidae; genus Belonocnema; species Belonocnema kinseyi. The sequence continues at coordinate 127,956,568 of NC_046664.1, read as the reverse complement.
CTTAGTTTCATTTTCAGGATTTTTTCACATTACAAATGTACAAACTCGCCAATGTTTTTTTTTCAAGTACATAACAATATTATTCAAACTTTGTAAATTAATAAGTCATAGTGAGCTTAATGGTATTAATTAGTATTGTTCAAACTACTGAATAAAAGATGACGAAATTTATAATAAAAATCTGGCAGAAAAGGAACATGAATACTGCAACATGACAATATCAACACGGGACATCAAATTTTAAAAAGCTACGGTACTATAGCGCGAGCAAATACGTGTTAAGTTTGGGGCAGGGAGTAAAAGCGGATTAAGTTCAGACTGCGCGCCAAAACGGGTTGAAGCCCTAAACCGTTTTTCCGCGTGGAATAATTTTAGTTCACTTCTACTCTGACGCTTATTTATTCCGTTTCCGCTCTCGTCATTTTTCAAAGTCATTTTTGCGTTGACACGAAAACTGAAACCGCTTCTCTTCTGCAACTCATTCTACACCGCTTTTATTCTCGGCCCGTCAAATATTATATCAATCTCTTTGCGCTCCCTATCACTAGCTCGATGTGACCGACAATAAATCGGTTCGCTTCCAGGCTTCTTGATAAGTAAACGTCCACAAACCACGTAGCCAGATTTTGGTCACTTTTGAGCCCACCTCTCCCCCACGCAGCCTATCGTATCTATTTTCCAGCCCCCCCCCCCCCAACTCTCCGAGAAAAATATGTAGTTTTTAAGAAACATTTCACAAACAAAATTATTTATAAAAACAAATTGATACATTTTTTATAATATAAGCCTTAAGATTGAATAAAAGGCGAGACTAGAGATGCATGTGAATCATCTATTAAAGGCAAAAAATCTTCTTCAGCTCTTTGACAATCGAGCTGACAAATGCATTTCCTTTGTTTCGACGTATTCTTCCTTAAACCACTCTATTATTGGTTCTGGCATACTATCAATTTCGCACCATGGCAATAATAAGCTGCGCGGTGTTACTCTTATGTATAGCTAGCGCAGTTATACTTTCTGTTGCATTATCCAGTGAGGGGAGAACGCAGATATCTCTAGCATGCACAGTAATGACCCCATGTGTCATCATAAATATATACAGAAATCACTACTGCACATGACAGATATATCCGCGTTCTGCCATCACTAGTATTATCAGAATAGGAACTCTATGAAAATTGCGCGGCCTTCTTAAAATAGAATAAAAGTATATCAGTGTAACACCACGTACCACAAAAGAAAACCCACGTTCACCCACGTGGCTCATTGTAGTCTTTCAATAGGTCCCCTCCTTTATCGTGCACTCGGAGCTGCCAGCGTCAATGAGTGCATTCCATGGAATTCAATCGATCTATATCTCTTTAATATAATTTATCGTCGAATTGTTCACTTGAGCGTCAACCTGGTTGTATTTGCCGAAGGTTTTTTACAAAGCCACTGAGTATGCCTAGTCTGTGATCAGATGGGACATATTAATTCCTTCAATGAATCCGGACAATTTCGGGAAAGATGTCCATATTTTTTATAACTATAACATTCAAGTTCGCCAGCGGAATTAAGAACCTGTAGTAGTGGACCAGGATTTGACACAGATTTTGATTTCCGGTCCACATTTGATATCTCCCCTTTTTCTTTTTGTTTCGTCTGCTCCCTTCATCCAGTGTTTGCTGCTTCCGCTGTTTGATCTTCGTTGTGTCCTTGGAACGTCGAATTCTTTCTCTTCATTGTAGGCTGAATTTTTCAAGCTCTTTAATATTGTGGATTAATTTCTCCAAATATTGAATGTTTTATGTTGTCAAAATCGGTGCCAAGTCTCTAGACCAGAATCCTATCAACACTTGTGCCTGTCTTTAATATCTAATCCTATCACGTGAGATAAACGTGCCTTCTTCATACAATAGACAATTATTGATTAGTTTTTATTTTGAACTATTTCTGTCATTCTTCGCCAATCAGTTTCCTTGCGGCCTGATAAACATTTTCTAAAATGCTGCTTGTACTCCTTTCCAATCCTGAATTTCTTTCGACTGTATTCCAAACAAGTCCAGAGCTGCTCCCCGAAGATGAGACAAAATCGTCTCCAACATGAAACTCTCCGGCCATTTATTTAACGTCGCCATTAAATTGTCGTTATCGATTAACTCTCGTGCTATTGTGCCACCTATCCCTCCATCGAAGACTTCGATAGCTTTAGTTAAATCCAGCATAATGTGAAAGAAATCCTCACGCGTATTCGTCTTTCTAAAACTCGTTTCTGGAGCGGAATCGCGCGATCTCAATTTTCTTATTAGGCGTTCAAACACCTTTTCACGACGACGATTTTCCTGAGAAATTTTATCCAGCACCACACCAAGGGCTTCTCGCCTGCATCTCCATCATGAATCATAACCATTTCTTTAAATTCAACTTCCGTTTTTTAATTACAAATTATAAAAATAGAACACACTAGACTGTGTGTGAATTATTGAATCAGTATGTCAAAAATTAGAAGAAAATGAAAAATTAAAATTTTGAAAAATTAAAGGTTGAAAAAATTTAATGTTATGTTCATGGAGCAACATGTTAATAAAAGAAAGTTATAATAAGTTATTTACATTCATAGGTTATCATTAAGGTAAACCGACTATTACTGGGACAATGTAAAAAGTATGTCTAATACTGGGACAATAATAAATAATAAATATTGTTGAGTATACATTTAGTAACAAATAATAAAAGATACCCCTTAAAATGTGTGAATGAACCTTTGCGAAATTCGCAACTTTTCTGTGTTTCAAAACTTTCGGCATAACTTTTATAGCCTTGTACTATTGAAATTTCCTACACTAATAGGAAAACTAATGTTTTTGCACAACTTTTAAACGTTTAAGAATAAAATTCATTTTTTAGCGATTTCATTTGACAAGATATGAATATTTTGATGCCTCGCATTTGGACAAATTCTTGATGAAGTTGCTTAATTCCAACCTCCAAATCTAACCTCAAATCTTGCCAACTGCTTAGGTGTAGGTAAGTAATTTAATAGTAACTACCAATTTATATATTTTGTAAGCAAAACACAAGAGCTGTCTACAAAAACACAGTTATCTTTTTAAATCTAAAATATGAATTTACAACAAAAATGTTAATTTACAACCAGTGGAATTTTCAAGTAAAATTAAGAACTTTGTACAAAGTAGTACAACTTTCAAACGAGTGTTGGAATTTTTAATTTAAAAAAGGTGCATTCTTATAAAAAATATAATATTTGATATTTCAACCCAAAAAAATTTAATTGTAAATTGAAATCAGTTGAATTAATTTAAAAAAAAACGCATTTTCAATCCAACTGTTGAAGCCTTAACCTAAACAGATTAATTTTCAATCAACTACTTCCATTTTTGCTTAAGGAAGATTAAATTTATAATTACAAAGATGTATTTCGAATCAAAAAAACGAATTCCCAACAAAATAGTTGAAATATTAATGAAAATTTTGTTTCCAGTCAATGAAAATTTCATCCAAATAATAAAATTTGAGGCAAACAATAATCTAAATGGTTTTAATACTTTTTTCAATTGATCTATTAATTTAAATTCAGATGAATTCTGAATCAAAATTTACAACCAAACAGTGGAATTTGCAAGTAAATCCATAATATTAATCTTATTAAAGTTTATAATATTCAATATTAATCTATGATATTACATTTTAATGCATACTTACTAATTTTATTCAAAAATTACATTTATGAATTACTATTAAATTACTTACCTAAGCAGTTGGCAACATTTTTGGTTAGAATTGGAGGTTGGAACAAACTACTTGAAATAATTTTTTCAGCATAAATAATCAACTGAAGGGCAAACCTGGTGATTTTAAACAATATTTTTAATATTAATTAATTGAATTTAATAATATCTTGTTAATTGTAGAAGCAAAAATTTACCATGTTCATGTGAATTTTATTTTAAAAAAAATACAAATTACTTATGATATAACACAATCCATTCTTGCTTTTTAATGTATTCTATAATTGTAAGTACACCAACCTCTCGCTTTCAGTCACCCCTTCCTTGGCCTCTCTAGAACTGCTGGCTCAAGTAGGTTCTCAGAGGAACAGGGCGAGAGCGGTTGCGACATTATATATATAGATATATATTACAATTGGAAATGAGTCAGGCGGCCCGAACTGTTTACGTTTCTATCCCCCCCCCCCCCCCCCCCCCCCCCCCCCCAAATCAAGTCAAAGGCCATTTGAAGGCAACCCCTGACACTTTACTAAAAGCGAGATTTTAGTTAAATTATACAATTATATTTTGATAACCTCCATTGGGTTTTCCTTGTCCCAATATTGGCTTCTTTTGTGTCCCACAAAAGGATAAACACCAAAATTCTTGTCGCACTTATGAGCGAACTGACTAGCTTCAAAAATATCCATTTATATTAATTAACTATAAAATTAATCATGTATTTTATGCTCTATAGATCAAATATTGTATTAGCCACTTACTTTCTTGATCAAAAAGTTCCCGGAATTTATTTTTAAAATTAAAAATATAAGTTTATTCTTGAATATTGATGTGGTTCCCTTCAAAGTAATTCCTATCGACTGCCACGCACTTATGCCAGCGCTTGATCCAGCTCTCAAAACATTTTTGATACTTAATTTTCGGTATGCCCATCAGTGCCGTTTTCGATTTTTGTATTATCTCCGATCGGCTGCTAAAACGCGATCCACGTAGTGGTTTTTTCAGTCGATCGAAAAAAAAAGTCACAGGGAGCTAAATCTGGCGAATTTGATGGCTGCGGAATTGTATTAGTTGAGTTTTTGGTGAGAAACTCACGGATAATGATGGCATTGTGCGACAACACACACGTTGTTACAAAATTAAATCCATTGCAAAAATCGAAATTCGCAAGAAAACAGATGCACTCAAAATTGCGTTACATTTACAAATGTCAAGCTAGAAAGCTGAAATTTGCAGGGAATATTGTTAAAAGGTGTGACAACCTACAGAAACGAAAAAATGTGAATCGGACCGCAGGGGGCGCCACACGGTGATGATTCCGGGAACTTTTTGATCAAGGTGGTATTATAACGGATTTTGTAGAAAAATTCCAATTCACCATTTTAAAATTGTGTTAATGTGGGATAGCTTTTCGTAACTCCCCCTGTAAAGGTCGGTTTACCTTATATCAAAGTGAAATTAATCATTGAAAAAAAGATAAGAAAGTGTACCGTAGACTAAGTTAGAATAATAAAGTGAAGCCGAAATAAAATCCCATCACACTGAGAAAATTTTCGAATCTCGAAAACTAAATGACATTTTTTCATACAAATTGAGGTTGAAGCAAGACTCCATCTCCATTTCAGACATACGAGCACTGATCAAACTCAATGTGATGGTATACGGTCTTGGAAATGACAGGGGCGAATATTTGAAATATTACCACGTGCCACCGGGAATTTCAAAATCCTATTTAATTAACATGAGGAAATTTTTAATTTTCGAAAAATTCAACTCATGTTCCAGGGTTTCATCGAAACGTGCGTCGTCTTTCCCATACAAATAACTTTTAATCGACAATTTGAATATTTACCACAACTTTTTAAACAATTTTTAATTGTTTAAGCAAATGTAAATTATTTAAACAATTATTTATTTCCCAAAAATGTTAAAAAATCGAATTTTCTGATTAAACTGCAATATTTTGTCATTTTGTTGATTTAGTAAATTTTCTTAAAACATTATGTAGTTATTTAAATAATTAATTATTGCTCATTTTTGAAATTTCTAAAAATTGAGCCACTGATGTCCACTTTTTTCAGATTGGTATCCTATGCTACTTTTGATTGAATGATTACATCATTTTGATACATTTCTTCTAAAGTTGAACAAATTTGTATTTGTTTAAACAATTTTCATTTGCTCAAGCACGTATTTTTGGATAACTAAAAAAATAAAATAGAAGACATACAATTAATTACGATTTAAAAAGTATTATTGGAAAATTAATTGTTTAAACAAATTATATTTTTTTAAACAATTGAAAAGTGGTGAATGTAGTATTTCTATACACTATACGTCAGAAACATAATTGTATGTGTTCAATTTTATTTCATTTTTTTAGCTATCGAAAAAACTGCTTAAGCAAATAAATATTGTTTAAACAAATATTAATGTATTAAACATGAAAAGAAACGTATCAAAATTTTGTAATTATTTAACAAAACGTAGCATAGGATACTCATTCAAAAAGAAAGTTCATATATCTGCTGAATTTTTAGAAATGTTGAAAATAGACAATAAATAATTCTTTAAATAATTACATAATGTTTTTAGAAAAATTTACTACTCTAAACAATGAAAAACAATTACATTTCAGTCAGAAAATTCGATTTTTTGTTTTTACATTTTTTGGAATTAATAATTGTTTAAAAAACTGAAAATAATTGTTTAAATAATTGAAAACTATGTTAAAAGTCATGGTAAATAATCGAATTCTCCATTAGTAAGTATTTCTATGAAAAAGACGACGGAAATTGCTGAAAAGTAACAGTAATACGTAAAAATGTAGTTTGTTTATTTTTGTGTCACATTTGGGGCGCTGCGGGGAGGATGACCGTGGGCTGCAAATGAAAGTTATTAGTATGGTTTTATTTCGTAGACATTCCTCTTAAATCCCTAAAAAACTTAGCACGTTTCGATGGAAATGGAAACTGGGGGGGGGGGGGGGGTCCTGTCCTGTAGCTTGAAAAACGTTTTTTGGACCACCCTAGCATACATATTATGATTTGAATATGGATTGAGAATAAATATAGAATCTGACATTATATTTATGTTCTTTTATTCTTACTGTAAGTGGTCGACTAGTTTAGCTAACGTTAGTCATACCAAAATAAAAGGAAATTTTATATATCACATCGCACGGTCTAATGTTAATTTTTCCTTTCATAATTTAAAGCATTTATTAAAATTATGCTCAGCTCGAAAAATTACTTTTATGTAAGGTGCAAATTAGTTCGATTAACTCAATATAAAAAAGGAAATAGAAACAGAAAGCTAATAAACCATGCAACTAAAATCATCCACCCTCGGCATATCGAAAAATTAACACCATCAATATCGGATGAGATTATAAACTTCCTACGAAAGAGACTTGGTGTTCTTACTGCCAGACTGCGTCGGTACAAGAAAAATAATACACAAAGGCAACGACATCAAACCTTTCAGTCAGATAAAAGAAGTTTCTATTGTTAACTGAGTGTGAAGCAAAATAACGAGCAAGACACCGAGGTCCCTCAATTGGAAGACATGATTAATTACTAGTCGGGTATTCAAAAAAATCATTGAACAAGCAGATCTGATACCAGGCTTTAAGCTCCAGGGTACTACGTACATGTTACCTAAAAAAACAGATGCTCAAAATCCATCTGAATTTCGACCGATAGTCAGTCTTCCAACAAATTATAAATGTCTTACATCTATCATTGCAGACAAGGTATATTGTCTTAACTACGAAAATGACATGATTACAGATAAACGAAAAGGATGTTGTAAAAACTAGCGCGACAGTAAAGATCTAATCACTATAGAGTATAGAACCACTGGCTTGAAGTCTTAAAACTTTAGCAAATCTACGCACGCATAATTGACTTTGTAAGTCGTGCGATGGTACTTTGGGGTACAAGAATCAAGTATTTTCATCATAGACAACCAAGGATAACTAGATCAATACGTATTAAGAGGGGTGTATTTCAAGGAGACGCCTTGAGTGCACTATAGTTCGGTTTGGCGTTGAACCCATTGAGCAAAACACTAAACAAAATGTTTCATGCGTTCAGAATAGATGATAATAAGGACGATCATCAAGTGAACCAGCTTCTGTACATGGATGAATTGAAGCTGTACGATCGTTCAGCCCAGGAACTGCAGCAAGTCATCGATGCCACCAATCAGTTTTCTAATTATATTCAAATGGAGTTCGGAATAGATAATTGCAGAACAGTGCATTTAACCAGAGGGGAATTCTGGAGCGAAGAGTTAGAGAACGAGTTCGAAAATGACATCGAGGAAATGGTTGCGGGCGAGTCCTATAAACATTTGGGTGTTCTTGAATCTATGGGTACTCAGCATACGATAGTTAAGAAATGCTTAACGATTGCTTTCACCACACCAGTCATATTGATTCTTAAGAGTTATTTTAACTCGGCAAATCAAATCAAGGCAATCAACACCTATACTATCCCTCTCCTCACGTACTGCTTCGGGCACATCAAATGGTCTAACGCCGAAATTGAAAAGATCAACAGAATCGTCCGCGCATAAATGACGAAGCACCGAATGCAACACATTAATTTAGCTATTGAATGAGTAGTTCTGACATGACATATAGTGAGTAGAGACATGTAGTGAGCAGGGGCGTTGTAGATGTCAAAAAAATGTAAAAGACACAAGTTATACAGTTGCGAGACTATTTTAACAGCAAACGAGATGTTGCGCCTTACAGCACCATCCGCAAAGCGGATCTTGACTACAAGTCCTTGAATTTGTTCTCAGATGAGGCTTTGAATATCAAGGCAGAAACCACAGAGGCATTAGAAATACAATGGAGACAGAAAGCTATCCACCTTCTGTATCCAGAAAAGGAAGGATTTGTCCTTGCGATACAGAACAAGATTGACATCCCTAGAAATGATCCCAAACACATGTTACATCAAGACATGGTGGGCCGGTGCCGATTATGTGAAGATAGGCACAGACATAATTATGTAGCGGGTATTATGCTTCAATAACTTGCCCTTAATCCAGGATTTTTAACAGAATGGATGCCATTCTATAGATATATTTTAATGCCTGTGTTAGAAAATGAAAATTATATCGTAAATTGGAACGTTACTCTCCAAACGGATAATTACAACCGAGACAATCGACGCGATATCATCTTAATGCGAGAAAAAAGGTGGACGAGTCAACATCATCGACATTGCTTGTCCACTTAACCTAGATTTGCAGTCAACCTATACAACCAAGATCCATATATATATAGCACATTAAGGCATGAAGTAAAGAACATATGGAAAAACGTGAGTCATGCATTTATTCATTCTATTGTGATTTCGAATACAGGCAATTTGCACGCAAGAGGCAGCAGAAGGCGGTTTTATTTAACATCTGTCGCATTGTAAGAAATTTTCTCAACCATCAGGAAGCAAGCGACTAAAAACCTGTGGAGTGGCAGATGGTAGCTCTAAGAAGCCATCCAGAGGTAATTGTTGTTACGTCCAACGCTTAAGATCGCCGTTTAAGTATGGCTGCGGTAAGGGGCGAGCTCCAAACTACACCATGCTCGTAATTCCGTACCTACAACATCATCGCAGGAAGTTTCACGCATCGTATTAAATTAATTTATAACATCGTTATCTCATCAGTCACTTGACTTAGCCCGTGCATGGTGTGCCTCGACTGACTTCAACACAAAAGGGCTTGCATATGCCATTTTTTCTGAATTTACTTATGGAATCCCTCACAGTCATTTTGAGCGCAAAAAGAAAAAAATCGCCTAAGCCGTTTTTGAGAAAACACTTTTTTGGTTTTTTGAAGAGGTTAATTAACATATTTCAATAAAAGTGAGTTGTACGTTGAATTTTATTGGCTTAAACCAGTCAGCCTGGTATCCGAAAAAGAGCTGCAGGTACTGAAAATATTACGAGAATCGAAACCCTACAGTATTTTTGAAAAATATTGATGAACGTGGGAAAAAGTCATTTTTTCAAAATATGCCTCATACCGGTTCATCCATACTGACAACTTTCATCTTAAATGCTGAGGTAATAATTTATTTCGAAGAACGAGAAATTTTATTTATAAAATTGATGTTAAACAAAATTTTATAAAAATAGGGTTATATTCAAAAGGCCATAATTTTGGTTCTATAAGAGCTAGAGCAATATTTTTTTACATCTACTCAAAATCAAGTCTTCTACAATTAATTATTTTGCATTTTTACCAGATATACATAAAAAATAAATTAATTACCCAAAACTATGTAAATATATTTTTTCATTCAAATTCTTCGCTAAGATCGACTTCTTATTCCCATATCTCTCAAACTTTTAGAGATAGAAAATTCGAGCTTTTTTCATTTTGCAAACAATTGAAAGCACTTTAATCCTTGTATAAATAATTAGGACATAGGATAAACCGGAATGAGGCAATTTAAAAAAAAACGGGGTTTCCCCTCGTTTTTAACCATTTTTCTAAAATATTGAAGGGTTTCAGTTCAAACAAATAAAAAAAAAAGAGTTTTCTTAAAAACAGCCCGAACGATTTTTTCTTTTTGGGCTCAAAATGATCGTGGGACATCCCAGAAGTAAATTCAGAAAAAAACGGTACATGCAAGCCCTTTTGGGTTGAAGTCAGACAAGGCACACCGTGCGTGGCTATGCTGTAAAATCGGATTTACCCGAGTAAACGTTTGAAAAAAATAGCTCTTAGAGATGGTGGCTCTAAGAAAACATCCAAAGGTGATTATTGTCACCTCTAAAGATCGCCGCCACGGTTTAAGTATAACAGCGGTGAAAGAAGAACTCCAATTTACACCATGCTCGTAATTTTGCACCTACATCATGTCAGGAGGTTTCAAGCATCGTATTGAATTAACGTATAACATCCTCCTCTCATCAGTCACTTGACTTAGTGCGTACCTATGATTTAAAACCGGGTTCAACCGAGTAAACTGTTTAAGAAAAATAACAAACTGAATAATAATCGAAGGTGTTCTCGCTTTGGGGCCGCGGTAGTGCTTGAGCTTTTTTCTTATGACCTTGGTGGCTATGTTAGCAGCAGCATTGCTACTGACAGAGTTTCCCATGTCAGGCAGGCAGATAAGGAAGAGGAGAGGGACTAAGAAGAACACCAGAACCCATAAATAATAATGGAGAGTATTTTAAAGATTTTGAAACGCTTTTCGCTTTCCGACGATCGCCAGTGCGCACCTGGAGCCGCCGCTGCAGGCCACAGCATGCGGGACGGTGGTGATGGTGAGCTGCGAGATGGTCAGACAGATCTCACTAATCAAACAGCTGGCCAGCAAGAACATCTGCGACAAGCGGTAGCAGTGGAACATCACCTGTGCCTGCTGAGGATGCTTTCGCTAGCGTTAGCAATTTGCAGCCAACCACCTTAACAGACATACCGTGGGAAAACATCAAAAGGCGTACCACAATGAAAGAGGAATTGGTGCGTCTCTATTAAGAAAGTGCGAGGTTTGAAACGGAAATGGAACAGGGATACAATTTAAGGACAAAATTTGGTGCAAAGTATTCTAATATAAAAAAAGTCGCACTAAGAGATCTTATCGCTAAGGTGAAGGATATCAGGACTAATCTACATATTGCACAAGACAGAGTAATGGAGCTTAATCAACAGGTCGATTGGGCGTGGACAAACGATGGCAATGAACAACAGCTAGAGTCTACTTTTGACTTGATACAAAATTCCTGTCATTTTCCCGTCATTTTCCGTCTAATTTTTTTAAATTTTCCCTCATCTTTCAACATTTTAAGTAATAATCAGCTGGGCATAAACACGGACACAATTAATGCTGACTTTTATAAAAAAAAAATTAAAGTTTTACAAACTTATATATCCAGGCTCTTGACTCTCTTGAGTCAGAGGCGAAGTACATATGTATATCTATATAATACGCCGTTGGCTACCGCTGTTTGTCTAGCATCTTTGCATGGTGTCAAATAGTTGAAACTTTCAAAAACATCAATTCGCTTTCTGTGAATTTAGGGCTCATGGTAAAACGTTTACATTGCAGTAAGACAATATTTTCAAAATAAATAAAATTCCCGACAGCTCAGTTTATTCCTAAAATTTTCCCGGTTTATTCCCGTCACGTGAAATTCCCGTCATTTACCCGGTTTCCCGACGAGTAGACACCCTGCGAAGACCTGATTGATGCTGAAGGTATAGGTGCTAGTGATAATACACATCAAAGACCGGATCCTCTACAACTACATCCCGATATTAATAACGATGATGTGAACAGCGAATACCCAGAAAAACGACAGCACCTTGAAAGGAATTTTAGTCATTCTTTTCTAGAGTTGAGACCTGTAGAACTAAAACAAAGGCATTCTCTGTCGAAAATGAACATCACAAATTATCTGAGTGCACCAATAGTGCACTCAGATAATTTGCGATACATTTGTGATATAATTACCTCGACGACGAGGTTTTACGCGTGTATTTAAACAAAACAAAAACTGCGTTAGCGGTTCAAACTCTTGCATACTGTGCAGCTGTGGTAACCATTTGAACGTTGGGCCACAAAACTAGGTCTTCAAATGCAGTCTTTATCCCAGGTGGGGTTCGAGATCCACCATGGAAGATCAGATTGTATATGGATATCAACAAAGTAAGGTGTAAATTAGGTCGATTAACTCAATATAAAAAGGAAATAGAACCAGAAAGCTGATAAGCCATGTTACTAAAATCAACTACCCTCGGTACATCGAGTCATTAACACCATCAATATTGGATGAGATTATAAACTCCCAACAGCAGAGACTTGATGTTCTTACTGCGAGACTGCTTCAGTATAAGAAAAGTAGTTCAAGAAGGCAACAAAATCGAACCTTTTAGGCATATGAAAGAAGGTTCTGTCGTGAACTGATTATACAACAAAATAACCAGCAAGACACCGAAGTCCCTCAGTTGAAAGACATGAATAACTATTGGCTGAGTGTTTGGGAAAAAAGAACAGAAGCAATTAAGACGCTGCGTTGTTCCAAGTAGAGAAGACAAAATCTGGCAATAACCCTGAAATGGAGCTGACAAACATCACAGCTTAAGATATTTCAGCGGATTTAAAAATAGCAAGTAACTCGAAAGCTTCAGGTCTGGATATGGTGCACAAATTCTGGTACAATTACCTGACAAGTTTGCATCCTGTTTTGGCAAAGTATTTTCAGAAGAACATCGAAAATCCAGATCTGATGCCAGGCAGTCATCATTGTATATAAGGTATATTTTCATTCCCACGAGAATCAAGTCCTTACAGAAGAACAAAAAGTATGTTGTAAAAGCTCACGAGGCAGTGAAGATCTAATCAACATAGACGCTGTAGCTATGACTCAAGGTCGTAAACATCACAGGAACTTGCACATAACATATTTTGACTACAAGCAAGAGTATCCTTCCGTGCCGCATGACTATTTGCTTGAAGCCTAAAAATTTACAATATCTTGCGATGCATCATTGACTTTTTAAGTCGTGCGATGATGCTTTGGGGTACAAGAATCAAGTATTTCGATCATGGACAACCAAGGATAACTAGATCAATGCGCATTACGACAGGTATTTTTTAAGGAGACTCCTTCAGCACACAATTGTTCTGTTTAGCTCCGAACCAATTGAGCCAAACACTAAATAGCATGTCTTATGGGTTCAGAATACATGATCATGAGGATAGTCATCAAGTTACCCATCTTCTGTACATGGATGATCTAAAGCTATACGCTACTTTAGACGGGAAACTACAGCAAGAGATCGATGTCACAAAGGAGGAGGATTAAGGACCACAGAGCTAAAGAACGAGTTCGAAAATGACATTGAGGCAATGGTTGTGAGCGAGTCATAAATATTTAGGTGTTCTTGAATTTAAGGGTATTCAGTATATGATAGTTAAGAAAAACTTAACGACTGCTTTCACTATGTCACTCATATTGAGTGCTATCCCAGTCCTCACGTACTCCTTCGTGCTCATCAAATGGTCTAAGAAAGATCTTGAAAGGTTAAACAGAAAAGACCGCGTATAAATTACGAGGCACCGAATGCACCACATTAATTCGGCGCAAAGAAATTTTTGACAACACGACCTCGAATATGCAGTATAAGTTCAAGAAAATAGTGGAAGAAGAAAGAAATAAGGGAAAAAGAACTTGGATTAAGTAGGACAGAATACAGCTAGACGGAATACGGTGGGATTAGGACGAAGAAAGGGAAGAGATAGTAAGAAATTAGGTGCCGGGAAACTCTGAGAGAAAGGAACGGGAAGAATGGAGGATATGTTACTGGAATATAGCAGGATTTGAGAGAAAGGGTAAGGAGTTTTATGAGAAATTTGACACAGAGGGATATAGTAGTAATGATGGAGACGTGGCTAGACAACCAGGGACGGGAAAGAGTAAGGGGAAGGTTACCGATAGGTTACAAATAGTAAGTTCAAAATGCAAAGAGCAAGAATAAGATAGACAGAGCAATGAAAGGATTGGTGATAGGAGAGAGCGACGAATGTATGACAGAGAAGGATAAGAAAGAGAGGAAAGAACAAAAAGGATTCATAGTAGAAGAGGTAAAGATGGCAGGAGAGGAGTAGAAGATAGAGGGGGGGGGAGTTATGTGAACGGTGATATGCAGGAGAATACGGAGGAGATGAAAGAAATGATGGATGATAGTAAGGAAGAGATTAGCTTTGTAATAGGTGGCGATTTAGATGCGAGAACAAGAGATAGAGGAGAAAGGAAATGGGGAGCAGAGAGAGGAAGAAAATCCAAAGAGGAGGTACTGAATGGGGAGGAATAGAAATTGTTAAAGAGATTGGATGAGTTGGAATGGTTTCTCTTAAATGGGAACATAGAGGGAGATGAGGAAGGAGAATATACACGCTCAGGGGGAGTAATGGGAAAGGTAATTAATTATGTGACAGTGGATGGTGATGTAAGCGAGGTTAAGAAACTAGAGTTTCGGATCACTTTCCCTTAAGGCCCTTTATCAGAATAGAAATCGCGTCTGAATTTTGGGGCCACACGGTTGAATATTTTTGTCTGATTTTTTGCATACCTCATCCAAATATCCATATCTCGAATCATGAAGAGCCGGTTTTTCGATACAATATTGATATTCTGTTTAATGACCAAAATAGAGAACAATAGCAGTAACACTCAGTGAAAGCTGTACATGCATATCTGCAGCGAGCCTGCTCACTGTCGTGAAACTCCAGACAACAGACTCCCGGCAGAGTGATGAATGATATGGAACGACAGAACCTAGGCAATGTCAGCAGATTTCGGCCAGTTAAAAAACTGACATTACAAAATCGCTGATTAATTACATTTGAATTAACAGAATTAACTTATTGATATAATTACAAGAAATTGAAAAAATAAATAAATGAAAATCAGTTGATATTTGCAGTAATAATGTGAATCTTTACATGCTATGCATTTACACCGCAGTTTTCTAACAAATTCAGGCTAAAGACGTTGTTTCTTAGAATTTTTTCCAAATACATAATCTGTAAGTAGAGTGTTTCCAAGTATTTTGTGCATAGGTCTGTTTTTTATTGATAATGCATATCTTATTATTATAAATTAAGTTAGTTTCTGCTGTGTATTTTGTACTTTGTAAAAAAGAAACTGCAAAAGAAATTGCAAAATTCATGATGGCAAAAATGGCGACATTAGACCAAATTCGCGCTTTTTCTTTTTGATGGGTGCGAAACTTGACGTATGAGAGTTTTTGCGTGCAGTGACAGAAACTTTGCTATCGAATTTCAAAAATTGGAAATCTAACATGGCCGATCAAAAATGGCGACTATGTTTTTTTTTACCAAATTTTGACGTCAGAATCGTAAACAGCGACCAGAATAACCGCCATACAACAATTTTTGTGTCAATCGATCGCAAATTGTGAATTAAGAGTTAAATAGTCACCATCTTGGATCTACCATTTTGAATTTTGCAATTCTGATGTCAGAATCGTAATCAGCGACCCCGAAAACCTAGAAGTAACCATTGATGCCAAGCATTTTGTTTGACAGAAAAATTTTTCCCGGAAAGGGTTAATAGAACGTTTCAATGGAAACAATTATTGATGTTTTCTATGTTCCAAACTAATCAATTAATTATTATTAGATGCTTGAATATTTTTACAATAATAAATTACATAAAGATTAAATTTTAATTGCTTTTAATTAGATTACGTTGTTTGATCATATACTTTAGGGTTATGTAATTGAATTTCAGATAGAATTTGTGAATTTTAATGTTCACAATGGCGTGAAATGATTTTATCTGAATTCAATTTTCAAAATTATATATAAAGAAGTTTTGTTTTTTCCCTTAAATTAATATTAAAAGTCAGTAATAAATAAAATAAATTTTTTTTTAAATATGTAGATTAAAATTCTTTTCAATGTTTGAATGAAAATTATAGTTTAATGCCCATTATGTCATGAACCGATTAATTATATACATATAAGACGATACATTTTTTCGCCATATTAATTAACGTAAAGATTAAACATTAATTTTTTTTTTAAATTAAGCACATAAATTGAGAATCAACTTGAAGGTTATGTTATTGAATATTTGCCAAAATTTGTATAATTAAAGTTTATATATGTTTAAAATACCCATATTTCAGTTATGTCAGTTTCAAAATGTTTCTGATGCTGCGAAAGGAGTCTGAATACAATTTTTTTAATTATGTGTACCTATGTTTTAAATTTTCTGGAATTAGTTTAAAAATGAATTGTAGAAAATTATTTCTTCTGTCTTACGGTCACGACAAAATAAAAACAAATTAGATCTATTATTTCAACTCCATTTATTTTTGGAACAAGATTAAAACTTCGAAGACGTTTCGGCATCACTGCGTGCCTTTTTCAGAGTTTCTAAATAATAATTATAATACATAATAAAAATAAATATAGTTTAAAAAATTTATTATTTATGAGTAAAAAATATATTTTTTTTAAATACCTTAGTTTAAAACGATCTGTAAGCGAAACAACAATCATTCCAACTATGCAGTCAATTTTTGGTGTCATATTTAAAATAATTTATACGTTATAAGTTTAAAAAAATTAAGACTTTAAACAAATATTGAAGATGAGTAAACGGAGAAAGCCTCATAAAATTGAAGAGGCTTTTTTCATCTTAAAAACTACATTATCAACGATTTTGAAACTATTCTAAGTGTTTTGGAACAACGACGAAAATTTGACTAGAAGATAAATAAGGCGGTAAATCGTTGATGAAGATAAAGGCAGTAACATATTTAAAGTGAAATTCAATGATTGGCCAAGTTTCCATAGAATTACTGATGAGGAAGCACGAACTTAAATTAAATTTAAATTTAAAAAATTTAAAGAAACATTTTTTTTAACTAAACTGAGATGACATTCTATCACTATTTTGATTTCGAATTTAGCAATATTAAAATATCAGCTACTGAAAAAAATACTTATCAAAGACGTATTATCGAATTAATATTCATAAAAAATATTGATTCAATAATACGTCTTTGATAAGTATTTTTTTCAGTAGCTAATATTCTAATATTGTTAAATTCGAAATCAAAATAGTGATTAGAATTCCAAGAGTATTGTGACAAACCTGTATTTAAATTCCCAATTGCACAGTCTCTTTTATGTTCGGCAATTCTAGTTTTTAATCTCCTCCCAGTTTCAACTATACAAACTTTATTACAACATTTGCATTTTATCATATAAATAACACCAGACAAATTTTCAATGCTATCCCTATCTTTTTTCTTAAATAAATAGTAATCTAAGCTGTTAGTGCTTTTGAAATAAGCATTTATGTTACATTTTTTTAATGAACTTCGTAGACGTTCAGAGAGTCCTTGTATATGCGGTAACGCAACTTTTAAATCAAATTTATTGTAAGAATCAATCTCTTTATTTTTATTTTTAGTACTGTTATAAATTTCATGCACACGCTCAAAGATAATGTCATTAATCAAAGGAAGAGGATAGTTGTTAGATACTTATGTTGTTTTCAGTTGATTTAAATTTTCTGTTCAATATTGCATGTCACTCAATTTGACACATGTATCAACTTAACCTTTGATTAAACCGATTTTACGACAAAATGAATTATGCTAATCGTAATTGAGATATCTCCCTGACCAAGACGGTTTTTTGTACCAGATAGTTAATAAAGAACCATTTGAAGCTTTAATTATTTGTAAATCAAGTTAGCTTATAACATTGTTTATTTCAATTTCATGAGTGAATTTT
The DNA here is from genome assembly GCF_010883055.1 of Belonocnema kinseyi. Classification (NCBI taxonomy): domain Eukaryota; kingdom Metazoa; phylum Arthropoda; class Insecta; order Hymenoptera; family Cynipidae; genus Belonocnema; species Belonocnema kinseyi. Next base: position 127,938,526 of record NC_046664.1, on the reverse strand, counting down.
ATACTCTCCTCTATACTGTTAAACACGTTTACAAGAAGGTCAATTTTATCGGAAGGAACAATTGCTATGATATCGTCGACATATCTTTTATACAAGATGGGAGTGAAATCTAATAAATCGAGAGCCCTTTTTTCAACATCTTGTAATACTAAATCAGCAGCTACCGGACATAAGGGCAAACCCATGGGACAACCTGATATCTGTTTATAGAATTTGTTATTGAAAGAGAAAACAGTGCCATTAAAAACAGTTCTAGTGGCTATTAATAGTTCATTCTTAGTTATTTTTGTTAAATTATGATTTAAGGTAAGCTTCTCTTCGATACAATCTAAAACAAGTTCAAGCGGAATGCTATCAAATATCGACACAACATCTAAGGAAACTATTGAGTGAGTTTTAGGTACATTAATGTTTTTTAGAATATCTTTACTACTTTTTAAAAAAGAACTAGTGTTTTGGGAAACTGATTTGAAAAAATATTAGAAATGTATTTGGATAAATTGTAAGTAGGAGAACCTACTGTAGAAACAATTAATCTCCAATTTAATTCAGGCTTATGTATCTTTGGAAGAGCATAAGCTTTTGTCAAAACACTATTGTGAGTTTTTAACCGGTATGAACATTGATAATTAATCAATCTTTTTTTCTCTCATCTAATGACTATGTCATTACATTTATTTTCTATTGTTGGAACCATACATGTTTTTATATTTTTATATAGAATAGTGTTCTTAAGAATACGAAGTGTGTTCAAAAAATAAGGTGACTTTATGGTTTTCTCAAAAAATATTCATTTATTCCTCAATATTTATATAGTCAGCGATGCAGTGGTTATCTCCTCAATCGTTGAAAATCGATGTCCTTTCATGGGTCTCTTCAGTTTTGGGAAAAGAAAAAAGTCACTGGAGGCCAAATCCGGTGAATATGGAGGCTGAGGCATAACTGTGGTGCTGTTTTTGGTTAGAAAATGTTTCACAAGCAACGATGAATGAGCAGGTGCATTATCCTGATGCAAAAGCCACGAATTATTTTTCCAAAGTTCCGGACGTTTTTTGCGTATCGCCTCTCGCAAACGGCGCATAACTTAAAGGTAATACTCCTTATTGATCGTACGACCTTGTGGTAAGAATTCCTGATGCCCTACGCCACAGTAATCAAAGATGACAGTGAGCAAAACCTTCACTTTTGACCGAACTTGAAGTGCTTTTTTCGGACTTGGAGACTCGGGATGCTTCCACTGAGACGATTGGGCGTTAGTTTCGACGTCATAACCATATACCCACGATTCATCCCCAGTTATAACCCTTTTGAGAAAATCAGGATCATTATTGACTTCATTCAACATCACCTGAGCGATGGTCATGCGATGGATCTTTTGATCAAAATTAAGCAGTTTTCGAACAAATTTCGCTGACACACGTCTCATGCCCAAAACGTCCGAAAAGATAGCATGGAATGAGCCAACCGATATGCCAACATCTTCAGCAACTTCTCTGATGGTAATTCGGCGATTTTCAACACCATTTCTTCCACTACTTGAACGTTTTCATCTGTTGTTGACGTGCTGGGACGTCCAGGGCGAGGTTCGTCTTCGACATTCTCTCGGCCTTCTTGGAACACCTCGTATCACTTATACACAGTTTTCTTACTCAGAGTAGACTCACCGTATGCAACTGTCAACATTTCAAGAGTTTTAGAGCACTGGATTCCATTTTTCATACAAAATTTAATGCAAACTCTTTGCTCCATTTTTTTCGAAAGACGAAAATCGCCGAGCACACCAAACCCTTCTAAACTTTTACGCCTCTGCCAGAAAAACAATACGAGCTATATAGTCAAAACTGTGAAAATATGATCGTGACGAGTGCACCAACACAACAAAACAAAAAATTTAAAACTTGAATGTACGTAGCCCGAGAAAATTGAAAAGTCACCTTACTTTTTGAACACACCTCGTATTATTTGCGTGTATTTTTGATGTGTTTTGAAATTAGTATCTGAATTCTGATTCCGAAATGATATGAATATATACTCCGAAAACAATTCGTGCGCGCATGTCACGCGCACATGGATGAGCGCATGACATGCATGCCAAAATTCCCCAGGTTCGTCCACATTTTGTGTTTATAACTGAAGTGCGTGCACAAGGTGTGGCACAATTAAAAAATTTACCATTTAATGCTTTTAAAAGCTATGAATTGACTTTTTAATAAGGGTGTCGTCCTGTAGGTGTAGCGCAACAGAATCACAAAGCAGAATATCATAGATGTGAAAGAGATAGAGAATCTATATTTTTTGTAATCATGAGAGTGAAAGAGATAAATGGATCTGTCCGTCTCTTTCACTCTCGCTTTACGCCGCCATTTTCTGCGCACATGGGACTTTTCTGTGAGTTACATTTTGCGCTTTTTCTAAATGTTATTGAATAAGTTCTAATTCGCCTACAATAACGTGATTTATTTCAGAGGAGATATATCAGTAAGAACACATTTTTATTTATGTTTTCCGTTGTTCATTCTACATGTTTTACCGAAGTTTGTTCACTTCAGCGCGACGCAGTCGACGAGTTCAGAATTATTTTCCTAACCTCATTGAAACTTTAGCTGAAATATGTTTAATCATTAACCGTTGTCGGTCTTACCTGCAGCAAATTTTTACTTATTTCTGTGATTTTTAAAAATCTGGTGCCCCGATTTATAGTTAGAATTCACTCATTTTGCCTTTTTTCCATTGTGCGATATCTTTTTCTCCGCGAAGAATTTCTCAGTATAATAAACTGAAAGTATAGGTAAATAAATATTCAATTTTTACAACTACATGTTTTAGAATATCTTGGAAATAGTTTATATTACATATGCCATGATGCATCTTTATTTAAGAGCGTTCAACACAGTTCTTAACGTAGAGAGTATTTCGATTATTAACCAATCAGAGCAGAGGTTTAACAAGATTTGTTCTGGTTGGTTAAGACAAATTCATATGTATAAATAATGCATAAGGCTCGGATATTGCTAGCTACTCTTGCGCTATACACTAGCTCGGATAAGACGGATCAACTATTTGTGTTTCAACCTAGGATAATCGCGAACTCGGATAAAGCGGGCTCGGATAAGCGAAGTTCTACAGTATTTCATTTCAGATCATGTAATTAAATATTAGCTAATACCTTTAGTATAGAAGTTTATTCTTTCTTTTAAACACTTCTATTACAATTATATGAATTTTTATTATGCTTGTGATGTTGTAAAACGAGATTCTGAATTCCATTTTCAAACTTATATGTACACATATTTTAATGTTTTTAAATTAATTTACAAATTAATTAATAGATGAGATGTATCAAAATGCTGCTTCAAATGTAAAGGAGAATATAATGTCAAAAATTATTTGAATGTTTCAATGAAAATAATTATTTATTGCTTCTTATTTTGTGAATGCAAATTATAGTTTCATTCTTTATATCTTATGAACAGTTAGATTTATTATTAGTTGATTAATTCTTTTCACAATTTTAAATTAAATAAAGAGTCAAATTTAATTTTTGAATTTAAGTTAACAAATTGATTATTTACTTGAATGCTGTGTACTTAAATGTCGAATATAATTGAAGAGTGGATATTCAAAGTCGTATAACCACCAATTTTTCAAAATTCGTTTTTTTTCGAAACTAAGCTAATTCCGTCATTTCGGCAATAAGAGCAGGTCAAAATTGACAATAGTTTTATTGCGAGAATTTTTCAAACATTGCTTTTCGGTAACTGGCAGCCTACTGGCAATTCACAGTCGTATAACAACAAATGGAGCCTAAAAACATTTAACTCAGTGCTAACCATCTGTTTTCCAGCTAATTTTGGTGATTTAATAATAAAAAAAAAAATAAAATAAATTTTGGATTTCTTTCAAGGGCTATAGACGAGGATTTTTTCAAAGAAAAATACGAAATACGAAGTATAAATTATTTGAAATCTTCAATGAAAATAATTCTTTAATGCTTTTTATGTTGAGAACATATTATTTAATTAATAGCTGAGTAATTTGTTTGCAACATTGCATTACATAAAGTTTGAATGTTATTTTCCTATAGTAAGCAACATAAATTAATTGCACATTGGATATAAGTCTTATAATAAAAGCTTTTTTTATATTTAACCTATGTCTATTACACTTACATAGTTTCCGAAGTGTTTATGATGTTGTGAATTGAGTATCTTAATTCAATTTTCAAAATTGTACGTACACGTGGGAATTATTTTTTTCGAAAATCAGTATAAAAGGATATTAATAATTCTAACTTTTACAAAAGTATACAGTAAAAGTTATTTGAATTTTTTAAATAAAAATAATTTTTGGTTGCTTTTTATGTTGTGAACTAATTGATTACTAATTAATTTTCTTCGGAATATTAAACTACGACACTGGGTAAATAAAACTGCCAGTGACTCTTTTCAAGTTGTTTATATATTAATAAGAATTTGTGTATTTTCTGCATCATCAATTTTGTATTTTGAAATTTCCAAAAAAAAAACAATTTTAGTTCTTGATAAAATTTATTTCTAAATGTTACTAAAGGTTGTTAATAGAAGAGATAATTTAAATTGTAAACGATTGTTAAATATTTTGAAATAATTTTTTCCTTAACATTTTGCTACTATACTATGATTCTTGAACTTTTTACATTTTCAAAGAGATAAGTAAAATCAGATTGTGGAAAAAACTTATTTTGAAGAATCCGAACAAAAATTTAGAAGTTTCTTAATCATTTTGAAAGATTTTGAGATTCAATTTTTCTAAAGATTTGAGGGAAACTTTTAAGCAGTTAATATTAAATTCTGCAAGAATAATTTTAAGTTTAAAAGACTTCAAACCTTGTTGAAAAAAATATGGAAGGTTTTAAGACAATTGTTTTCACTTTTCAGGATTTAATCAAAATTTAGGTAAACTAAATTTTGCAGGGCGTCAAGAGAATGAAAGATATATACTTAAGATTTATGGAAACATTTCAAACAATTGTTTACTAATGAGTTCTAAGAGCACATTGAAAAAGATTAAAAGCCGTTTCAAATTATTTCCTGAAATTAAAAGAAAAAAAGAGTTTAAACTTCTTAAAGCAAAACTTTGCCATAATATATAATTTGAGAACAAATTTTAGTAAATTTAAGATACATTGAGAAGTTTTGAAACGATTGAAAAATAATAAAAACTTAGATATTTTAGGACTTGTGAAAATTCAGGATAATGAACAAAATGATTTAGGTTCCTAAAATAATTTCGTTTGATTTTTTCATTTGAAAAATGAACTTTAGGAGAAAACTGAAAAACATTTTAAAACATTTCAAAAATATTTCCTTAAATTTCGAAAAAGAGTAGAAGATTTTAAAACAAAATGTTTTAATTTGGTAACATTGAAAAATAAAAAATAAATTAAATCATCAAATAAAATAAAAATATTGTGAAGATTAAAGTAGAATAAAGATATAAAAAAATTTAGATTTATATTAAACTTTTTATTAAAATAACTTTCAAAGGTCTCAATTGAATAAACAAATTTTATTCAAGTTCCTGGGAAAATTTGGGATATTTTGAGGCATTTTTTTACACTTTCAATAAATGTTCAAAATTTAAAAAAAAAATTCTAGCCAGCTAATATTTCTATCCAGCTAATACTTCTTTCCTTATAAGTAATTCCAAAATTTGTGTAACTAAAAAAAGATTTAAGAAAAGCCTTGTTCTGTTACATCAAAATATTATTTTAGTTATTTCTAAACTGCACTTCATCTTAAAGAAAAACTTATTTCTATTTACAAAACGTCTATTAAGTTTTTTAAACTAATACAAAAAAAATGTGACGTAACTGCAGTTAGAGAGTGGGGGGAGGTAATAAGGTCCAAAATAACGTTACGTATTATTTGAACGCTTCCTAATAATAGTACTCGTAAATTTTACGTTACATGGATTTACTGAATTCATTTTTTCAGAATCTAATTTCAGCAAGAATTTAAGTGCTCAGAAAATGTTAACAAATAAATACTTATTAGAAAATTAGGTAAATGATACAAATGAGTACAGAAGTAAGCGCGCGCATATACTATTCTAGAGGATAACAAGGAAGCAAACGCAAAAATAACAGGAAAAGGGCATTGGTCAATTGATGGTAAAGAGAAAAAGAAAGTCAGACAGGAATTACGAAATGGAGAAAAGAAAGTATTAGAAAAGAATATAGGAGAAAAAAGGAGTATACTCAATTGTGTGATTAAAAGAAAGAGGAAGAGAATAACACGTTTGAGAAAGAGGCGGAGAAGTTAAGCTCAGAAGAAGAGGTCTGGAAGGTAGTACATAGAAAGAGAAAAAGAAGAAAAAAAGTAAACTAGGATACTGAAATGGTAGAACGGAAAAAAAATTTATGGATTTGCTATGAGGAGTAGAGAGAAAAGTAAAGAAAGGAGGAAAATATGATAGAGAAAGAGATGACGAAGAGGACATAATAAGGGAAAAAATAGTCAAAGTGTTGGGAATAATGAAAGATGAAAAGGCACCTGTTATAGATGAGATTCCAACTGAAGTCTGGAAATATGGGAGGACGGAACTAAAGGAATCGGCATAAATAATGCTTAACAAAAAAACTGTCGGAGATTTTCCGAGAGACAAAAAGCAGGGTATTAATCTCACACCGAGAAGCAGAAATGAATAGAAAGGAACAGGGAGGAGGCATACACGGTCGATATAGTGTTGATGGCAGAGGATGAAGAAGGTATGACAGACCTAAATACTAGATTAGAGAAATACTTGGATGGGAAAAAGTTGAATTTAAATATAGAAAAGTCAAAGATAATGAGGTATAGAAAAGGAGGGGGAAGAAAGAAAGAATGTACTAGAAGATGGAAGGGGCTAAAGTTAGGAGAAAACAAATGAATTAAAAAATTTGCAAATCTTGCTAACCTTGCAAACGAATGCGGATCATAGAGCTCATATAAGAGAAAGGATGAAAAAGCAGCAGGAATAATGAAATCGGTATAGGGAATAGAGGAAAGATGGTTAAAGGAAGATTGGAGAAGGAGAATGTCGTTACGTGATATGCTGTTATGGCCCGTAATATGTTATGGAGCGGATATATGGGGATGGAAGAAAAGGAAAAAGATTGGGAGTTTACAAGGAAGGTATATAATGTGGACGCTAGAGGTAGACTGAAGAACACCGGGATATATGGTGAGAGAAGAAGCACTAATGGATAAATTAAACACCAGAGCGGGTGAGAGGGCATGGCAATTTGAGACGAAGTTAAGAGAGGGAAAGGGAGAAGCGTGCACTAAAAGTGTTTAAAGGAGATAGAAGAAAGGAGAGACAGAGCGTTAGAACTAACAAGATGGAAAGAAGAAAGGAGGTAGTTTTTTATTGAAGAGATATAGGAGAGGAGAATGGAGTAAGATATTAAGAATTGGAGGCAAGTGAAGGGAAAGATAACTAATGAAAAGATGGGGAATGATTAAGGAATCAGAATATAATAAGAGGTGTGGCATGATAAAAAAGGAAGGAGTACCAAAGTATTTAGAAAAGGGATGGGGTGAGAGAATATGGACCAGAATAGCAAGATTTATATTGGGAAACGAGGTAATGGAGGGGATGCATTAAGAAAAAGAAAAGAACAGAAAAATCAGAATATGTAAATGGGAGGGGGAAACATGGGAGCATGTATGGGAAGGATGTGGGAAAGGAATGGAATATAAGGGAAGCTGGCAAGAGAATGTAGTACAGATTCTAGGGGAAGATGAAATAGGTGAGAAGTGGACGAGAGTTGGAGGGGAATAGAGGGACGAATGAGAAAGAATGAAAGTGGAAAAATGGCCAAATGAGCATAAAATGGAAGAAAAGTGAAAGTGAAGGAAAAGGAAACGGAAGTCGCCAAGATTAGAAGCGTAAAGATTTGTAAGTAGTTATTATTATGTATGAGTATAAATAGATTAAGATGCGCTGGCTCTTTCGCTTCGATCGCTCGCTCACTCTTCCGACAGTAAAATTGCTCTAGATTAATGCAGAAGTAAGGAGCTATAAGAATTGATGTAGATAGTTATAAATATTGTAAATACTGTCAATGGTAAGGATAAGATAATATAAAGTTTGCAGATGCTCATGTAAGAAAAAACAGTGATATAAACCCCTAGGGAACACATTATAAATAAAGAAGAATTAGAAATCGTAAATATAAAAAAAATATTATATTATTTCACCAAGAAGTGTTGTACAAAAGAAGTTTTACTTTTAAGAAATAAATGTTTTATGTCAGTTTGAAAAAAAGTAAAATGGAGGAAATAGAATTTCAACAAAAAAATGTACGCAAAGGACTTTTTCAAAAATTCTAATACTTCATTTTTGGAATTTTTTGGGTACCTACTATGTATTAGGATTAAAAATATCCAGCTAAATCCCTAACATGGTAGCGCAGATTTTTGCTGAAATTGAAAATTTTTTTTAGAATGATCCATATGTATAATTTTGACATATTTAAAAAAACATCAAAATTATATAATTTTTTTTAATCAATGGTATCCATTCACTTAAAATATCATCTTAGCAACATTTAATCTGTGTCTGACGAGAAATTTTATACAAAAAATGATAATAAAGCCTGAAGTCTGAAGATTAAGTTATTACGTACTATTGTATATAGTACTGAACCACTGGCCAGCTATCGAAAGTGGTCTACGAAATAGAAAGAAAGGACAAATCGAGAAAGTCGACCTGTCCTTTTCTAAGGATGGTGGTTGGCCAGTTGATCCTCTTCTAATGAGAGCAAATGGAAGATAAGTAGAACCAATCACCATCCTTAGAAAAGGACAAGAAGACTTTCTCGATTTGTTCTCTCTTTCTATTACTTAGTCAACTTCCGACGGCCGTAGCAAGCGTTCCAGTATTATATGTCGACGGGTAAGTATTATAAAATAAATACTTTCTAACTATATCTAAGTTTTGTTTACTAATTAAAGTTTTATAGTCGTATTACTAGCAGAGTCATTAGCGACTAAGTAAGTACAATGGGAAGCTTAACAATATACTGGGTAGTGTACCAAGTCACAAAAACGAAGCTTTCTGATTTAATGCTTTCCAAGATGATTTATTTTGATAAAAAGAGATATTTCGGGTTCCAATCGTATAAAGAACTACGAATTTTGCCGACGTTTCATGAACACTGCAGTTTACTTCTTCAGGGCTGACCTGGAACTGAGGTATCAGGTTATGTTCTTATGTATATTCTTTACGATTCCTGTGATTGTTCAAGACGCCTGGGCATCATAGGCATCGTAGAGAGCATACATAAGAACAAAATAACCTGATACCTCAGTTTCAGGTCAGTCCTGAAGAAGTGAAGTGCAAAATTCATGATAAAAACACGGCAAAATTCGTTGTTTTTTACACGATTGGAACCCGAAACATCTCTTTTTATCAACTTGGATATCATTAAGAAGTATTTATTTTACCATAACTACCCTAACAACTTTGCTTTTTTCTTTTTCTTTCATTTCTCTTCTACCATAACCTTGCTAATTTTCACATTCACTCTTTCTTCATTCCTTTAGCCACTTTCAATTCTTTTATTTACACCTTACCTAATCCATCTTCCGTTATAATCATTACCAGACTATCTTGCTAGATTCTTCTATCCTCAATTCCTCTTCTACTTCCTTCTCATATCCCAAATCTCTGTTCCATAGTCTAATAAAGGTCATGCGAGAGTATCAAATAACCAAATACTCATTCTCCAATCTTTTTAACATTCTTTCTCCTATTCTCTATATATTTTTCATTACCCTTGACGCCATTTTTTATATTTTCTCTTATATAAGTTCTATGGTTTCCATTTGTTTTAAAAGTACATCCTAAATATTTAAACTTCCACTTTGTCCAATTTTAATCCTTTCCAATTCCTAGTTCATTCCTTAAACCTCCCCACCCCTCATTAAACCTCATTATCTTTGTCCTTTCTACATTTAAATTCATCGCCTTCTCATCTAATTATTTTTTCGATCCTGTACATAAGGCAGCCATCTCTCCCGCATCTTCTGCCATCATCTAACTAATTTCTTCGCATCATATTCTTTTCATTTCTTCTTCTAAGTCTGAGATTAATATATCGTCTCCCTAAGGTTATAGTACGCCATTTCCCTCAACTGTGAAACTGAGAAAATGAGGTTCAAAGTTTAACAATAGTATACTCTACAAAGACGCTATCAAATGTCGAAATAAGTTTATCGGTAAAAAATAATGCATGATCAAGAACATATTAGTACAAACTTTAATACTATTCCGAATGTATTTTAGCTGATGTGGAAAATTGATTTTGGACATGACGTAATATGAGCTTCAAAAAATTTATTTCTTCTCAAAATTATAGTATGCCATGTCCACAAAATATTTATAATTTAACTATTTTTAGTGAAATTCTTATGTAAAAATTTGAACAGAATGATAGTTTACATTATTCTGTTGTATAAAATACCTGTAATTAGATGAGATATTCCTAAATGATTGAATTCTGAGTAATATTCCTTTGGTTACTTTTAAGGTAAAATATGTTTTTGAACATTTTTATTTTTCAAATTGAACTTAGGTTATCTAAGTAAAATATGCACTACGAAGTTAGCATTTTTAACTTATATCAATGCAAAAACGGACATTGCGTAATATAATTATCACTTTTTATTAACAACACTATTATAATTAATAATTGCAACAGCTGATGAAATAAATTTAAGGGGAAAATTGATTAAAAACGAAGTTTAACCCATAACGACTCTAAAAATAATATTACGAAAATTTCAAAAAGTGGACATGGCGTAGCATAACTCTAGGGCGAGGATATTTAACAAAAGAGGGCTAAGAGGACAACCTTGTCTTACTACTTCAATCTCGGCTACATTGCTATTATTCCCTCGTTTCCCACTTTAATGTAAAACTACTATTTACCAGATCATTCAGAACATATATTTTTTACCCATCAACTTCCATTTTAACCTCTTCAACAAAAATATTACACATAACATAAAAATATAGTTACATATAAAATAATATACGCGGCCCGCGGTCACTTTTGTCCTAGTTCAGCTTCATCTTGACGCCCCCCCCCCCCCCCCCCCCCCCCCCACTCCACCGCCAAATGAATAAGATCAGTAATAGAGTAAGGGGTGGAGGTTTTGTGCCTTGTTTCTCCGTGCGCCCTTGAACAACGCTGATATAAAAATGACATAAGGGATGAGCAAGAAAGGAAAAGATTTATTTATCCTAAACGGATATAATTTTCGTTTCCACAAATTGTTGAAGGACGATGTCCAACGTTAGTCTTGTGCTAAAAAGTCATGTAAAGCTTTTCTCAAATTTAACCAAAGTAAAAACATTTTTTAGAAAAATACTAAACATACTCATCGACAAAAATGAAGAAATTCTGTTTAACGTAAAGCAGTAGATGACCTTTCTGAAAAGCCTTCAAAAGTTTTGCATAGAGAATTGAAAAATAATGACGACGGCACTTTAACTGTTGACGATGTCACGTGCATCCGCCAAAATATCTGCCATGCGCGAAGAACTATCGTTCCGACTTTACCGCGAAATCAATTAGATGTTCACAATTCAATGAACAGCATTAAAATTGAAACAATTATAAACGAAAACTTATTACTCGTGAATGACAAAGCTAGTCATATTATGATCTCAACAATTTTAAACCTAACATTTTTGTGCAATTTAACAACGATTTTTGTCGATGGAACATTCTATATCTTCCCAAAATAGTTCTGTCAAGTATTTACAATTGATTTGTACATACCTTTCGCTTCCTTCGTGCTTATTGACAGACAAATTAATTCGGATACAGCAGCATTTTCTTATTAAATATTAGAATGTAAAAAAATTGAATTTGGTATTTGATCCTAAAACACTTTATATAGACTTTGAACTTGCAATTCATTTCGCTATACGTAAAGTGTTTTCGAAATCAAGTATAAAAGGTTGTCGGTGTTGTTTGGATCAATGTTGACATAGAAATATTCAAGGGATTGGATTGGATATTGAATAGAAACATGAAAATTCGGAAAAAGGATCAGTAAAAAAATTGTTGATCTAGTTTTTTAAATTCATTTAATGTAAAAAAATTCTGTCTTGAAGCTCTCATGGCTGTCCAACCGTTAGACGAAGTATTGGAAAGACGTGGGCAGAAATTAAAAAAAAAAGAACTTTTCAAAGATGATTTTTACTTTTGCTAAGCGGCCCGTTACGTAGATTCGAATACGAACGTAAAGTTTCATCTACATTTTTAACAGTCTAGGTGTAAGCTTAAAGTGAAATAAATACCTTATACATGGAAAACTATGCAGTTTATTCTAGAATTTATATCATTTGATGACAGCTTTCACTAGCTTAATCATTAATTTTTTATTTATTTTCTTAATAAAGTATTTATATAATTGAACCTGACTTTTCTAGATTAATAAGTTACATTTTATTATATATTATATTATTATTAGTATTGTAATTATCACTTCTGTATCATTTTAACTGCCAATGCATATTTCCGTATAATTTTTAAACATGCCAGCATAAAAACTCGACTTATACAGTAAAAGCTGACATTCCTAAGCCTGGAGAAAGTTTGAAGGAAAAACGACAGTTGCTACTTGCGTAAAATCATTGAAAGTTAAGGAGGAAAGTGTCGAGTAGACAGGGAAAGGATAACTGTCGAGGCCTCCTAATTCAGTGCCTTGTCTTTGCATTTTTTTCTCCACGCTTATACCTATCTTCTTCTTTCTTCTGTTCTCGCATTAAAATATTCTCCAACTGAAAGATTAATCTCTTGTTTATTTTAAGCCCTCAATATTTTCCACTTTTTTATAATATTATTAATTTTATATATATATATATATATACATATATAAATTTATAATATTATTAATATTTTCCGACATTTTAGCTGAAATCTGTAACCTTTTGGTAATCTTCCCCTTACTCTTTATCATCTTTTTCAGCTAGCTACGTCTCCATAACACTACTTCTTCTTTCCCTTTTTGTCTCTTTTTCTTCCCTACTATTACTTAATTTTCTTCCGCTCGTTGCTTTCTCTCTTCATCCTCCGTGACCTCACCTTTTAGGAACTCTTGCCTTTCTTCGTCCCAATCCCACAATATATCTTCTATCTGTATTCTCCAAACATAACCCATGTTGTTCTTTCCTCCTTCCTTTTAATTCCCGGTTTGATCTTTCTATTTTCTCTATCTTTTTTACCAAATATTACTTTAAATCTTCCCATTTTATCATATATTTTCTAAATTTTGCCATTTCTTATTTTATTTCCTCTCCTTGTGCCTCCTACCTTTTCTCCTGTATCTCTATAACATAGTGAGGCAGGAGGAGACTAGAATTTGATCCTTGAATTTTACCACTCCATATTAAAAAAGTATTTTTCAGTATTTATTTGAAACTTTCTTTTTTTAATTATAGCCTCTTCTTTCCTTAATTTTTTAATCTGTTGAAGCAATAACCTTCAGCCATAACCAATCATGGAGCTATTAGTTTGACAGGTGTAGTTTCAAGTCTTTAATTAATGTTTTTTTTTTATTTCGAGATATCAAAATATCTCTGCAAGTAATCATCATCCTAAAGGCGGGAAGAGAGTTACCTTAAAATTTCAAATAGAAACTTATATCTTTTATTGCAAACTAAAATTCTCTATTCAAAATATGTAAGTTTGTTTTATTTGTGCCAGATGGCGATAAATGATATTGTTAGTTAGTTAGTGTGGGTTGCTTTGTTTAGGTTTGTTGTGTTGATTACGTTCGTTTAGGTGTGATTTGATATCTTAGTTGCGTTTGAGTGGGTTGGATTGGGTGTTTTAGTGTCTTTTATTTTGGTGGTTTCGTTGTGCTGCATAAGTTCGTTCTAGTTTCAATCAAGGGCATGTGATACTTAGAAAATTATCGATTTTACCAGTTTTAGGTTCCCCCGGCTTTTTTCTATAATAATAAATATTTGGTCTTAACATTTTAGGAAATGATAGCGAACATGATAACGGAGTCCGTGAACACTTTTTTTTGTTAATTAAAAAAAATTTAATTTGGTTAAATTTGATTAATTTGCATGGCGCTTAGGAATTAGTATTGATTTTATCAGTATTAGATTCCAACGGCAATTTTCCTAGATTAATAAATATTTTGTCTTCAAAATCTAAGGAATGATAGCAAACATGCTAACGGACGTCCCAGCACACTTTTTTTGTGGGTAAATTCCAAAAAAATTTGATTTTGCTGAAAACGTATGTGTATATTTCGAGGTTATGTGTTACAATTATCCTGAGCGTTACTTCCAAACTACATAATATTTTTGGCCGAAAACTTTAGACTTACAAATAAACATTAACTATGTCCTGGAACTAATCTTTTTTGTAGGCAATCAAAAAAGTTTATTTCATAAATAATTTCCAAATTATCGGAAAGGCAGAGATGAAAAACGACGTAACCTCAAAATAATGCACATGCATAACATTTTTATTTAGCACAATACATTTTTTTATTATCCCTCAAAAGAGTCCGGGGACGTCCGTTATGATATTTTATAGCATCTCCGAATTCAGTTTTTAAAAATTTGATTTTTTGTGAAAAAGAAGCCGAGGGAACTGTACCCGATTGACCACACGACGAAGTATCACATGCCCTTAATTTTTTTACTTGGTTGTGTTAGTGGCATACATTTTGGTTGGTCGTATTGATAGCGTTCGTTTGGGTTATTGTTGTTGGTTACGTTCGTTTGGGTTTGATTAACGGTGTTGGTTAATACATACAAATCAATCCATGCAAATGTAACTATTACAGTCAGATTAACCCAAACGAACATAACCAACACAAACGAACGCCATCAATACGACCAATCCGAAATGCATGCAACTAACAAAACAAAATCAAACGAACACACTCAATAAAACGAACCGAAACGTGCGTAACCAACATATCCAATCTAAACGAATGTAAGCAACACAACCAATCCAACTCGAACGAACGTAAGTAGCACAACCAAACCACGAAAATAAAATAAGTTAAGACACCCAATCCAACCCAAACAAACGTAACTAAGATACCAAAACCAAACCAAACGAACGTAAGCAAAACAATGAACCTAAACAAACCAACCCAAATAATTGGACCGTTTGTCTTATATATCTTTCGCTTGGAAGTGCATTATTTGAATAGTCAACAATGTCATTTTTCGCCAATGCATCGCCATCTGAAGCGAATCGAAAAATTAAAAAAAATCAAAGTTACGTATTTTTTAATGTAGAATTTCAATCAGCAATAAAAAATATAGGTCCTTCTTTAAAATTTTAAAGGTACCCCGCCCTTTCGCGGCCTCAGGGGGTGGGGCGTGGGATAAATGTTGACAGAGGCGCTTTACCCCCTCGAAAATAACAAGTTTATATCAGGGAAATTTTTTTCGCTGGATACATTATTGTTAAGATATTTCGATGCCTCAAGATGCCTTCGATGCCTCAAGTCATTTTGTTGCTATTCCTGTATCATCGGGTATTTTTTTCTTTATTTATATTTGTTGCCTTAATAAGAATGCTGTATGACTGCTGAAACGTTGGTGATTATTTTGTACAAACATTTTTTTATTGTGATTTGATAATAGTAAAAAGTATAAAAGACGAAAGGAATAAAAAGAAACACGGAAGGAGATTTGGTTAGTTGCCTTCTCCGCCTTCTTTACTGGTTTCTTGTTTTTGCCCAAAAGGCAAACAACATTTTTTCTTTTTCGGGAAACAATTGTTATCGTGTTTCAAATTTCAATAGGAACATGTTATGGTGGTTGTCCGAATTTGGTCGTTAGATTCTTGGTTTTATTTTTATGAACTCTGCACCTTAATTTGATTATTGGACGCTAAATAGGATTTAAAATTTGATTTTAATCTCATTAAAATTTCTTTGATGTTAATACTTCGAAAATTATAAGACATATAGCAAATTATCATGAAGGGGTTTACAAAGATATTTATGAATATCATAATGCATCAGGCCTAAAGAAGCCAAAGGTGCAATTTATTGATTTATTTACATTTCACTAAAGATTGGATCATTCATTCAAATCATAATGAAAGATATACGAAACAGAGGATACGCACGTTTTTCAACCATCTCAAAGAGGTTGTCCATACTTTTAGTTGACGAGGAAAGGGTCGAGCCGGGCGTTATGACAATATTGAAAAACTACAAAAAAAAAGAAAAAGTAACATAAAAAATCTTAATCATGAAAATGTAAGTATTTTTATTTATACATCTTTAAAATTGAAGAGTTTTTAGTTGTAATTTTTTGAATTTTTAGCAATTTGTATTGTAAGTCTTTTAAAATAAAAGTGTTTACTTTTGAAAACTTACAATGAAAAATTATGCAATTTTTAAGTTTTGAAATTAAAAAATATGTAATTTTGAGAATAACATTCAAAATGTTTGCGATTTCGAAGAATCAGAATTGAAAACTTGTCTTTTGATATTCATAATCAGCGAATGGAGAATATGAAAAAGGTTGAACCATTTTCGAAGATGGAGAATGTGATTATTTGGTACGCTAATATTGCCGGTAGTAGGCTATGGACTAGAAATATGGAAATGCTAGAAGGAAAGGGAACAGATGGAGAGACTACAAAAAGATATAGGAAGTGGAGGTGAAGAGTAAACTGAAGGGCGCTTGGATATATTGTAAGAGGAATTATCGAAAAAGTATTTAAGGATGGTTGATGAAAGGTGAGAGAGGGTGATAGAATTAACAAGTTAAGGGGCAGGGGCGAGAGTTCTTTAGGACTAGGAGTATAGGAGAGAAGACTGATGTAAACTATGAAGAATTGGAGAAAAGAGACAGAGAGAAGAAATTAATACAAAGATGGGGTATAATTGAGGAATCAAAATATAAAAATAGAACAAGACAAAAAGAATGAGTATAAAAGTATTTCAAAGAGATGTGGAGAGACTAGATGGACAAGAATAGCAAAATTTAAATTGGGAACCGAGTTAAGGAAATAAATGTACTGGAAAAAAAAGAATAAGAAGAATCTGTGAACGTAAATAGGAGACATGGGAGTATGTACGGGAAGGATGTAGAAGAGGATTTGAGAATAAAGGAAGCTGGAAAGAGAATGCGGTAAAGATAAATATGGTAAGAAACAGAGCTCGTGGAAACCCTGCAAGGTCACATTATGAATCAATAAGACATTAAAAAATTTTCCAAGTTCTAAGTTTTATAGTTTTTTCAATTTGCATGATTCAGAATTGTAAATTCGACTTATTTTCCAAAATCATCAAAATATCAGAATTATGATTCATACGTCGCTAAAATTCAAGAGTTATTTGCAACTCTTTACAATTTTAGAACTCAAAATTATACATTTTTTAAATTGGACTTTTTATTGTTTAAAATTTACAATGACTAATTATACAAATATGAAGTTTTGTCATTAAAAAAGCGGAAACTTTAATGATTCACATTTTTAATCTCTCTAATTGGGAAGATTTATAATTGAAGACTTGACTTATGAAATTTAAAATCATCAACGTTAAGTAGTTTTTATTGATATATATTTCAAATTAAACATATTTCAACTGTAAATCGTGAAAATTGAACTATTTGAAGAAAAAAATCAAAATACAGCTTTTTAAATTATACATATTTAACATTTAAGGATTTTTCATTACAAACCAAAGAGATATTCGAAAGTTTACGATTTTAAACTATAAACATTTAAAACTAGTTAGTTAATTTTAATGTTAGCGGGGGCCCGTGAACCCCCTCCCCTCCTGGCGCTCAAGCTATAAAGTCTATTGTATCACACCCGTGTTTATTCTCAAGGCAGTACTCCGAATCTGGCCATCTTCACCGAGTACTTATCGATCTCGATGGAATTCGTTGTTTTAAACGTTGTGGAAACATGGGGACGGCGACTTGTCAAGCTCAGCTTAGAGGGCAGTACCGTGAGTGGAGATATATCTTGTGCTTGGAAAGCATTTTGCTCCTTTATTCTCCTTTATTCAAAATGCACCATTCACACCTGACATTTTGAAAATAGTGCTTTAAGCTATCACCTTAACGTTACGTTATGAAGGAATGATATAATTCCAATAGCAGGCATTACCACCGTTGGAATCGTCATCGTGTGTATCTCCACGTGCACTTGCGACGCTAGCATGCGCAAGTTTCAGTAGCCGTCCCTGTGACTCGCAGGTCCTCGGCGTACCATCGCACAGTAAATGATGCTTTCTTTTTTTACAGGCCTAATCCCTTTGAGTTCATCTGTTAGACGTACAGATTCGAGCACTGCCCTGGTGTGTTATGCAAGTGTACATGTGTGTGCGTGTGTTCATTACTCGAAATCGACCAGCCACCACAGATCGTGAGTCCCCAGTAGAGGTTTAAAGCTCAAGGAGATTGCTGACTCATTTTCGAGTCTTCTAAAAAAACGACTAGTTGATCCCCAAGCCTAGTCCCATCGACAGGGGGTCTCTATTTCGGTACGTA
Organism: Belonocnema kinseyi; assembly: GCF_010883055.1. Lineage (NCBI taxonomy): Eukaryota > Metazoa > Arthropoda > Insecta > Hymenoptera > Cynipidae > Belonocnema > Belonocnema kinseyi. Next base: position 127,919,992 of record NC_046664.1, on the reverse strand, counting down.
GCTAACCTCTTTTAAGGAGACCTACACTTTAAGGTGGGTTTCAAAACCACCAAAGTCACGGTAGAAGTAGGTAGAAAAATTTCCATTGGTACCGACTGATGGATCGAACCCCAGTCCTCCTGCCCGGAAGCATGACGCGCTATGGTCTGAGCCAGTGCTTTAAATTGAAGCAGACACTGTAAAAAAAATGTCTGATAATTTTACCACTTTCAGAGGAGGTCTGATTATTACATACTCTCAAAGTAACGTTTTTACTGACAATAACGAATATTCACTTTTAGTATAGAATTTAACGTTTAGGTTATCTAAGTTTCCAGACAGATTCTATAAAATTACAAATGCATTATGAATTTTGGGTGATGTTAAATTTCTCTTTCAAATAAGGAATGAAGCAGAAAAAAGTTTTTTAAATAAAAAAATTATTGTTTAATATTTTTTAATAATTTTGAAAATAAATTTTTCCATCATTTATACCGTTTTGAAACACGCTCTTTTAAACATAATTTTAATTTGACCATTTTTTCATTATTCTCTGCAACTTTGAAACTTTAAAATTACTTGTACTTATACTGCGTTCAGAGCTATGCAAGTACGCCGTGTTATCAATGATCGAATTTAAAGAGTGAGATTACGTTGGAAAAAAGAATTTTTGACATTTTCTGTACTTTTACCAGCGTCAACAAATTCAACACTCTGAAAGTAGGTCCATTTATTAACTACTCTGAAAGTCACAGATTCACAAGCAGAAAATGCACTTCTACAACGCCTTGCTATATTGTCAGTTTGAAAGTAGTAAAGTTACAAGATTGGTTGGAACTTCTAGCATGCAAGTGGTATTCACTCTATAATCAAAGTAGTAAAATTGCACCAATCTTCCGTTGGTAATTTTACTATTGTAAGTGGTACCATTTTTTTATTTTTTACAGTTTATATTTTATTTTAATAATTATGTGGAAATATTATAAGAAACGGAGGTCATGCAAACCATGAGGGGACGCATTATATTCTAAATTTATTTAAATATTAGGTTTAAATTTAATCAATTTCAAAGACTTACAATTGAAAACTTTTTAATTTTGAAGATGCGCGGGTTTCAACTCGTTTCGCGGGACCACGTACCGCATACCAGCGCGACCACTGCACGCGCATCTTTATTTCGCCGGCGAGCGAAAGTCGCCATTTAGACTGCGCCTCGTGGTTTCTCCAAGAGGAAACAAAAGGAAATCGGGCATCTCAAGACACTTCGTATTCATCACAGATGCCTTCGCTACCACATCAGGATACCAGGTGTATACATATGAAACCGGTATTTTTTCAAGAAAAAAACACATTTATTTCAAGAGAATGATAACAAATATTTTATTCAAAGTATGCGCCCT
>NC_046664.1:127913976-127918513 GCF_010883055.1 Belonocnema kinseyi | reverse complement strand
ACGCCAATTAGCACAAATGGTAAGTTCCGACAGTGCCTACAAGTGTGCCTACTGGCCGCTAAATGGCAATACCGGTTTCATATGTATACACCTGGTAAGTGATTTTGTGCCGTGAAACTTCTGCATGGCACGAGTCCGGAAGTCAGTACTCGCCCACGTGAACAATTAAGTCGAAATTAATGATTCAGTTAGATTCAAATTTTAATTGACATGGTCTATATCTGTGGTAGATATGACAACTCTGGCAATTTGTAATGGTCACTTTTTTATTTTCAAAACGGTGGAAATCGAATAGCTTCATGAGTTTGTTTTTAAAAATCTAATATTTTTGTAGGGGTTTTCATTCCTAAACTTCTCGTTGCTCTTGCGCTCCTCAACTCGCTACAAAATAAACCTACGCCCATTTTCTTTGTTGTCGTTGCGACCGTCTGAGGCAACCCTAATAGGGTAATAATGACCGTAATAATTATAACGACGAATTGATCGGTTTCAATTCGGACAATTCTCGTATTGTATGATTTTTCGAAATCGAATCGGAATATCACGAAGTCGTGACCGCGGCCACAAAATTGCAAGACGTGACCCCACTTGATAGCTTGAGCTTCAACGCTAGCAATATTACGATTTCGGAAAGACATAGAAAGATATAGGTCCATTTAATGGATTGTTTAGAGTTTCCAAATTACAATAAGGCTACAGTTTTCAGCTTGTAACAATTTCAGACAAGGATTACATTTTTTAATAATATCAATTAAAGCTGGTCTAGTTTGTAATAAAGCGTTTCCACGAGATCTATCCGAAATTCCTAAAAATTTGAAGCTTGCAGACCCACAATTTCACGTGCCTAAGTCAGTTAATATTTTGTTAGCAGCAGGTACCACAAAAACTATTTTAGGTTGGATTGTAGCAGGAGGGTCAGATGCTCTCCTGACATCGACAAAGGCTTCTTGTAAGGTCGTTAAATTAGGCAAACTAATTGAGCGTTTTTGGGTAATAGAAGATTTCGATCATGAACCGTTAAAATCTTGGAATGTTACGTCTTGCGGGCAACATTATGTAGACAATATTTAACAGGACGAGAGCAATAGTACATTGTGCGACTTCCTTTCAGAGATATCAAATTCATGCTAGGCGAATTTATAAGTCAGGCAGTAAAACGTTTCTATGCACTTGAGAAAAAATTATAGTATAATTTGCCATTAAAATCGGAATATCCTAAGTGCTTAATGAATACATTTCATTACACCACATGACTTTGTACGACGGCATAAAAAAGAGATGTCATCTTCCTCATCACGCCGTGCTCAAAACAACTAGCGAAACTGCTAAAGTTAGGGTGGTATTTGACGCATCGGCAAAAACTTCGACAGGAATTGCACTCAATGAGGTTCTTTCGGTAGGTCCCACAATTCAGAACACATTTTTTGTGCAGGTCCTAAGATTTAGAACACATAATTATGTGATAACAGCCGACATCAAGAAGATGTACAGACAGGTCCTGGTCCATCTAGACGTTAACAAATTTCAAAATATTTTGTGGTAATATCAGAATAAAATCAGAAACTTTCAATTCAATACAGTAAAGTTCGGAATTACCGGTGCACAGTTTCTCGCGATTCGCCCCTCACATCAACTCGCACGCAACGAGAGTAAGGATTTTTCACGCGTTAGTAAAATTCTCTAACGAGATTTTTAAGTGGACGATTTAGTTTCGGGCGCAAATTCCATTGATGAAATTCTCAGTATTCGCGAGAATACCGAGACGTTTCCCTCCAAAGGAAACTGACTTCGTCCTTCTAGTTGTTAACGAACAAATTTGAAACAAACCAAAGAGTTAAACGAATTGACGTTGTGTCTCTCGAAATTTATCTTAGTTATCGTTCAAATGTTTTATCTTAGTCGTAAGGCTTAATATACATATACGTTTTCTTGTTCATTATCATTATGTTTAACTCTGCCCCATTTGTTGTATTTAATCTGACTCATCTCGCAGCCTTTCCGGGGAAGTTTTTTCGTCGTAATATAGTTTTAGAAATCAATATTTTTCGTGATTTTCTTCGCGCGACGATTTGTAGAGAGCTGCTGGAAGGTGGAAGACAAGAAGGGGGCGAAGAGAAGAAGCGAGCATGAGCAGACATAGGAACCGAAATTGGTCGTTCATCGTTCATCAAACAAATTACGCGGTTCATGCGGAGCTCCGTCGCGTCCGATCTCCGACTTGGCAACTACCGAACAAACTCCACTGATTCCTGCTGAAGAAATCAGGATGTCTATCAAATTGCAGTTATCGAGCTGAAAACGAGCGACCCGGATCCGGATGCTACCGCCGGTTTACCGCGAGCGCGTGGTAATGCAGAATCTCTACCTTCAATCGAATTGTCAAATATTTATCGTCTAACGAATCTTCTTTGTGAATTTTTCTTGTGTTTTCTGATCATATCATAAATCTGGGTTTTTATGCCGTCCCGATTTTTCCTATAAAACATGGTTTAATTTCAAATTCCTCCATCGAACGGTATACGATTGGGTATTAAAACAAAATATGAAACATGAACTTTAAGTTAGGGGGCTTTCATAAACCACATGGCCCACTTTTTGATACATTTTGACCTCCCTTCCCCATGTGGTCCACGGTGGAACTTCGTAACCCCCCCCCCCTCTCTTCTAGGGTGATACGTGATTTTTTTTGTATTTCTTGTAAAACGAAAATAAGACAAAAATTATGAGTGGTAGCAACCACGCACGTGGTTCCGTCCAGAATTTTCTTGTCTCGCATCGTTAAATAATATAAACAAACAAAAAGACTTAGGTAATGGGCAAACGGGAGTTGAGCAGAGTCACTCGACTTAGATCGGTTCGGTTCGCAGGGATCGAATTTAGGACCCCGCGCGCTATTTCAAAAAAGGAGTAAGTTATGCGTTTTATCAATATTATTTTTTACACCTGAATATAAAACCACGTGGCTCCAACTCGTACCCCCCCCCCCCCCCCCCCCCCCCCCCCCCATGTGGACCAGCATAGCTTTTCGTCGACACTCCCCGCCCCCACTCTAAACCAACCTCGTGGTTTATGGAAGGCTCCTTAATAAAAAGATTAACTGCGAAGTTGGAAAGCATTATTAAAGCGGAAATGAAAGATTTGGTAGGAAGGCAAGTTTCGACCAACAGTAGGTAAGGTGGATTTTTTTTACTGTCGTTCAAATCTTATCTCTCGAACAAATCTTTCTTTTCCCTTATCAATAATGTTTTCCGACTTTGCAGTTCAACTTTTCATTAAGCTACAGTCCATGTTTCATATTTTTTTCCACTCCTTTTTTATAATTTTTTTTAAAAAACTTCTCTTTGCTTAATTTGAGTTCGAATTTCGCCAGCACTTACGTAAGTTCGCTAGCACCTCCTAATGAACGGTAAACTCTCCCATACTAGAGGCAGCACTGAAGGCGTGCTGTATCGGAATTCCGAAACAAAATGACCAGATGGGATTTTTCTAGTTCACAATAGGAGAGAGTGTAAGGATGGCCCTTCGGTCGCCCGTAGGTACCGGAAAAAGGAGTTGCGAGGAGGGCTGTGAGGAGCTTAGCCCTTTGGGAGAAGACCTTGAAAGAAAAGAATGATAAAGATTCTACAAATCTAAACCCTAGAGTAGACTAGACCTCTATAATTTACACCGACAAAGAAATTTTAAAGCACTCACTGAAATAGTTATTTGTTTCATTCAAACAAACTGAAACTTGTTTCAATTGAATTTTTAAATCAAATCTTTTACATGGCCAGATAAAAGTTTATTTATTTTAAACGAGTTTTTATTTAACACTCCGTTACACGCGCTGTATCTAACAGATACATAGTTGAGCGTTCTTGATTACTAGTGAGGCGCGTGAAGGAATACGTCGTCACCCTCCCTCCTATTCCTCAAGCTCGCGTTACTAAACAGTTCGGTCCAGCGTTGGTGGACGATCTATGCAACTGAGAGTGGCCTTTGGCTAAGTGTATCTCACAGATACAACGCGTGCTGAAATGTAAATAATCTATAATTTTTACTTTTAGAATCTAAGCTTACAATTTTTTTCTCGTTTAAGTTTTGTTATCTTGTGATAATAATTATTTTTTTGAGAATGAGTATTCGAACCTAATATGTGCTCATGCATCTCACAGATTGAAGCGTGTATTCATGTTATACAACATGTGACTATATTTTTCTATTACTCACGTCCATATAGTTTTGAAAATAAATCTTGTTTATAAAAATTTTAATACTCAAACCCAGTGTTTTAATATCTATAGATTCAACATGGCGACAAGACGGCAGTTAGATCTAAATAAACCTGGTGACATCCACGCATTATACGAAATTCTACTATATGGATGTGACATGAGTGATAATGGACAAGACTTTCAAGATGATGCAGAACGTCCTCTTCCTTCAGCTTCAGGATCATCAAACCTCATCTCAGAGGTTCCTGAAGAGGAATTCGACTCTGATGAAGAAGAGATTGAAGAACAGGATGAGGACTCTGATACTGGACAAAGTGATTCCG
>NC_046664.1:127904537-127913876 GCF_010883055.1 Belonocnema kinseyi | reverse complement strand
TTCATTTTTCTTATTTACTTGTTAATGAACAGATTGTGTATCCCACAGATACGACGCGTGTATCGGTGCTCCAACAGGGTGCGCGTGTAACGGAGTGTTAAATAACTTCTCTTACTTTTTATTTGTTGTTAACGAACAACACATTTAGAAGCTTTTCAAGCGATTTGAAAGGTTTCAAGAAAATTATGAATTTTCTTCAGTTTCATATAAAAATTTTATTAATAATTTTTTTTTAAATTTAGAAAACAACTTTTAATATTTCCAATTTTCAAAATTTTTTAAAGTTTTGAGAAAAATTAAAGATTGTTTAAAGGTGAAGAGAATGAACAAAATTTTTAATTAAATGTACATTTTTTAAAATTTCGAAAGAAGTGGGAATACTTAAAATGATTTTTCATTCTGACTAATTAATTGTCAACGAAAATTAAAAAAGATGAACAATATTTTTAAGAAGATCGAAAAAAATGTAGAAGATATAAAGACAATTTTTGAATTTTATTTCATTTTTTTTGAAATTCGAGTTAGTTCCAAAGATTTTTAAGAATTTTTAACAAAAAGTACATTTTCAAAGACAGAGAACAAAAAATTTAGAAGCCTTACACGTGTTTTAAAAGGTTTCAAGAGAATTACAAATTTTCTTCAGTTTTCTAACAAAATTTAAATTGATTCTTTTTCTTTTTGAAACATTAATTTTTGGACAATATTTTTAAAAAATTTCAAAATATTGAAAAACATTCACAAACCTTTCAAAAACAGAATGTGGAAGATTTTCAGGTAATGTTTTCAATTTTTCAGATTTTTTTAAAGGAAAAATTCGAATTATTTTAAAAGATATTGAGAATTTTTTGACGGTTTAAAAATATTTCAAGGTTTTTTATGATTTGAAAAGAAAGAAGAAAAACTTCTCATCAAAAACATACATTTTTTAACATTTCGGAAAAAACTTTCAAATAATTTTCAAAAGTTAAAAGAAAATACAAATATTTTTTCAAAATTTCTGGGAAAATTTGAAATAATTTTTTATTTTACTAATTACTTATTAAGGAAAATTAAAAAATTCAATAATTTTGAAGAGATTAAAAATATTCTCAAACTTGAAAACGTTTCCGAAAATACATAAAATATTTCTTAATTTCTTCCAAATTTCTAAAATTTCTAAAGTTTGAAACGTCAAACTGACCAATTATTCCTTATATTTCGTGACATTCTATAAAATAAAGAAAATTTCTGTACAATTTTCTAAAATCTTCAGATATCTTTTTATGTTTTCTGTGAAATCGTAAAAAAAATTGTATTTCTATGTTAAAATCAAAATAATAACACTGATTATATCCTGCTCTCATATCGACAAATGTGTTAATATCTACAACAGGTTATTATTCAAAGATGTGTTTTAGTGCTAATCGAATACAATTTCACTTCCTTTTGAGTTTTTAAATTTGATTATATTAATATTATCCTCACAATTATTGAAAAATATGTGGAAAAATTTAATCACAAAATTGTTAATATTCTTATTATCAAAACAAAAATAAGAAATTGACATTTTGCGGAAAAATCAGTAAAATCTTTCTATTGAAACTTACTCACAATTACTCACACCATTTTGATAAAAAATGGGTTTATTGCATAAATAATTCATAACAAATGTATTTTCTATTGCGTCAAAAGGATTGTTTTGAAATATAATTGTGTTATCAGTCACAATTTTTGAAAACATTTTAATTTAGCGGTATTTTTTGAAATTATTATCATTTAATTACAAAAGAAATAATGCACATTTTTTTTATTTTTGAGGATTTTTAGCAAAAAATGTCTGTCAGGCTGTTATATCACCTAGTATCATGATATTCAACTTTTATCTTATCAGGAAAAAATCATTTGTTTGTTATTATCATTCAGCACACCCATATTTCAGGCACCAGTTTTTATGCACACGGTTCATAACTCTGGAGTAATTTTATCCATTTGTTTTAACTGAAAAATTAAATTTGTATAGCAATCTGCAGTCGAGCCGGCTCCAGTTTTAGGTTAGTGTCAGTTTGAGATTGCCAACTTCAACATCCACTTCATCAGAAGTCGATAAATTTTTGTAATAAAACTGTTTTGACTTAATTTAAGCAATACTTTATCTTGGAAGTGGATACTTGCTTCATCTTTTAACGAGGATTTCGATTTTACAGGCTCCTTTTTTTAATATGATACGTTGAAAATAATGCAGTTATAAAAGAAAAGCCGAAAATATGTATATTTCGTTCAAATGAAAATTCAGACTTTGAATTACAAAAAAAGGTTCTTGGTACTCAGGTAGTTGAAATTCGTCAGCATTCCCCTTCTACTGTTGTTTCTTAGGAAGCCACCATCTGGCTGTCTAGTCTCAGAATCTGAGACGATACGAGCTATATATCGGTTCTCCGATACCAAAACGATACGAGACAAAACCGAGACTGGAGGCTCGGAAACCGATACCGATACGAGAAAAAACCGAGATTTTTCATTACGATATCGAGACAGTCTCGTATCGAACGGCATCACTAATCTATGTTTATAATATTTTTGCTATTGACATTTCGAATTTTTAAATACGAAATACTGCGAAAGACGACTAAATATTTAATAAATTTAACGTACAACCTTCTGTTGTGTCTGGTAAAGTGTGCAGTTCTGAATTTTTATATTTTAGGCTCCGGATTGATGGTCTGGATTTGCTCGTTTCTGATGACTCGTTTGGGCATGCTCGCTTGAGTTAATTCTTTTGGGCTCATTGTCTTGACTTGGTTCGTTTGGTTCATTTGGTTTTTTTCGTTTTGGTACGTTTGTGCGGAGTGGTTTGTTCAGGCTTTTCTTTCGGATAGGTTCTTTCAGATTATTTCGTTGATAACAAACAAGTGCAGCACGACGGTATATTTTTACTTCAGACTTGGCCCGAGTACGCCCGATACTTCGCGATTCGCCTAGGTCAAGTCCGACGTGGAAGTGCTATTTTGGACTTCGTCGGGCAGCGCTCAAATAATTCGCACAATTCCTGGGCATAATGCGAAGTGACTGAACTTCGGACTTCGAGCGTAATATACATAACATTTAGGTTTTCAAAATAAATGTAGCTGTATAATTTATAGAAAAATGTGTACCCCGCTATCGTACGGCCCTGTGGGCCCATGATTAAGAGTAGGGAACGACACCCCCAGTCCTTATAAGCGTGAACTTGCCCCGAAGGCAACCTGTCTTCAGTCTTTAGTCTTGTGCTTACTATCAGTGGTAGTCGGTACCTTTTTCGCCACTCCGCAACCCCTTGGTTTCCTGACGCCATCAACCCACCAGAACGCCACGCCATCCGAAAGGATCAACCACCAGTCTCATCAACGAGAACATGTTGAATCAAAAACGTATAGAATAGATAGAGAAATTGAAAATAAGATAAAAGAACTCGAAATATTAAAAAGAGACAGGGAACGATTAGAATTGAGTCGGTTAGAAAGGGAAGAAACTCTTAGAAAAGGAAGAGATAGGATAGAAAAAGAAAGAGCAGAGAAAGCAAGAGTAGGTCGCGAAAAATTACGAATGGAAATAGAAAGACAAGAGAAAGAAAATCTGAGAATTAATAATAAAACGTTCGAAATTGATTCTTTTATAGAAAATAATAATGAATTTTGGAATGAGGCACAAGAACTAATTAATTTTGAGGAAAATAAAAGTGATAAAATTAAAATCAAAGAACTTTCAGAAGAAATAAAAAATTTTAACGATGAAATGGATAGAATTTTAAATTCAAGTCAAAGTTTAATTTCTCAAAGTAATAAGTCATTAATGTGCAAAATACGGTTCATTTCGAAGAGACAGAATTAGATTTTAATAAGCAAAGGCACTCGTTAGCAGGTGCACGGAATAGAATGACAATAAATAGGGGTAGCGGTCAAGGGGACGAATACTCATTACCGAGACCGGTACAAAGGCAATCAATTATGCGAAAATCAAATCTACCTCAATGTCAAACAGACTTGCAAGGTGGAATAGATAGAAGTAGAGGGACCGATATAGAAAGAGAAGAGATGAATGAAAATAATATGAATGAAATTCCAGCAACTCTCTTTCCTTTCGGAATGATACAAACCCCTTTCCAAATAATGTCAAATTGGCCAATTAAATTTAAAAACAACACGGAAAATAGTCCAACTTATTTTTTAAATAATTTAATCAGATTTAAAAGAGGGTATAAAATTAACGAACGAGAAAATTTAGATGTTGTTTTCGAAGAGGAAGCATTAGGTTGGTTTCAAGTGAATAAAAATAATTGGCAATGTTTAGATCAATTTATTGCAGATTTTAAATAAACTTACTTAAATGAGAGATATACTGAAACAATTAAAAATAAAATAAAATTTTGCAATCAGAAAAAGACCAAGACATTCATGCTTTTGTTACAGAAATTAAACAATTTTTTGAAAAACTAATGCCACGTTCGAGCCTAGAATGGCAATTAAGAAAGACCTATGAAAATTTAAGAATTGAATATAAAGTGTGCATTTCAAGAAATGCTTTTTCTAATTTTTCAGAATTAGAAATATTAGGCCGAGAATGGGAAACAGAATTATCAAAATCTAAAATTAAAGGTCAACAATTAAGAATTTTAGATAAAGAGTATAATAAAAATAATAAAAGTAAAAATGATCCAGGAAATGATAAAAGTAAAAATAATATTAAAAATGAGAATCAAAATAGAAATCAGGATCAAAATCAAGAAAGACAATTTAGGCCGAGGTATCGTAACCAACAAAATATGCAACAATACAAACCAAGATGCCAGCGTGGGCGTCCAAAGATTAGATAAGCAGGCTAGTCAAAATATAAAGAGAGAAAGGAAAACAAATAAGGATAGAAACAAAATAAATACAAAGTTACATGTGAAAAATAAAGATAGGAATTTAAATACAGAATTTAAAGGACCATTGGAATGCATTAAAGAGAAAAATGATTCTAAATTAAAGACGGAATTAGATAAAAAGGAGGGAAAAATGATTCAATAATAGAAAAATTATTCGCAATTAGGAAAAGTAATTGGTATAATTTTAGGAATAATGCGGTTATTAATAATAATATAAAAATCGTAAAAATAGAAAGAAAGAAAAATTTAGAATTTTGCGAGGAAATTTCTGAAGGAATAATAGAGTTGAATGAAGCACAACAAGTGCAATTGGAAAATTTAATTAAAAGAAAAATTACGAATCAAGGAACAGAGTTAAAACCGACACATCTAACTAGTCATAAAATAGATGTGCAAGATCATGAACCAATTAAGCAAAGATACTATTATGTATCGCCAAAAATTAGAGAGTTTATGTATAAGGAAGTAGACAGGCTTTTAGAGGAAAAAATCATAGAACCTTCTAGTAGTGACTGGTCAAACCCTATAGTAATGATTAAGAAATCTAACGGGAAATACAGATTTTGTTTAGATTTCAGAAATTTAATAAAATTACGAAAAAAGACATATACCCAATTACAATAATGTCGGAAATATTAGACACGTTAAGATCAGCAAAATACATGTCTAAAATCGAATCTTCGTTCAGCATATCACCAGATACCACTGGGCGAAGAATCGAAACCAATCACAGCTTTTATAGTACCAGACAAAGGAATGTATCAATTTAAAAGGATGCCATTTGGATTAACAAATACTCCTGCTACATTCCAGCGCCTGATGGACAAAATAATAACACCAGAATTAAAGCCAAATGTATTTTGTTATCTTGATTATATAATTATAGTTTCAAAAAATATTTGGGTTTTAAAGTTAACGAAAAAGGATTACAAGTTGATGAAGAAAAAATAGAACCAGTTTTAAATTTTCCAAGGCCTAAAACAATAAAACAAGTTCAAAGATTAATAGGAATGGCATCATGGTACAGAAAATTTATCCCAAAATTTGCAGAAATAATAGAGCCACTGCAAAAGCTATTAAAAAGGGAAGTAATGTGGGAATGGTCTGATAAACAGGAACAGGCATTTACGACTATCAAACACTTACTAACGATAGCACCAATCTTAGCCTGTCCTGATTTTGGAAGTCCATTTCAACTTGAAAATGATGCTAGTGATATAGGATTAGGAGCTGTTTTAACACAAACAATAAACGGCGAAAATTATGTCATAGCGTTTGCGAGTAGAGGTCTAAATGGAGCTGAAAGTAAATACTCAGCTTCAGAAAAAGAATGTTTAGCAGTAGTTCGGGCGATTAGAAAACTTAGACCATACTTGGAAGGCTATTCTTTGAAGGTTATCACAGATCATATTGCATTGAAATGGTTGCACAATTTAAAAAATCCAACAGGTAGATTGGCAAGATGGGCTTTAGAATTATTAGAATACGATTACGAAATTGTGTACAGAAAGGGAAGTTTAAACCATGTCCCAGATGCATTATCAAGATCAAAGGAAAATGAAATAAAAGTTTCTAGTATTTTATCAAGTATTGTAGAAAACAAAACAAAAAAATATTTTAAGGAAATTGAAGATAACTGGTATAAAAATAAAATGATTCAGATTAAAAATAAAGCAGAGGAAAATCCTAATTGGCGTATACGCGATAATCAATTGTACTTTTATAGACCCGACCCTTTAAAATCAAGCTTAAATTTAGATAGCAACCCCTGAAAATTAACAATAGCGAAAGAATTGCGAGAACAAGTTTTGATTGAAAATCACGATAATAAACAAGCAGGACACTTAGGCATGGAAAAAACATATGTGAAAATTTCCGAAAATTATTTTTAGCCCGGAATGTATTCTGAAACTCTTAAATATGTGAAAGAATGCAATATTTGTCAGAGAGTAAAACCAAAAGTAAAAAATCAGATAGGTTTGATGGGAAAGCGAATAATCGAAGAACCATGGACTGTAGTAGCATCTGATATGATGGGTCCATTACCAATGACAAAATCGAGAAATCAATACATTTTAGTGTTTGTTGATATGTTTACAAAATGGGTAGCAATAATTCCAGTTAACAATGAATTATCGTCAACCGTTGAAAAAGAATTTCATAAGCGTATAATTTCGAAATGGTGAACACCTAGACTTTGTTTACAGATAATGGAAAAGAATACGTAAATAAGTCAATAATTAATTTGACGAAAGCTTTTGGTATTAGACATTCGAAAACTCCTAAATATCATGCGCAGGCATATCCGACTGAAAGATGTAATAGGTCAATTAAAACAGCAATTAAAGCGTATTTAGAAAAAGACCATAAAACATGGGATGAAAATTTAGATGATCTGCAATTCGCGTTAAATACTAGTAAACATTCGTCTACGGGTTTTACACCAGCTTTTTTAAATTTAGGTAGAGAACTTCAACCCATACAAGCTTTAAATAAAGATTTAGACGGAAAAAGCGAAATAGAATTTCAAGAGTCATAAAAATGGGCAGATAGAATGAAAACATTAAAAATAATTAGAGAAGAGGTAATTAAAAATTTAGATACCGCAAATGAAACGCAATCTAGATTTTACAATCTTAGACGTAGACCTATAACTTTTGAAATTGGCGAAAGAGTACTAAAAAACAATAAAACACTGTCGAACAAAGGGGAAGGAATAGCTCAAAAATTGAATAAAAAATTTTAAGGACCATTTTTTATTGAAGCAAAGATTTCACCAACAATCTACGAATTAAAAACTAAAAATAAAAGATCACTAGGTAATTGGAACGTAAAAGATATCAAAAAATTTATTAGTAAAGAGTAGATTTTGATTCGAATTTTTTTTTTTTTTTGAAATGCCATACAGGTGAAGGATTTATTTTTTAACACTACTGATATTGACAAACAATGACACTAACACATACACCAAAAATAGACCGAAAAACAGAAAAACATTTATTTGCAGAGAGATGGACCAAAGATTAATATTAAAATGCCGGGACTGCCATGCACAGTTGTTCGGAAGGGAGCACCTCCAAAATCACATTTGCGGAGCATGGAGTTTGCTTTAAAATCAACCTCCTCTCAGCGAACCTGCGGAGCAGAAACAGGCAAGATGGGAAGCAGAAGAAAAAAGAAAGAAACAAGAAGTAGAAAACGCAATGAAAGAGGAAATAAGAAAGATACGAGAAGGGGAATTAAGAAAGATAGCACGAGGAGATAGAGAGAAAGGACGGGACGTCCACAATGCTAGAGCGAGGCATGAGCAAAAAAAAAACACAACCAGAGAGTGCAGCTGATAGTAGCCACTGAAAGATTAAAAAGGGGACTACAGTTAGCTGTAGACTGGGAAGGAATGTTAGCATGGAGGAAAGAAGAAGAAAAGAAAGAAAAAAGGAAGGAAATACAAAGAAAAATAAAAGAATTCGAGGAGAGGATGAAGAAGCAGGAAGAATAATAATTAATTATTAAAAGAAAAAAAGGATTATGTGGAAGGGAGTAAAATAAAATAATTTATATGTTTTTCCACACAAATCACAGAAAAATTAATATATTTTTTTTTTTGGCTCTCCCTCTACAAACAAAAAAGAAAACATCGCTTTACTCGTTATATACACCACAGATATAGATTCTATTAAATTTTGTTTTGAAGAAACGAATTTTACAAAGTAAAATATATAATTTAGAAAAATAAATATAAATACGGCTATAAGAGGCCAAGATTGATTTATAATTAAAAATAAAAGTAAAATTTAGATATAAGTTAATTTTCAGGAAAGAGTCACGGTAAAGCAGAATCTTAAAAGGATACTCATAGGAATGGATAAAACAGAAAATTTTGAAAAAATATATTAAGAAAAGAAATTTGAAAAAAATATGTTTCCAATAAAACTCTAGATTTTACATGTTTTTGAAATAAAATGAGAAAAAAGATATCAAGAAAAGAATAAAAATGTTGTTTTTTGTTTTTTATTTTTGTTTAAAAAGTAGGATTTGTTAAATTATGTTTCAGCTAATAAGAAGAAGATAGAAGACATGCAAATGTGGCAGTGCAGGCATTGTGAGAGGATGGTTCCTAGGGAGATCTACATTTTTCATGACACCTATTGCGACGAAATATCGAACCGGATTAAAAATTACCACACTGTTCCGGATTCGAGCAGAACCAGATATATAAAAGGAGGTTGGATCGAGATAAATCAGAATTTCAAAGAAATTATTAAAATCGCATTCAAGAAGGAAGAAGGGACAATTATAGAAAATAATATGGAAGACGAGGAAAAACGAAGCATTCAGGAAAAAAAAGATGATTTCTATTACAAATAGACGTTTCCGATGAAGAAGACGGTTTCACATTTGAACTGGAATTGGAAAGGTGCGAGGTAATCCTTAAGGAATAAACCTCATCCCGGACA
>NC_046664.1:127884054-127904527 GCF_010883055.1 Belonocnema kinseyi | reverse complement strand
TAACAAAGTTACAAGTACCCCGCTATCGTACGGTCCTGTGGGCCCATGATTAGGAGTGGGGAACGACACCCCCAGTCCTTATAAGCGTGAATTTGCCCCGAAGGCAACCTGTCTTCAGTCTTTAGCTTCTTCCGTCACTAAAGTTTGATGAAATAGTAATATACATAAAAACGAGGCAGAAAGAATAACTTATTTTGTATAAAAACATTTCTTATATTTTCTTATAATCAGAACAAATATTCATTTAAACAATTTGCACTTTTCTTATCAGAAAAAAATGTTTGAAGGTGGGAATGAGTATCAAATCATTTTTTTCAATTGGATGCTCGCAACCTCTGAATAATTTTTTTTTTTAGTCTGAGAAAATTAGAAGAGTAGTTTCTCAGCAAAAAGAGCAAACCAAATTTAGTAACCTAACAATAAAATCAAAATTTTTTGCGATTATCTAATCGCATCCTGGTTGCGCATTTTTTTCTTTTCATTGGTGAACTTGATTTTTTTGTTTCTTTTGTTTTGATAACAGTATCATTGAAAAACTTTTTGTAAAAATCCTGTCCTTTACAACTTAAATGGTGGATCAAACCCTGTTCATCTTTTATTTGTTTCGAGGAAATCCTCACAGAACTAGTAGCAGGTTCTTTTTCTAAATTTTGCAAACGCTGTTGTCTTTTTAATGATGTATAATATATACATTCCTTCCACGATGATCAATGTATCGAAATGCGAAGTTAAACATTTTTGAACGCTTTTGCACAAAAATAAAGATTTGGAGAGAGTAAAAGTGGTTCAGCAACTAAAAATTAGGTATTTACCGAACAAGCACATCAATTTTTACCATAAATATAACAAAAAACCTATCGCATTTATTATAGAAAAGATAACAGCGTTTGAAAATTTATAACAAGCACCTGCTGTTAGTTCTGTTGGGATTTCCTCGGAAAAAATAAAAGTTGTAGGGTATAATAAGCTTTAGAGCCACTCTGTCTGCTTGCAGGCTAAAATGGCAATACATAATTTTATATTTGAACCGACTGTACTATACGGTAGCGAAACTTGGACTTATCTAGAATATGATAAGAGTAAAATTAAAGCGAAGAAGAATGTGGTGCAGAAGAATCACTAGTTGGCACATAGGAAGGTAATCGGTTAAGATGGTTCGGAAATGTTGAGAGAATCAAAAATGAAAGACTAAGGAAACAAGTGTATCAAGGTAAAGTCAATGGGAGCGTGCCCAGAGGCACTCCGCGGGAAGATTCGTTAGAATGTGTTTCAGTGAAAAAAACAGGCTTCTGAGATAACGAGTGTGTGAATATGGATAAAAAAAGTTTGATGTAAAATTGTTAACCAGTTCCGAGAAAATCGATCGAGATTGCTGACACTAGAATTTCACAGTTTTTGAAAATCGGTTTAAGGCAGCGATTGAAAAATAAAATGTTCAATTTTTTACAAAAATAAAAATACACTTTTAAAATATGGGTACGCTGAAAGAAAATAAAAAATTTTTATCTTATAAAGTTATTCAGTTCAAAGGAAATTAAATTTGTGTGTGACGGTATCACGGTGTAAAAGACTTTTTTTCGCTTTTTTGCTCTTAAAAGTAATTAAATGTGATTATTTGTATATTAAATTTGACATTACTTAGAATACAGTTTGTTGCCGAATAAACACCAAACTATAGTTAAATCACAAAAACTACGTATTTAAGAAATAAAAGAAAATTGGAAAATTTTTCAAGTTTGAGGTCAGGATGGCACCAGTATTTTACTTGAAAATTTTAATTTTTAATTTTAATTATTAAAAATCGCTTAAGAAGATCAGTATTATTGGCAAAAGGTCAGAAAATTAAAAAATTTAAATAATACGCTGCATAAGGGTCAAGTGAAGCATGTGATTTGACACCCTGCGGTATACCCACCACTTTTTATTACTATACTAAAAAATGGTTTTCAAACAAATTCTTTCAACAGTACGTGTAAGTGATGTTTAAATAATTGTTAGGCCAATAAACCCATTTTCGTCAAAATGTCCCTTAGCTCCTTTTAGAAACCCACCCTTCATTTCTTCATTAACACAATGATACAAGCAAAGATTTTCTAACATTTCTAAGAAACCACCCTCGCAGTAAAATCGATCGAAGTTAAATTTCAGCGGGTTGTTGTATATATTATTGACACTGTACTATGAAAATCCGCAAAATCTCAGAATTACCAAAAGTTTTTGATCAACTGATTTTGTAATCAAATCAATGACTCAATCCTATATTTGAAAGTTGGTCCAAGCTTCCCACACTGTTATCTTTACTTCGTTACAGCTAGCTTGCCATGGTAAAAGCGTTACGCCAGCTCCACTGCGTCAAGGCACGTTAGAGGCATATGTTTATATTATCAATGTAAATATTCATAATAATAAGTTACAGCGATCGTGCAAAATTCGACTGGAGCTCACTTTTTAACATTTATTTAATCTCCAAAAATTTTAATCATTTGAACATTTTTCATGAATGGCTATTTTTTGAAGAACGGGCTTAATTTGTTTACAAAATCAACTAAGAATGTATTTTCAATAATACTTTTGAAGGATATTTTGCAGATTCACAATATTTATTGATTATTTCAACAATTTTCATAAAGATATTTAGAGTTTGGCTTTTTCCGACGAATAGAAAATTTGTTTACGGAGTCAACTAAGAATGTCCATCCGATAACACTTTTCTATGCTGCTATATAAATTTACAAGAACTATTAATAAATTATTTAAGCAAGTTAGACTAAAAAATGAAGAGTGTCATCTTTTTTCTACGAACAAGCTCCATTTTTTACAGCACTAACTAAGAATATCTTTCCAATGGTTTTTTTCTACGGCGCTTTTTAAATGTACAAGAATAGTTTTGTAGCTTTGTAAATCTACAAGAACTAATAATTATTTAAACATTTTCGATTAAAAATTAAGAATTTGACTTTCTTTCTGCGAGTTCATTTGTTTACGGAGTCAACTGAGACAGTCTACCCGATGAGTCTCTTGAATGTAGCTTTGTAAATTTATAAGAACTATTAATTATTTAAACCTTTTCGAATAAAAATTAAGAGTTTCGCTTTCTTTCTACGCAATAATTTGTTTACAGATTTAACGAAAAATATATATCCGATGACTTTTTCTATGATGCTTTAACAATTTACGAAAACTGTTAATTATTTAAACAATTTCGATTGAAAAGAAGATGTGCTTTCTTTCTATAAGTCAATTTGTGTACGGAGTCAACTAACAGTGTTTTTTCGATGCCTCTTTTCTTTGCAGCTTTGTAAATTTAGAAGAACTATTGATTATTTAAACGTTTTCGATTACAAGTTTTCGATTACAATGTCTACACGATGAGTTTTTTCTATTTTGCTTTGTAAATTTACGAGAAATATTAATTATTATACCATTTTTTTAACAGAATTAAATAAGATTATATTTTCGATGATTTTTTTTCTATGGCGCTTTTCAAATTTACAGGAATATTAATGATATAAACTATTTCGATCAAAAGTTAAGGGTTTCACCTTTTTTCTACGTGTCAATTTGTTTACGGAGTGCAAGAAGAATGTTTATGCGATGAAACTTTTATATGTTACTTTCGAAATTTACAAGAACTATGAATTATTTAAACAATCTCGATTAAAAATTAAGAGTTTCGCCTTTTTTTAGAATTAAGAGTTTGGCTATCTTTCTACGCTTCAATTTGTTTACGAAATTAGCGAAGAATGCCTATCCGATGACTCTTTTCTATGTTGCTTTGCAAATTTACAAGACCTATTAATTATTTAAACAATTTCGGTTAAAAATTAAGAGTTTTGCTTTCTTTCTACGAGTAATTTTTTTAAGGAGTGAAAGAAGAAAGATTATCCGATGACTCTGTTCTATGTTGTTTTGTAACTTTACGAGAACTGTTAATTATTTATACTATTTCGATTAAAAAATAAGAGTTTGGCTTTCTTTCTATAAGCAAATTTGTGTACGGAGTCAATTAAGGGGAGCGACCCATGTTACACTTCAAAAATAAGCGTATTTTTCGGAATTTTTTTGTGGATGAAGAATATAACGAATCTTTTCCACAACTTTGATGGTTTATTAAGGCACTTTTCAACTAAGAAATAAATTTTTTTCAGCCATCACTATGCATTATATATTTTATTATAAGAGCAGATGTCGAACATGTTCAGCCGAAAGATGCAAAACTGCCCGCGCTCTAGCTTCTCACAGATTCGTCTGAAACGAAAAAGCAAAAAAGTTTCTTTAATTTTATACTCATATCTTCTATGCGAACCTAAAAAAGTCAAAAGATAATCATTTTTGACAAAATGGCGTCCTTTTAAAAAAAGTTTGATTTTCACCAAAAAATTTGCATGAAATTGTTTAAAATATAATTGTTTGAAATTTTTTTCCAGTTCAGAGATGTTCACACAGAAGATAATCATTTCAACTATATGTGTATGCAAGGAGAACTCAATCGGTCAAATACATTTTGAGTTATCTTGCGGGCAGTTTTGGAAAATTTGAAACTGAGAAAAACGCGTTTAAAGATTTACATGTTGAAAAAAAGCAGCATCGTCAGGCTAGCGCCAGGCGCGCGGGGCGCCTTTTAGGGGTTAAAGAATCCAGCTGCAACTCTGAAACTTTCACAGCATGTTTTTGGGATGACTAGCTTCCATTTAAGCAAAAAAAATCGATTTTTTGAAGCCGTTAGATGGGTCGCCCCCTTAAGAATATTTTTCCGATGCCTCTTTTCTATGTGTCTTTGTAAATTTCCGAGAAGTATTAATTATTGGAACAATTTCGATTACAAATTACGAGTTTGGCTTTCTTTCTACAAGTAAATTTGTTTACGGATTCAACTAAGAATGTCTTCCAGATAAGTGTTTTCTATGTTGCATTGTTAATTTACAAAAAGTATTAATTATTTAAACATTTTCGATAAGAAATTAAGAGTTTCGCTTTTTTCTACGAGCCAATTTGTTTACGGAGTCCATTAAGAATGTCTACTAGATGAGTATTTTCTTTTCTGCTTTGTAAATTTACGAGAACAATAATTATTCAAACAATTACGATTAAAATTTAGGAGTTTGGCTTTTTGTTACGAGTCAATTTGCTCACCGAGTGATGACTCTTTTCTATATGCATTGCAAATTTACAAGAAGCACTATTCATTTATACAATTTAGATAAAAAATATTAAGAATTTTGTCTTTATTCTACCAATAATCTCAAATTTTTTACAAAATTAACTGAAAATATCTTTTCGATGATTTTTTTTGTCTGACGCTTTACTAATTTACAAGGATATTAATTATTTAAACTATTTCAGTTAAGAGTTTGGCCTTTTTTACATGTCAATTTGTATACGGAGTGAACTAAGAATGTTTTTGCGATTCCTCTTTTATATTTTTCTCTGTAAATTTACAAAAACTATTAATTATTTAAACAATTTCGATTAAAAATTAAGAGTTTGGCTTCATTTCTACGGGTCACTTTGTTTAAAGAGTGAAAGCAGAAAATTTATCCGATGATTCTTTTCTATGTTTCTTTGTAAATTTACGAGAATTATTAATTATTTAAACAATTTCCATGACAAATCAAGAGCTTGCATTTCTTTCTTCGAGCCAATTTGTTTACGAAATCAAGTAAGAATTTCTATCCGATGAGTCTTTTCTATGATATTCTGCAAATTTACAAGAATATTAATTATTTAAACTGTTTTGATTAAAAATTAAGAGTATGGTTTTCTCTCTACGATTCTTTTTTTTACGGAGTCAACTAAGAATGTCTATCCGATGCCTTTTTTCTATTTTGCTAGGTAGATTTGCAGGAAGTATTAATTATTCAAATATTTTCGATCAAAAATTAAGAATTTCGCCTTTCTTCTAGGAATAAATTAGTTGTTGGAGTGAACTAAAAATGTTTATCCGATGACACTTTTCCATGTTCCTTTTAAATTTACGAGAAGTGTTAATTATTTAAACATTTTCGATTAAAAATGAAGAATTCGGCTTCCTTTCTACGATTCAATTTGTTTTACGGAGTCAACTAAGAATGTCTATCCGGTGTCTCTTTCTATTTTGCTTTGGAAATTTAAAAGAACTATTAATTATTTGAACAATTTCAATTGCAAAATTAAGAGTGGTTTTTTCTACGAAGACGCTGAATTTTTCAACATAATTAACTAAGAATATCTTTCCGATAATTTTTGTCTATAATACTTTGGAAATTTACAAGAATAATTAATTACTTAAACAATGTTTAAAGACATATTTAGAGATTGGATATTTTCTCAATTATTAAACACAACTTGTTCACGGATGTAACTAAGCTTGTCTTTGCGGTAACTCTTTTCTAAACTATTTGTTAAATTCACAAGAATTATTAATTACTTTAAAAACTTTATTTTAAAAATTCATAATTTGGCTATTTTTCGACTAATAAGAACAATTTTTTTCAAAATTAACTAAGAATGTCTTTCCGAATAATTATACTTATTAAAATTTCAATATTTATTATTTTAACTACTTTAATTATTAAATTAAAAGTTTGGCCATTTCATGAAGAATATGCTCAATTTTTTATGGAATCAACAAAGAATGTATTTCCAATCACTTTTTCCTATGATACTTTTCAAATAATGATTTATTATTCAAATAATTGTCATAAAAAAATTCAGCAATTTACTTTTTTTTAGATTTTCAGTCATTTGAACATTTTAAACAAATTGATTTTTATAAGAAAATGTATGCACTATATATTTGATAAGAATGAAAAAGTCTTTATAATTACATAAACTTTCCTGTTTATTAATTTCAGTATTTTTTCTTTTTCATAATTTCTTCCAGTAATTTAATAATCTCTTTAATTGAATATTTTGCTTCATAAAGATTTTCTATAGTATATTTTCTCTTGCAATATATTTTTCAATATATTTTACTGTGATTAATCACTCAATCGAACATAAAACCAGTATTATAATTACCTATTGTACCATGATTTTTTATGTTTAAAACTCC
Source organism: Belonocnema kinseyi (assembly GCF_010883055.1). Classification (NCBI taxonomy): domain Eukaryota; kingdom Metazoa; phylum Arthropoda; class Insecta; order Hymenoptera; family Cynipidae; genus Belonocnema; species Belonocnema kinseyi. The sequence goes on along the minus strand of NC_046664.1, from coordinate 127,897,494 downwards.
GCTGAAACAGGTGTATCTAATACACTGGTCATACTCGTTACTAAAATCTCATTTGAGTCCTTTAGAATGAGTAAATATACCGCCAGAGGGCTCAACTGTTCTACGTATGCGCATTTAAGAATTTTTCTTTCACTGAAGTGGGCTTAAAATAACTGTATGAATTTTAGTACAATTTAATTACAATGCGACTACATACGAGTTTATTCGGAATACTCCCATTTGCCTTGACATTTGGCCAGATGATAGGAAAACTGCAGAAAATCACATCCTGGGTTTAGCCGGCATTTCGAAATTCGAGTACACAACACGGTCGTACGACGTAGATGGTCACCCATCCAAGAGCTAGCGGCGCTGAAAATGACTTGACATCTGCACTCTTTTCGAGTCGAGATCATTTACTATGTATTGCTATGAAAATTTGTAAGGGCCGAAATTGTAGATGTTTTTCACAAACTTGCATAAAAATGTTTAGAGTTGCACAGTAATTTATCTTGCATCGTGAGATGGTACTAACGCGAAGCCGTGCAATATATATAATTTTTAACCCCTTTTTTTGCAATTAGTATAGCTTTCAATTTTTACTTTTCCTCCTATTCATTTTATTGAAGATAATCTTAGCGAAGGATTTTTCTAAGAGCACCAGTACCAGTGCCTAGTTAGTATCCGTCGGTTATGACTTTGGTCACGAATTATGAATATTATATTAATTTTTATTAATTTAAATTAAATTTATTTAATATTAATATAAAATTATCAGTGTTTAATTTAACATTCATTTATTTTTATTTGATTATTATATTATTATTAATTATTATTATAATATTACGAATATTCGTGCAGGGTCATTTCTTTCCTCTGTTTTAATGAACAAATTTGACATTTCTGTCTCTCATCGTCAGAATCAGTTCTTTTTTACTTCCTGCGGGTATCCCGGACTCATGTGTTCGGACTTGTATGACTGTATAAAAATTAAATTAAATCAATCGAAAATTCCTTTTACAAGAATCTGTTGAACTTTTACTTTTTGAGTTATAAAATATTTAAGCTGGACCAATCAGGAGAGCGGTACAAATAGTCGTGCGTTTGTGAGTGGGGGCCTGACGTAGTGTAGTGAACGCAGTTCTCTCGTCGCTAACCCGATCGCACCGCTTGCTTCAGTAACACTGCGCTAGACTCCCGCTCACGCACCCAAGTATATCACAATTTTGATTGGTCTAGCCTAAACAGTTTCTAACTCAAAAACTAAAACTTCGAATGATTTTTGAAAAACGAATTTTGGATTTATTTTTGTTAATTGTATAAGCTGTATATGTCTGGAAACTTAAGTTAACCGCCTTCTGCATTTTGCCAGCGAATGTCTAAGCATCTTGTTGACACACAGGGATGCTTTTCAGGCTGTTGATTAGTAAAAACTTGGCATCTGCAAGAGCCCCGATGATGAGGACGATTAGCTTAACAGATATCCCGGATATAACCGTCGAAAATTTCTTATAAGGTCTTTATACATCTTCAAGTACTTCTTGAAATAGGTAATGTTCAAACTAGGGATTATTTTTTGTCTACATATTTTAAATTATTGTTTAGAAACTTATATTTTAAATTAGAAACTGAGTTTAACAGTTTTTAAGAGGATTAAGTCTTTAAAGACAAAAGTATTGAGCCCTTTGTAAAATAGGTGAAGTTCAATTATTTTTGTACCTATTTTAAATGGTTGTTTTAGAAAAGCTATTCCATATTTAAAACTGAATAAAAAAATCTTGATAAAAGAATTGGATACATTGAAAACTGTGCGTTTTATGAAAGTTTTTGTATAGCAGAACATTCTTTTTTTGTTATTGATGTTATTGCAGCATTTTTATACTTGCAACTTTTCTTTATTAATGATTATTTTTATGCCGTTTTTAAGCATTTTAAATATTTAAAATCAAAAAGTATTGAGTCCCTTGTTAAATAATTAAAACTTAATTCGTTGTTTCACATATTTTCAATTATCGTTTACAAAGTGTTATTTTGCATTAAAAACTGAGTAAGCGAGTATTATACAAAAAAAGTTGGATAAATTGAAAACTGCGCATTTTCTGGAGATTTTTGTGCAGCAGAAAATCGTTTTTGGTCATGAAGGTTATTAAAGAATTTTTTCCCTTGATTTTTTAAATTTTTTATTACTGCAGATATTTTATAAAATTTACACTAGTTTAGGTAGGGTTAGAATCCTCCGCGAGTACGATATTTCAAAGCGTTTAGGCGTGCAATTATATGCTTAAGTAACCGTGTGTGCGAATTACATATTTTAATATTTGAAAAATGAAGATTATATAACAATAACTTCAAAATAATTTTCTTGGGATAAATAGTGTTATGAATTTTCATAAACTGTCGCTTATAATTCAGATATCTTAACTAACAGACTCTTCTCAAGTACAAATTTCGCTAAGTTGAAGGACTAGTCTATTGCTCCGATACTACATATTCTTACATTAAGAATATATATTCTTGAAGTGTGATTGACTTGAACCAAGTAAAATTTACTTGATCCAAGTACAATTTTTGTCCATTGTAAAAAAATACGTATCGATTTTTTTCGCTTTAGAACAAGAGAACAAATTGGTTAGGACAATAAAAAATTTGGATTAAACGTGGAATGATCCAAATGAATTTTCAATGCGTATGTAATGTCCACATTACTTATTTCCGTATGAGTTTATTGGTAGAGCAAGTATAGCAGTTTTTTTTTAGATCGTGATATCCCCAGCAGGTCTAATCTTTGTCCTTTTTCTCTCGGAAAATGAGCAAACATGTTCTGTATCCAATTTTGTATTTAATGTTCTATTTTAAGTTTTTTAAAATACCCGGATGGCAAAATTTTAATCTCGAAAATTAGTATTTTATTTCTGTTCTTTTATTTCTTTATTTGATTTCGGGTACCCCCGATGCGTGGCACCATACTCCAAAGGCACATTTTCGTAGATTTAAGAACCTATGATTAATTGCGTTTCATTTATTTTTTGTGTTATGATCTTGTCTCGGCCTTCAAACCACCATGGACATCGAAGGATTTTGGAGGCCTTAGTGTACACAGAGGACTGAGATCTGCTAGTGCAGTCGTTGATAAGAATTGAGATGATCGTGTTGAATCTAGTTCCCGCCTTTCCGTTGCTGTCTCCAATATTCTCGGAACCTGGCTACAGCACTCGCCGAGAAGCCAGCCTCTTCATACTCCCGCGATGTGATGCAAAACAGGTCTGGTTGTGCCCGATTTGTTGTCATATATTTTGACAAATGAGGACAATTCTCGTACCAGACGAGAGCTTACTCATTTACAGGAAACGCTTCGGATCAATCCTAGATATTTTATTTTATTTCAGCCTTTAATATAGCCGCCCCTGCATCTCCTTTCGTTTTGGCGGTACGGCAGAAAATTAGTCGAGCGGAGTACAGCAACCACACCACAGCAGCCAGACAGAGGGGAATCGCTAACACAGACGAACGACTTACGTTTAGTTTTCTTGAATTAATGTCTTAACGTCGAATCAGTGTGAGAATTTAGCTGAGGTAATGTCAGTTTTCACTTCCACCTGGAGGTTTGGAATTTATCACGGATCCTCGTGTCTTTACCATGGAACTTAGACTATGCAACATTTATTTGAGATTGAGTTTGCTGGTGTTTCCTCGATTTGAGACAGGAGGGTCCTAACGGGACTCTACGGTCTCCAATGGTGCCCTATATTATATTTCGCGATTTCATGTTGAAGGAATCAGGCTTCTCGTGTGTCTCGGTATAACCACCTCGTTTCTAGTAAACCGCCTAGCCGCCGTCACCATTTTGGCCTCAGGCTTAATATAAACGTTTGATGCCGAATTTTTTACAACGGATCATTTGAATTTACCGTTCGAGATAATGAGTTTGTTTCAAAAAGAAAAACAGTGTATTAATTATTCATGTAATTATTTCACGGAATTTGATTTTGGCATGCCTTCTTGATTCTTGGAGTATCGGCTGAATGACTCAGCAACGCGTAGTTTTACTTTATTTGTTTGTTCTTTGGCTTTGAGCGGTTGAGTGTAAATTGCCATCGGCACAGTATTTATAAATCAATAGTGGTATAAATATGGCGCGTTGACGTGGACAACTCATTTTTCTTTTGTGTTTTGTCTATTTTTGTCCATAGGTCAGGCGTGGCCATGAGCTACCGCTTAATGTATACTGCTGTCGCTTTCCCATTTTCCCTTTGTAAAATGTAACTTTTCCCCGCATGACTACGCCTGCCTGACACTACTAGGTTTTACTCACAAGAATAATATTTCTTTTGTTTTATGCAACAACCTTGCATTTTTATTATTGCAGCTGATCCATCCCCCCAACCCACAGCTGATTTAAAGGGCTGAAGCTGGTCCAAGCAAAAACCAGGCCCACGCCCAGTTACTTGTGTCTTGAGTGTCCGTTCGGCGCATGTGCGCCTGGCGCCCAACAAAACCTTAATAATTTTTTGGATGTTTATATTTGATGATTTTTCCTAGTTAATGGGCGTGTTTTAGTAGACGTAACCGCAAAATACAATATAAGGGACCATGGAGATCGTGGAATCTCGATAGGGTCCTTATGTCTTTCAGATTTAAAAAACTCCAGCAAACTCAAGCACAACGAAATGTCTGAGGACCAAGTCCCATGGTACAGACACGAGGATCTGCGAGAAATTCCCAAATCTCCCGGTGGAAGTGAAGCTGAGGACCCTGTTAGGGGATGCAAGGACTTCCTCACATAAAAAGAAAAGAAAATACTAATTTTTTAGGTTAAAATTTTGCCTTGTTTTAACTTATATATAAAAGTTTGTTATAAGGACAGCCGCAGAATTTCTCCGGGAGCGGGTGCTAATCTGAAAAACTGCACTCGATCCCAGCGAAATCGCTGTAAAATTTCAGCCATAACCACGCCTCACGACCGTTAGATAGGTGGTTACAGTCTATGACGGAATCAATACGGCGATCCGGAAAAAGTCTCATACTCCCTGAGGACACGGAGCGACCCAAGGACGACCGCCTTATTCATTCTTAGCAACTCCTTTATAAGGTCTCTATATCTCTTTCTTTTCATTATCCTTGGCTATGATGTCAAGAAGAACTATGTCAGGCCTCGAGTGTGCAACAGAAACAATTATCGAGAATATAAAGTTACAGTATATGCGGCACTTCTCATTCTCGAAAATTGACTCTATTTCCCTAGGAGAATTTACAGGTGCGATATCTCTTGGTATTAATATGTTGGTATTAAAAAGAATCAGCAGAAACTCAGGGAATCCCGAGTCTCTATTATTTTTTATAACTACATAAGCTACATAACATTATGTGCTTTTCTTCCTCTCAGGGGCTCCCTGTTCCTGTTCGTAAGCAATTTTCGCCTGAAATAGCAATGAGTTGAGGATCTGCATTCAGTCCTTTAAATATCTGTCGATTCTCTCTAGCTAGAGAAAGTGCACTGTACCGTAATATGCGCATTCGCATTCGTTATTTTTCCCCTTGCGTGCTGTTCGGTACCGTACTTCTTCTTTAAAGTAACCTCAAATATGAGACGTGATTTCATGAGTAAACTCAAATCTATACTTTTATTACATAAAGTATCGCGTGTACAGAAAAGGTGAAGATGTATTTTTACAGTCTCGTGTGTTTTTTATAGCTCGGCTACGCCTCGGCTTCCCCTCGTTCTTGCAAAGACACTCTCGGACGTAAAAAGACTACTTCACATCCTTGGGGTACAATATACTATTTTTTGATTGCAGTCTTGGAAAATATTATATAATGAATGCATCTCCAGGAATAAAAGTTTTGAACTTTAAGTAGCGTTAGAAATATTTTAACAACTCATATTGACCAATTTATAAACCATTACCGTATTGGCTATGTACGTAATAAACACAGCTACATTCTATGTGTGAACAAATAGTCAATATTATGTGACAAGTGTGGAAATTAGTCAGTTTTTCCGAAGTTCTGCAATTCACATTAGTTAGAAGTGCACTTTTAGGACCTGCTGCACATTATATTTTTCGTAACAAATGCGAGTGATATGGAGTAATTAAGTTTTTAATTGGTAAATCCTTCCAGGTAATTTCCCAGTTTCCCATTTTTATTTCATTAAATTACTTACATTAAGACCATTATTTTAAAAGAGTTTTGTAACGAGTTACATACGACATATCTTCGAATCCTATGAACATTTGAAAATGATTTTTGTACGAAGAATCAAATATCTGCTTATTTAAATAGTGAAATGTAATCCAGGCACATCAAGAAACATATCTCAGTAAATTTTTATAAACAGGTCACAATGCAGAACTGTGCATGCTTCGCGTAACTCAAATGTATTAATTCGCCATGTAAATTACCTCCTGTAGAAACAAACTGTTTCTTCTAGAGCCGACAATCTCAACTATTAATACAGAATGCACTAATCATACACAGTTACGTAGGGGATACCTTTTGAGGGCATTAGGTGACAAGCATAGAATACGCAACTTCCAAATCACTATTTTAGAAACTATTATTCGGACTAATTCCATCCAGGAATTGGTACGTATATTACCTGGCGTCATTTGCATATATTCTACCCGTAATTTACCCTGTACACATTTGCTATTTATAAGAAAGTGATTCTTCTACGTCGTGAGGACCTTTTATAGACATGAGAAGATCCAAAGGATGTCTTAAATACGTCAAATCACATAGCATAGAGGTATATTCTAAGAACGTGTTTAGAGTGTCCCGGTGCCCAGTGACTTGTGATGTGTTCCTTCCTGTTCGATGACGAATGACTGGAAAATACCTCTGAAGTTTCTCTAGTCCATGAACTTACCGAAACGAAAAATAAACGTTTATCTATGTATTATATAAAAGTCTAGGTTTGAAAATGAAGGTCCCTAAATTTTTTTAAAACAAAATTGAGCTGAAAAGTGATATTTTAAACAAAAAGTAATATTTTAGGTGATGTCAAGATATTTAGGTTTATTTTAGTAACTAACGAGGTTTCAAGCCTCACGTCACGAAAGTCAGCAAGTCAGCTTTTATAATATACATTATGGCCTGTATCGGAACAATTCAAGTCAGATTTTATTATTGATGCACAAAAAAATCAAATTCACGGAGAAAACGGAAAATTTACGCTTTTTATAAAAAATGCATAACATTTTTAATTATTTTGAATTAAATAGTTGAGTGCTTCCATTTTATACGCGCAAATTATTTAGGGTTTAGTTAAAAATGTTATCAGCTACAACTTTAAAGGTTAGAAATTTAAGAGTTCCAATTTAAGTACTTTAGCCTGTTTCTCTGAGTTTGAATTTTACGCTAGCATTAATAAAAAATGTAGCGCCTACGCCATATTTTGGTAAGTAAATATAAAAAATTTTCTATCTTCTCATTGGCAGGTAATGAATCAACGATATTTAAATCAAAAATAAAAATTTAAATTTATGACCAGAGATTTCGCAGATCTTTTCATGAATTCCCGGCATTTCGCCGTATATATTTAAGTTCACTAAATTCTTTGGGTTAAGTATCAATAGAGCTGTCGAAACTTCGGATGATAATTTAATGTCAAGTTCGTCATGAACGATACCAAGGAAAATTTTCCAAAGTATATATGTAGGTTTAAAATACAAACTGAACGTGTTTAATAATACTCAGGTTATAATCATTACCTTGAGTTGGATAGTATGTGTGTGGCGCATGTGGTGCTTGATAATTTGACTGCCCCGGTCCTTCCGTGATAGGAGGTCGTTGTCGAAGACTCGAGTATCGTTTTGGTCGATTTCCAATTCCATCCTGAGGTGCCGGAGGTGGTGGAGAATGCACTTGCTGTTGATGCGTCGGTTGTTGTGAACGTGATTGTTGCAACCGCGGTGGAATTGCAGTTGAACTTTCTTGACTGGTTGATTGTATTTGAAAGTGTTCTAAAACGCCACCAAACATTAATTTTTATAGTTTATTACTACAAGTTATAGTATTACGCAACATTAAAGATACGGCTAAATCGAAAAATGTATAATCCAATAATTAACAAAGCTGCCCATCTGCCGGTGGGCACATTCTTATCGCCCGTTTCGCTTAGCTATTTTCGACCATCGCGCTCAGACATTCATTCCTCGCATAAGTCCCCATTGTCTGCCAATCTAGCTACTCAATTGCAAACCACCTAGATTCTATCATTCTAAATAAAACTTGTATACAAATTGTATTATATCCTTTATGAAAACCCTTATTATTTAATTATTAATATCATACCATGGCCCTGAAAAGCATACATGGAAAATTTGGTGGAAGTTTTATAAAGCCACAAGTCCTTCCTCGTAAAGGTTTACATATCTTACTTCGTTTGGCTCAAGATGGTAATTTTAGATCATTCTATATAAATTTGCGTCGCCCCACATAAAACAAACGTTTCTATTAAAAAATGGATAAATAAAAGTTTGAAGTCCTTTTGAAAAGCTTTAATTCCTATTGCAGATATTTTCAAGTAACTCGCATCGTTTGTATTACATAGTCAAAATTAGAATTTTCAATTTTTTTCATAGTACTTTCGATTTCTAAAACCAAAACTTTGTTAACGTATCTTGGATCGTTTAATTCAAAAGTTTAATTTGTGATTTTTTAATAAAATTTGCAAGGGATAAAACCAGAATGGTTGGTTAAAAACAACTGGTTAACGAACTCATTCTTCCGCTAAGAAGCTAAAAAATGTGGGCCAAAGCCCAATTTGGTCTCAAAATATGTACTCGTAGATCCATTAAAATAAGAAGTGCATTTTTGGAGGTGGCTGACAGTTCTATATCATGAATTAGGAAAATTGAAAAAACTGCATTCGTATTCAAGTTAAATAAATTAAACAATTAAAAATATACTCACTATTCTGTCTAACACTTGAATGATTAAACGCAGATTCAGCAATGTTCATATGTTTAACATCGTTAGCTAGTTGATGCTCATCGTCATAACGCGCAGCATTAACTCGTCTATTACCTGGGTTCATTATTCCAGGCCCACGTCCTTTTTGCTTCGAGTCGATTCCTTGATTACCGACTATATTGTTATTAGTATTCGCTTTAAAGCCACGTCCACGTACTCTGCTCGCTGCAAGACTCGCCGATTCTTGAACATTTCTCTTGTTACTATCTCGAGGTAAGGCTTTTCCTCTTACTGGTTTATCTATATCTTTACAGCCTGTGTTTCCATTAGAACTCTGAATTTGAGAAGCTTGCTTGTTTTCCCTCTTCCATGTCTGATTTATCACTTCCGCCGGAATTTTGTTCTCGTTTCTACGCAAGAACATATAATAAAATTCATTTAATTATAAAATTGCGATAAGTATAACATGTAACTAAATAACACAAATTTTCAAATTACTTACAATTTACTGCTCTGCGCGCTGTTCTGGTTCGATTTATGACCATCCTGCTGCGGCACCAAAGGTGGGAAATTCACCTTACCTGGTGATTTTGATTTATTACTATACCAGGCAGAAGATATTACTGGTTCTTCTGGCTTCGGTGAATCCTGCATATAGAAAAATGGTTAATTAATTAAAAGTTTTAAGTCACCCAAATTGTTATAACCTTAATTTCAAATTCAGCCTTAAATCATTTTAGCATAAGAAGCACCCCGAAAGATAGGTGGGGTAATTTGGGAGAGATTATCTCCCTTGGAATAGTTTAGTCACTAGGGACCAAGGGATAGTTGGGTCCCGCGGGTAAAATGAGGACCGTGTCATAGGGGCACGGCGTCCTGAGGGATAATGGGGTTCAAATTGAATAAGTAGGTCCCAAGGTTTACTTATGAAAAGGAGAATATTGATCCTCTTCTGACCCATGTCTGATTTTGGCCTGACCTTCAATTATCTTTCGTTCAGTCTTTTCATTGATAACCCATTGCTCATCAATCTTAGTTATGCAGATCTTCTATCGTCTTGTGCATTACCTAAATGTTATGTGATTGGAGCGACTTTGAGTTTAAAATTCATAGTTTTTGGAGTAGATTCAAATTCGAAAAGCACCCCACAAATTTTCGAAACTTTTTAAAAAACAAAAAGCTCTTCGTCAACCCCATCAAAACTAGAAGGGTTTCAGCCCAGGGCTACCAAACTATACAAACGAAACTTTAAAGAGATGTTTTAAATTGCTAAACATACTAAGGCTGTTAATAAACTATCAAAACACAGATTTTATTTAAGACGTGTATCGTAATCTTAATTTACAGAAAATTATGCAATTGAAACTTTTAATTATTTAAACTCTCGAAATCATCTGGCTTTTATTAGCTTCAAGAATACTAACAGAAAAAATAAGCTGTTTGTCGCTATTATCAGATTACTCACTGACAAAACATAACTAAAATCAAAAATTGTATTTTTATTTGAGACAGCTTCACATTGCGTAATATGGATATTCCGTTTTCTTATTATTATACCATTAAGCCATTTCCCTTTCGGAGGAAGGGTGAGTCACTTATTGAGAAAGGAAAAAATGTCAGGAATGGTGTATACATTTTTTCTGTCCTGGCATACCTCTCTAACTTTCTTCACGTTAAAACATTTTTTCAGGCAAACTCTTGTGCTTCTACAGCTTCTTCTGCCTCCTCGGATTAGGGTCTTATTTAAACATTCTTACCATTCTTTTCGCGGTCTGCCACTGGGCACACTGCCATTTACTTTACCTTGATACACGTGTTTCGTTAGTCGTTCATCATTCATCCTCTTAACAAGCCCAAACCATCTGAAAGAATTTCTTTCAAAAATGTGAACTAGTGTCACCTCTACGCCACATTCTTTGAGAATTATCTCATTACTCACTCTGTCTATTAGTATTTCGCCGCATGTAATGCGCAGAAATTTCATGTTAATCGCGTTAAAAAAGATGAACTACTAACAAAACAACTATATCAAGGTAAGATGAATGGTAGCGTATCCACAGGAAGATCGCGGAAAGAGTAATTGGAATGTGTGAATGAGACCCTAATTCGAAAAAATATAAAAAGCCACAGAAAGACAAGAGTTTGCATTAGGAAACGCGGGAACGTAAAGGAAGCTAAAAAATATGGCAGGACATAAAAGTTTAGCGACAAATAGTTTACTTTTACGCGACAGCACCTAAGCTCGTATATTTACTACTTTCATAGACGGAGAACGCAACCCGCAGTGGTTAACGGAAAGACGCACGGTACGGATCGTTAAGACCTGAGAGTCTTACAGAGTGACAGACAAGATTTGTCAAAACATATAGCAAAAAACAAATGAGTAACAGTTATACCGAACATAACAGTGGGGTCTTCCAAGGAGATTTTCTACGTATCCCTCTTACCTCTATTTCTTGCGCTCCAAGGCAAAAGCTCTGAATATCCATTTGGCCCACCGAATAGAAGAGAATTTAAGGTCAATCACCTTTTATACATGTACGACTTTAAATTCTTTGCTTCTTCAAAAGAGAACCTTGCAATCCTTACGGCGGTAGCAAATAGGTACTCTAAAGCTATTGGCAAGAGCTTTGAATTGGACAAGTGTGCCTGCGTCCATCTACACTAAGGAAGACTAGAGAACATATCAATGCGTGACGATCAGAATCTTCAACTCATAGGTGGAAATTCCATTAAAAGTCTGGGCAATGGAGAAATATATACATACCTCAGAATACCATAATGCGGAACCCCAAAATGTGTAAAAACGGCTCTTGAAATACAGTATCGCCAAACTCTCAGAGAAATTTAGGCTTCCGAATTATATCCGTACCTCGTATATATCTCCCTCGAGATAAAGGGGTTTGAGGTTTTATGAGCATGCGACTCGTCCATCAACAAAAAGTCGACAATGCTGCGTCGTTTCTATACCATGTCGCAAAGAGTGCCGCAGAGGAGGAGATTGGTCTCCCAATTGATTCCAGCGATATTACACATGGCCTAGCATCACTAACATCTGTGGTCCTCAAAACCCATGCGAAAGAAGCCGAACATGCGCTTCTACTAAGAGAGCATGCTAACAAGCCCGTTCATGGTAAATTCTACGGCATTATACATAGAGAAGAGCTATCGATTGACCTGTTCAAAATGTCTATCAAAGATGCTGAATTGAGATCGGAGACTAAGGGATTTATTTTTTCTTGTCAATACGGCGTTGCAGGCAGCTTCATTAACCGTGAGCGCATAATGAATGTACATGTAGAACATATTAACGGCCGAGCGTGCAAGCAAGAGCCAAAAACAGTCCGACATGTTCTCAGTGTGTGCTCAAAGTATGCAAGCTACTAGTATACGGGTACATAGAGAGACCCAATACAGCTCTAAGTGTATTATATTACCATCTTCGGCACTTCTATGGTGTTGTTATAATGTCCGTTTTGTCAAATGCATAGGGGAAAATATAGTCCGTTTTGCAGAATGATGAGTGTAAAATCTACTGGAATTCCTCATTCTCCATCACCCAGCCATTTTTCTTAGATCACTTCATCTGGTCCGTCAACACTGTTCCTCATAATATTGTGCAAAGGTTAGTATCTCTAAAAAAGTATCCAGAGGCGAAACCTTCATTTGCAACTGTGTGGTCTGCCGCATAAGATTATCCGCGGCTATAGACTGCACTCTAAGGAACGATGTTGTAATAAGTCTCTTGAGTAAATTTCCCATTCTTGCGTACCTTATAGGATAGAAGGAGCAGGAGTCGACGGCACGCACGTTCCGGTTACGTCGGGATTGGACGCTTTAAGGAACTATGATCGCAGGTTCTGGAGCATACAACTCCATCATTTTATCAGTCACTTGACTTTGTCCGTGGCTGTCATAGTGCAATAGGGTTTAACCGCAGTGCAACAGGACTTAAATGGATTAGCCTGCTAAGGCAATAAGGCTTGAGCTTTCCTCTTATGACTCTGACGGCTATGTTGGCGATAGCACAGCTACTTACAGGATTTCCCATTCCAGACAGGCAGAGAGCGAAGATGAAAGGGAATGAGAGGAACACCAAAACCATAAGTTATTATTGAGAGCACATTAAAGACTTTGAAACGCTTGTCGCTTCCCGAGGCTCGTCGGGGCACCTCTAGAGCCACTGTTGGGGGGCACAAAATGCGGCACGGAAGTGATCTCAAGATGCGAGTTGACCAGGTAGCTCTCATTAATCGAACAGCTGACCAACAAGAACATCTGCGACAAACGGGAAGCAGTGGAAAATCAACTGTGCCGGCTAAGGATCCTTTAGCTAGCGTTAGCTATTTGCAGCCAAGCACCTTATCAGAAATACCGTGAGACAGCATCAAGTGAGATACCACAATGAAAGAAGAATTTGACGATTTTCTACATTGTGAGTGCGAAGTTTAAAACTAAAAGCGAAAAAGGATACAATTTTAGGACGAGATTGAATGCAAAGTATCCTCATATCAAGAAAGTCGCAGTAAGAGATGTTATCGCTAA
>NC_046664.1:127866916-127883954 GCF_010883055.1 Belonocnema kinseyi | reverse complement strand
AAGAAACGCCAACAGTGGTTAAAGAATAGGTTGATTTATCGTGTAAAAACGACGGTCATGCGATCAAGCAACGGCAATTCATGTTCTTCCTCAACCTGTTGATGATCCAACACAATCACGTCCTCCGGAGGTAGATGGCCTAATACAACCAGAAGCAGAGGTTCAGAAACCATAAAGGCGATTAAAATGGCTTAAAGCATAGGTACTTGGAATAATGAACATGAAGTACCGGATGCACTAGAATAACATCCGGAGATTAATAATGATGATATGTACATCTAAATTCCAGGAAAACTACAGCATCTTGAAAGAATTTTCGGTGATGCTTTACTAGGTTTTACCAATTTAATTGAACGCAACACAAGCTGCGTTAGAGGTGCAAAACTTGCGTACTGTGCAATTGTGGAAACCGTTAGAACGTTGGCCGCATAACAATGTTTATAAATGCAGCATTTGTCTCAGAAAGAGATCAAGCTCTATCATGGAAGATCAGGTTGAATATGGATGTCAACAAATTAAGATACAAATTGGGTCGATTAACTCAATATAAAAAAGGAAATAAAACCGGAATGTTGATAAACCATGTCACTAAAGTCATTCACCCTCGGTAATCAAGATATTACCAGCAGCGATATTGGATTAAATTATAGACGCCGAACGGCAGGGACTTGATGTTCTTACTCCTAGACTGCATCTGTACAAGGGAAGTAGTTCAAAGGGCAACAAAATCGAACCTTTCAAGCAGATAAAAGAATCTATCGTGGACTGAGTGTAAAGCAAAATAACCAGCAAGACAGCGAAGTCCCTTGATTAGAAGACATGTCTAATTATTGGTCGGGTATTTGGGGGAAGTACGAAAAGAAGCAATTCAGACGCTTCGATATACGATAGTTAAAAAATCCTTGCGACTCCCTTCACTACAAGACTTAGATTGATTCCGAAGAGTTCTCTCAACTTGACAAAAAAATCAGGGCAAACAAAATCTCTGTCATCCCTGTCCTCACGAACTCCTTCGGGCTCATCCAATGGTCTAACACCGACCTTGCAAGGTTAAACAGAGCCACCCGTGTAGAAATGACGAAGCACCGAATGCACCACAGTAATTCTGCTACTGAAGGGATAGTTATAATCCAACGTAGAGAGGGTAGGGGCGTTGTAGATATCAGGAAACTGTGTAAGTCAGAAGCTATACAGTTGTGAGACTATTTTCACAACAAGCGAGATGTTGCGCTTAACAGAACCATGTGCAAGAAGGATCTTGATTAAACGCTTTTGAATTTTACTTCAGAAGAGGTCTTGAATATTGGGGCAGAAACCACAAAGGGATTAGATACGTATTGAGGACAAAAAGCTATCCACATTGAGCACCCCAAAACCATTGATCAATATGAAGTGAATAGTGAGCCATCTAATATTTGGCATTTACAAAATATAAAAAAACACACGAAAATGAACATTTTAAGTCAAATAACGCTCGATACGGCAAAGAAGTTAAGAAAAGAAAAATGTTGCTTTTTGAATGCCCTAAAAGATTATCATAACAACCTTTTGAATTTTCTTAAAAAATCAAAAATTAAAATTTTGACAGCATTTTTTTTAATTTATAAAAAAGTGTTCTACCGATTATTTTAAATTTGATATAAATCTTCGTAAAATATATATAAGAAACGATAGATACAATAAAATTTACAGTAGCCGAAAATTTGATTTAAATATCATTCTTGAATACCTAGTTTACTCTTATCCTTTTCTTGATAATTCGACGTCTCTCTACCGTACCGTAAATTAGTAAAAATAAAGAATTCTATATTGCCATTTTAGCTTTATTCGATGCATTTTTATTTCTGATAATGGGCCTTGCTCTACCGATAAACTTCTTACCTGCGTTTATGCGCCTATCTACAAGGCGGCCCAACTGAATTGCAACTTTTTAGAACGCTGTATTTTTTTATATATAATTTAATTTTATTGAAGCAATTTAAAAAAGTGATGAAAAACATTTTAATTTTACGAACTTATGTCGAATTTTCGATATGACGGCCTTGAACACGAACTATGGCTCTGATGGGATGTTCATTCAATTACGAATTTTCGGTTTAGGGCATTTTGCGAGTCAAGTTCAACACCAAAAAATACCAGCATGTTGATATGCTCAAGAATGCCCTTCTTCGTGAATGGATGAAGATTGCGCAGGAGCACATTTGTGCAGCGTGCGACTCATTTGTCGAACGACTCAGAGCCGGAATTCGTGCTCAAGACGACCATATCGAAAATCCAACATAAATTTTTAAAATTTTAATGTTTTCAACCACTTTTTCAATTGCTTAAGTAAAATTAAATTTTATAAATGTAAAAAAATAAAGCGTTTTCGAAAGTTGCAGTTCAATTGGGCAACCCTGTAACTCCTTATCTATCTTTCCGCCACTAGGAAATAGGCTACCGTGATATACGTACTTATCAACTTGATCTATTTTTTCATTATTTCAAACAATATTGCATATTGTTTTCTCATTTTTCTTTCTAAGACCATAATTTTTATTTAATTTACGTTATTTTAAGGTTAATGCCCTTTATGTTTTGTATTCAATTTTTTCAGCATTCTATGCAAGTCTGCGATTGATTCTGCTATAACCACTTTATCATTTGCGAATGCTAACCCAAGTACCCTTACTGTTTCGAGATCCTAACCCTGTTTGTCGAAGAGGACCATTCTTAAACACTTGTCCATGAATATAATAAATAGCCGCGAGAACATAACGAATCCTTTTCTAATACCTTAAATAATATGGGACTTCCCCATCTCAATACATAAATTTATCAATTCGCATAATCTATGAGGTATGTACTCGCCACCGTATTTTAGCATTTTAGCGTTAATACTGCCTACACCAGCAGCCTTACCGTTTTTTAAGTTCTTAAATATATCTCTAACCTCAGTGACACAGAGTTTTTCAATTTAGTTTTCTAACGCACCGTGTTATACGTCGCAGTTGTAGCCCCCTATAGCTTTATCTCTCAATAATTCCTTAGAAGAGTCATTTAAAGCGCCTAGTATCCGGTCTGTATCATTTAGCGCTTCACTTTTTCTATTTTGCATGTTTATTTATGTCCTCATCGCTAAGACCTGTGGTGTTCAACTTGTTTAGATACGCTTGTTTCTTTTCATGAACGGCTACGCGGATTTCATAATTGCACCAAGCATAACCAAACATTTTACCCACAACCATAAACAACACACTACAATCGCACATCTAATAGTCCAATCGTTGACCGCTAAAATTGCACCCAATCGAGAATAAGGATGAAATCGACTTAGAATAATAGAATAGAGTGAGCCGACGCACAATCGGTATGGTTGGCTAACCTCATCCTGTCAAGATTTCGAATAAAAATGAAAAAATACTCAAGATGTAGTACTGAATGACCATAATCCAAAGGACTAGGGTTGCCACCAACGCAAAAATAAAGCTTAAGTCTCCCCCTAAATAATTCACCAGGGTTGCCACCTTTTGTCCTGTCCTAAATGCCGGGCCACCCTCATTGAAATTTGGAAAAGGGCCTCTGGGGGTAAGCATGTAACAGTTTTCCCTGCACGTATCGGGCACAAATTAATGAAATAGCTAGATACCCATGAGACATAATATCCTTTTAAGACTTGACATTCAAATCGAATTTTTGTAGAAGCTATGGAGGAGGAAAGGGGAAAAAATGGTTTTACTTAAAAACAAGAAGGTCGACTTCAATAAAAAAAATATATTCAGTTGGAGATGTAAATAAATAGACGGTTTTGATTACTGGTCAGCAGTAATCAACCAATATCATTGCGTATCTCGTGCTTAGCACTCGATTTTTGCCAAAATATGAACTTTTCTACATTATTTTCAATACTCTTATATCAAATGTACTGTATTGTAGTTCTTTTTTGTATGATCAAATTTTTCCTAATCATGTTTTTTATAGCTTGTGTCGTTTGTCCAAAAATTTATTTTGATAATTTATGATTAAACCAAAAACAACGCATTTCATTACAAAATAATTATTAACAAATTGGTAGCTCTTCTTTTGGATGGACAACTTTTGTCTAATTTTTTTCCGTAGCTTGTGTCGTTTGTCTAATAATTTAATTTTTAATGTTTTTTACGAATAAAACAAAAACTACACATCCTATCAAGAAATGATTAAAAACAAACTTGTAGCTCTTTGTTGGGCAAACAACTTTTTTTCGTAGCTTGTGTCGTTTTTCCAAAAAGTTCTGTTTTATTTCCAATGTTATTTGTTTTCGAATAAAACAAAAACCACGCATCCTATAAAAAAATAATTACGGAAAAATTTGTAACTCTTCTTTGAATAAACAACTTTTGCCTTATTATTCTTTTCATGACTTGTTTCGTTTCCCAAAAAATTTCATTTTTAATATTTTTTTACGAATGAAACAAAAACTACGTGTACTATAAAAAAGCGACCAATAACAAATTTTTAGATCGTTTCTGAATGCACAATTTTTTATTAAAAAATACTTTATCCGTATCTTGTATAGTTTGACACAGAAATCGAGAATATTTGGCAACATCTGGCCCGCATAATCTTCTCATATTTATTGTTGGAAACGCCCATTCCGTATTGGCAGTTGTTAGAACGCACTATACTACTGCCGAAATGACGCAACTTATCCAAACTAGCGAATTACTATGCTTCTGGTAAAATCAAGATTCAGACTGCTTTAAATATCGTCAAACAGTACACAGGAGAGATTGGTATGGACTGTCGATTGGACAAGTGTGCCAAACTTTATCAGAAGTAAGGAAATATTATTGGCGTTCCTGACGACCCTGAACTTTTATGTGTAAGTATAATTAGACATCTTGACACTGGAGAGACCTATACCTACCTGGGCGTGCCTCAAAGTTGCATTGAGGACACAATGTCAGAGAAGGAGTCTCTTCGAAACAGATACAAGCATCTTGTTCGAAAGATTTGGCCTTCAAATATTTCGACGTTGAATAAGGTATCTGCAAATAAACTGCTTGTTGTCCCGGATCTACCCTACTCGTTTCAGGTCATTCAATGGATGAAGAACGAGCTTAAGGTCCTTGAGATCGACACATGTAAGATTATGCATAAGAGCTTTCATATCAATTCGTCTGTTCCGCGATTATACATTTTAGAAGTGAGGAAAGTCCATTACTCCCTACATATGTCTTTTTTTCTAAAAGCCTTAATTCAGGTATAGAGGGTTTCATTGTCTAGTACCACGACGAACGCTCCGAGGGAGAATGAACCAATGATTCAAAACGAGAAGTACCAAATTTTCTGGAACTACAATTTTTGGACAGCAGTCTCCGTTGCACAATCGAGGCCTGACATTGTTCTGTTCAACTAATTGTCCTTGAGATCGATGCTCTCGGAGGTACGAGGCTATTACTGGCGTGTACCCTTAAAGCCATACCAGCGTGAAAAAAAACCAAAGCATTGGGAAGATAGAAATTAATTTACATTGTAGGTGGGGGGAGGGGATTTGGCTAAATAGGGAAAGTGATCTTAGGTTTGCAAGGGAGCGGGGTAGGTTTTTGTTTAGGTTTTTGGGACTTCATGGCGGGCAAGGGAGGTTCTTGTAGCGATGGGAGATGTTAGGGGTGAGAAAAGGGTGCCTAAAGGGGATGTGAGAGGTGAAATTGGGCAAAGAAACTGAAATTTTAGGGCAGTAAGCAGCAGCAGCCTTAAGAGACATCTGTGGGCGGCAGTGAGTACTTTTGTGTATGGATAGGTTACAGTTACCGACGAACGAGCAGGAGGTGGGCGGCGACAGTACTGGCAGTGCTGGTAGTGAAGTAGACGGGGAGCAAATTTACAGAGGGACACGACGGCCAGTTGTGCGTGGCCCGGTGTAAAGTTGCGCGTCAGGGAGGGATAAGAATTGAAGCGGAAGAAGCGATCAGGCAAGGGAGAGAACGTCTAGTGCCAGTGAGGGGAAGGATCTCTTGAAGAGGAAAAGGGAAAGCAAAGAGAGTCCGGAGAAAAGCGACTAGAGAGTCATGATAGAAGAGAAAGTGAGAGAGCATAGAAATGAAAAGGAGGAGAGAGCGGGTAAGGAAAGGATAAGGGCAATGGAGTTGAGAATGAAGAGAAAAAAGAAGGCAGATAGGAAAAATAATATAGTGATAAGAGGATTAAAGCTCAAGAGCGGGGAAGAAAGGGACGAGGTGGAACCGCTGCTACAGAGCATAGGGTGGGTTGAAGGCAAGGTAGGGAAAGTTAGGATGGAGGGGAGAAAGAAGAATGAAGTGGTGGTGGTGGAATTGGGGAGCTAGGAAGAAAAATTGGGGGTAATGCGGAACAAAAATAGGATAAAGGACAATAAGGTTTTTATCGATCAAGATTTGACGATAAAAGGGAATGTTCAGGGATGTTCAGAGAATGCTAAATGACAGGGCTACGAAGGAGAGGAGGGAAGTGAGAGCAGTGAAGGTAGGGTAGCGGAAAATAAAAATAGACGAGAAAATGTGGGTATGGGACGAGGAGAAGGAGGTGTTGAAGAAAGTGCATGGGTAGAGAGAAAGGAATGGGATAGAGTAGAGCAAAAATTGCCAAGGGGGTATATGTGGAGGCTACAGGAGGCGGTCAAAGTAAAAAGGAAAGGAAGGGCTAGTGGGGGAATTATAACAAGGGTTAGGGATGGATTAGAGAAAGAATTTCATGGAGAGGGAGAGGAGAGGGCGTGCAAATGAGGGCTGTACAAATAGGAGGGGTGATGCATAAGTTTGTGACTGTGTACAATAAGGATGGAATGGAAAGGATTAAAGAAAGGATAGAAAACTTACTAGGAGAGAGAGAGATGAGGGTATAGTGGTAATGGGAGGAGACTTTAATGCGAGAATTGGGCGGGAAGGGGGCCTGTACAAGGAAGGATGGAGCTTTGAAAGAAAACGAAGGATAAAATAATAAATAAAGGGGGAGGGGGAGATTATAAGAGAATGGATGGAGGATAGAGGATGGGCGGTGGCGAATAGTACGGTAAAAGGGGACGAGGAGAGAGAATACACGTATGTGAGTAAGAGTGGTGTATCGGTGATAGACTATGTGATTATGAATATGCAAGGATTTGAGGAGATAGAGAAATTCGCAGTGGAAGGAAGGGTGGAATCAGACCATCATCCATTGAGTTTGTGGATACAGGGAGAGGCTGGCGAAAGGAAGGGTGGGGAAGAAGGGCCGTTAGAGGAGAGGGTGTCATGGACGAGAGAGGCGATAAAGAAGTATCAGGAGCAGTTGGGCAACGTAAGCTTTGAGAGGGCGTACGTGGACGAGATATGGGAGAATATACAAGAGAAAGTGAAAGGTTGTGTGCAAAAGAAGGTATTTAGGAAAAAGAAGAAAGAAATGGTAAAGCCGTGGTTGAATAGGGAATGGAAAATGAAGAGAAAGGTGAAAAGAAGTACAGGAAGTGGAAGGAAGGAACCGCGAAAAGGGAGGAGTACGTAGAAATCAGGAAGGAATTTAGGGCGATGTGTAAGAAGAAAGAGCAGGAACGAAAAAAAGAGCTGGAAGAGGAGTTGAGAAGTGTTAAGACAGAAGGGGACGTGTGGAGGATGATTAATAGGTTTAGGAAACGTAGGATGGGGATAAGTGAGAAGATAGGGAGCGACGAAAGGAAGAAATTTTTAGGGATTCATTTCAGGGTTCAGATACTCGAAAGAGAGATGAGGGGATTAGAAGAAACAGAGAGGTAGATGAAGATGAGCTGAACAACGAGGAGATACAGAAGCAGGTGAGGAAATTAAAAAAATCGAAGGCAGCAGGGATTCACGGGGTAGAGAACGAAGCGTGGCTGTTTGGCACACAAGAGGTAAGGCACAGACTGAAGGGGGTAGTGAAAAAAGTATGGAGGGGATAGGGTTTCCCAAGGGGGTGCAGAGAGGGGTTGATCGTACCGCTGTATAAGAAAGGGGATAGAGAGAGGCAGGAAAATTATAGAGGAATTACACTCATGAATACTGCGTACAAAATATACGCGATGGTGTTAGCAGATAGGCTGCGAAAGGATGTTGAGGCGAAAGGAATATTGCCGGAGACGCAGGCGGGCTTTACAGAGAGAAGGAGCACTATTGACAATATTTACGTCTTGCAGCACGTGGTGGATAGAGAACTAACCAAAAAGGGTGCCAAAGTGTATGCGTTTTTTGTAGATCAAAGAGCGCGTTCCCGTCAGTGGATAGGGGGAGGTTGTGGGATGAAATGGAAGAGAAGGAGTGAAGAGGGGCCTGATCGAGAGGGTAAGGGGGGTATATGAGGAGACGAAAGATAGGGTGAGAGGAGGGGAGGGAATCTCTGAGGGATTCTGGATGGATAGGGGGTTGAGGCAAGGGTGCCCGCATAGCCCAACGCTTTTTGCAATTTTTATCGCGGATATGGAAAGTAAGCTAGCGGCCGGAGTTGGAGGAGTTAGGGTAGGAGGAGTCAGGATATGGTCACTCGCATATGCAGATGGCATAGTTCTGTTCGCAAAGAGGGAAGAGGCATTAAAGGAGATGATGAAGAGGTTGAGACGTTACTTGGACAAGAATAGGTTAGAGTTAGATGCGGACAAGTCGAAGGTTATGGTGTACAGGAAAGGATGTGGGAGAGATGGGGGAGGGGAGTGGAAGTGGAAGGGAAAAGCGGTACAGGAGGTGAAAGAGTTTGTGTACCTGGGCTTCCTGTTTCGAAGAAATGGGGAAGTGGATGGTCATATAAAAGAGAGAGTGAGAAGGGAAAATGTGGTGATGAGGCAGGCGTGGGGGCTGGGGAAGAGATTGTTCGCAGATGATTTTCAAAGGAGAATGAAATTGTTTGATTCGCTAGTGATGAGTGTCTTATTTTACAGAGTGGAGGTGTGGGGTTGGAAGGTAAGTGAGGAGGTAAATAGGGTACAAGAGAGGTATGTAAAGTGGATACTGAGGTTGGCAAGGAATACGCTGAACCATATTGTCAGGAGGGAGACAGCCAGAACGAGTTTAGGGATTATAACAGGGAGTCGAGCATGTAAATATGAGGAGAAATTTTTGGAAGAGAGGGGAAGTAAATTGGTTAGGGAGTGTTGGTGGGAGAAGGGGAACAGACGTAGTGGTGCGAAGATGGAGGTGGGAAGGTATTTTTTGAACGAATGGATTGCAGATGGATGAAGTGAGAAGGATGCACGAGGAAGGAAGGAAGGTATATGAGTTACTTCAAAAGAATGACATGGAGAAAGAGAAGGCAGAAGGAGAGGAGAGAATAAGAGAGTCAAGGTATAAAAGAAACTATGTGTGAATTATGTCAAGGGAGAGAGCCCAATATTTGTGTAAGAAAGGAGAGCAAGGAAGTCAGGAACTTATAGCGAGAATGAGGTGCAGTTGCATGGAGAATTATAATAGGTTCTGGCTCTCTAGAGAGAAGAGAATGTGTGAATTGTACGGGAAGGGGGATGTAAAATTGGAGCATTAGTTGGTGGAATGTGAAGAGGTGGAAAGCAGGGGGATAAGCATGGAGGTATTGTTGCATGAAAGGGGTGACAAAAGGGCAGTAGAATGGGTGAAGGGGGTGTTGGGTGAGATAGAGAAGAAGAGAAGGAAGGAGGACGAGGAATGAAGAAGGAAAGATTGTAAATAGGAGAGGAAGTAGATGTAAGAGGAATGTATATATTGTAAATAGTAGTTAAGTATTAGGTGTTAGCCGCGGAGACAGAGACTGGTAATGCGAGGCATAGCGACAAAAGAGCGAAATGCGTTCGAGGCGAGGCGCAGCGAGGAAGGTTAGGCTATAGGAGCGAGCCGATTAGTTATAAGGTGTGGACTTTGTAAGACGTAGTTGTAAGAAAATTCTGTAAAAAAATGAAAATGTAAGCAAGTCAATTTTTTAAGGCCAGCAGGCCGAAAAATAAGCGTTTATCTATCTATCTTTCACAAGGGATTCGGAGGCCTATCGTTGTGATTTCATCGTTCCCTGTGAGCACACATATCACGGACGTGAGACGTGATCATAACTGTTATTTTCAGCGGTTCTTTGGGAAGCCGATGTCATTTTTAGATGACGGTGCTCCCAGTAGGACCATTGCACGAAGCCTGCGCGGTAGACAGATGGTTTTGTCTACTTTACTATTTGCTCGAAAATCATCACTCGCTAGAGAGAATAAAATTTTCTCCAATTTTTACATTTACCTCCCGGTATTAAAAAGTATTAAATTAACTTCAATTTTAATCGTCTAAGTCATAATTAAAATGTATACATTTTTCCGCTGAAATTTTGATCACATTAAATAGAATTGAAATGGGACACAATGCTTTTGCGATAAAAGGTATTGAAACGCATATTTCAAATATCCAATTGATTACACACTAAAAACTGTTGAAATTCTACGATATATGTACATATATTTATTTAACACAATTCGCACCTTCTTCCCAGGCAGTTCAATTGATTTGCAAAAAGTTATTAAACTTGTGATAAGTGATTTTTTTCGAAGTGTTGCAATTTCAGTGTTGCTGAGACTTGTGGAGTAAACGGAAAAAAAAAAGTAAATGAGATGAATGACATTAACCCTTCGCAACATTTATTTTTATTTATTAATTTGGAATGCTAATTACTTTAGGCGAATCGTAACCTATATTCATATAAGCAATATTGCTTCTAGAAAACCTAACCTCACTTTTTTAATAAATACTTTTATAGTTAGTTTTATAGTTAGAGCTCACATACAACCGTGGAAGCTTGTATTCGTAACAACGTTGAACATCAGTCGATTACAAGTTTTAAGTTATCAATAAAGCAGATTTTATATTTCTTTATTCGCAATAAAAAATATTTACTTATCTTTGAAATGATCTTCGCAACATGTACTGTTGAAGTTAAAGATGTTGTAGGGCACATGTAACGCCGAAAATTTTTATAACCTTTTTTTCGTGCCTCAGATTTTGGTATAGATATAAATAATTTTCCTGGATTTTTGACATAGCTTCTACATTTTTGACATAGCTTCTACAAAAATGCGATTTGAAAGTAAAGTCTTAAAAGTAACATGCTTACCCCTAGAGGCCCTTTTTCAAATTTCAAACAGGATAAAAGGTGTCAACCCTAGCTAATTCCGTACTAAATTTTGAGCTTCTGGTTATCCTTATTCTCGATGGACTGGAAACCGACCGAAAAATCGTAGCGGAAGTGATCTTTTGCTGGGCATCTGAACAGGATGTGGTTAGGCAACCATACTATTATATTACCATATTATTTTAAGTTGGTTTCGTCTTTATTTTCTATAGACAAAAATTTTAGCAGTCAACGTTTGGAATATAAAAATGATATCTTGGAACATAGTCCATGCGCCCTCTAAATCTTTGTTGCTTATAATCGCCTCTCATGTTGCTCTATCTATGCATTCGTTTATCTTATTCTGAAAATCTTTGCGCACTTGTGGCTTCTGTAAATTCTCAATCTTGATTCACATTTGTTTCGTTTCTTTGATTCTCTTTCTTCTCCATCTCTGACCTACGTTTATTTTAAATACTAGAAGTTAATGATCAATATTGCATTCAGAACCCATCCTGATCATTGTATCTTTGACTAAATCTCTTCGTCTTTCATCAGCAACAAGAAAGTCAATTATACTGTGGCTATTTCCTTTACACCAGGTGTACATGTGGATCATCTTATGCCTAAACCAAGTATTGGTAAGAAGTAAGCCCTTGTCTAAGCATAAGCTAACTAATCATTCTCCGCGCTAGAAATCGCTCTCACGATAGACTATGAAGCTAGAGCAACAAATAAAAGTGAAGGAGTAGCTAGAAAAAGTGACATGAGATGGAGAGTGGGGAATATAGTGTTTACGTGAAAGTACACTTTAATTCGTGCATAGAAGTAGTTGTACTAGTAATGCCGTTCGAGACCAGAAAAAACGAGCCTGGCTCGCTTTCGCTTCTTTCATCCCTCAGTTCCATCTCGCTTTCTCAGGCCTTTCCTTCGTTTTGTTTCGCCTTGAATTTTCCAGCACTTCGTGACAGATCTGCGGTGACGGAGTGAACAGCTCACAGCAACGTTTTTCCGTCGATCTGCCGCGCTAATTCGAATAAGCTCTCTTGAATGAATGGCTTAAGTCAAAATATCATTACATGTTATACTTGTTTCCCCATTGCTGATTAATTTCGTATCAAACACGATTATCCTTCGAATTGCTTAAGATTCAACTTAACTTTGTTAGTATCCTATTTTTTTTCTTTTTTGAAATTGATTTGGAAATTATAAAAATAAAACATATAAACCAGAATGATAAAAAACTAAATCATTGAAGATTTTTTATTCCACAGTACAATTTAAAAATTTTACGGCGTCTAATTTCTTCAATTGATAAATAAGATTCGACCAAAAATCTAAATGAAATTTTCAGTTAAAAAATTAATTTTCAATTTTAAAAAAAACAACAAATTTTTAACAAAACAGTAAAATTCTTAAATCATCAAATAAACCAGATTAATTTTAATCAAACAGTTGCATTTTTCATGCAAAAAAATGCAATTTATACCAAAAGAAATGAATTTTCAACTAAAAAAAAAGATACATTTTCTACCAAAATTTGAATCATAAAATTTTTAGTTTCGTAAGTTACTTTTCGACCAAGAAAAAGAGAATTTTCAACAACATAGTTACATTTTCAAACGAAGAGATAAATCTTTAATACAAACAATTTTTTTATCTAAGTAGTTCTACTTTTACTTCAGTAGTTAAATTTTCAACAAAAAATATGATAATTAAAGTTTCAACAAACAAATATTTTAATTTTAGATCAATACAGAAGTTGAATCCAACCAAAAAAATATCGAATTTTAACGAAATATGTGAATTTTTAAATAAAGCAATAAGTTCCAACTAAAATTATCAATCTTCCAAAAAACTGACTTTTTGACAAGGTAGACTAACTTGAAATACGACAGTGAAATTTTGAACCAAACCCCATCCATTTTCAACAAAAAATGGAATAGTTGAATTTTCAATCAAAAAAGAAGGAATTTTGAACAAAATAGTCTGTTTTAACTGTAGAGTTGAATTTTCAACTAAAATGATTTTTTAACAAAATAGATGAATCTTTAACCAAAAATATGAGTTTTAGAAAAAACGAAAAAACATAGGCTGACTTATAAATCAATAATTATTTCAATTATAGAACAATAATGGTTGAATCCATATAAAAGAAGAACACATTTTTAACATAACAGGTTAGTTTTTAACAAAAATATCAATCTTTAACTAAAATTATGAATGTTAAACCAAAAAAATGACTCTTCAACCAAATTTTTGAGGTTTTATCAAAATAATTACATTTGCAAGCAAAAGGTTGAATTTTTAAACAAGAAGATCTTTCAAAATACATATACGACAGGGTGATTCTTTTGTCCCTCTGAGGCAGGAGGGGGGTAACTTTAAAATTTTAAGTGTGAGCCTTTATTTTTTACTACAGATTCAGATTCCCCATAAAAAATACGTAAGTTATATTTAAAACTTTCTTTTTCGAATCGTGCCAGATGGCGCTGCATTGGCGAAAAATGACATTGTCGACTATTCAAGATAGGTTCTTCGAAACAAAAAATACGTGTTGCCAAGGTCCATGTGAAAACTCCGCAGCTGCCTGTGCAGCCAGTGGCAAGAGAAAAATAGAATGACTGTCTTCAACTGTCCCTCACAACCCCCAGATGAAAATCCTGTAGAGAATGTGTGGTC
The DNA here is from genome assembly GCF_010883055.1 of Belonocnema kinseyi. Lineage (NCBI taxonomy): Eukaryota > Metazoa > Arthropoda > Insecta > Hymenoptera > Cynipidae > Belonocnema > Belonocnema kinseyi. The sequence continues at coordinate 127,870,238 of NC_046664.1, read as the reverse complement.
TGCAATGGAGCAGAAGCGTCAGGGAAAGCGTTTCTCAAACATCAAACCGCTGACATGACTCCTGCGTGAGATTTGGGAATCCTTACCCTGCAGTATGGCCGACATTTTTTGGAAAGTATGCCCCGACGCAAAGCGGTACCAAATCTCTTCGTTCGGTGAAAACTTGGTAGTTTCGTAGTGCTAAAACTGGGTCTATGTCTCGGAGGTTACAGAGAATCACAGAATCAAGATTTTTTAATTCTAAAAAATGGAGTCATTTGTTAGTGGTAAGTACTATTTGAATATAAGTCACTAGTATAATAACCACAGTATTACTTTATAAAAAAATTAACAATTTGTGTGTAAAAGTAAGATAAAATTGAATCAGATCAAGCAAACATTTAGAGAAAGAAGAAAAGAAAATTTTGCTATTAGTGGCGATTGTGATTTTGGTTCACCATTTTCTATAAAAAGTCCGAAGATATCGATTTTTCCCACGTATAAAGTGCATGTGTGGCAGGCACGTCGGCAGAAAAATTTTTCGTATGGGGGATGGGGGGAGGACTCATCGATATTTCAGGAAATTTAGATATAAACTAACATACTTTGACATTTGGGGGGGGGGGTGAACCCCCTGCCTACGTGCCTGTGCCTACTGGGGTGTTTCGAGAAAATGGAACGTTGCATTTCTACGAACTGTAAATTGAAATGTGAATTGAATTGAATTTCAAGTACTTAAGATCACAGGTAAGCGAAGAAGAATTGTCCTGTGCTACCCAAATGAGCCTTCGATCGATGGGAAGGTTGGTTGCAGCAAAAGTCGTGGAAGATGTCGCTTCAGGAACTCCTTCGAAAGGTTGAAAATATAGGGCATCATTCAGTTCTATTTCTGAGAGCTCTCTCTCTCTCTCCTGACTCAACTCTTTTACTAATTGTAGAGCAAAAGTTATAAAAATCACAGTATCAGGGTCTCCGAAATATTTGTAAGATAAACAATTGTAAGTTGTATCCAATGTATAAAACTGGATATGAAGCTAAATTCAAATGCTACCCTTCGAAATCAGATGTAATTATAACTGAAACTAAAGCAGAAGTTAATGTGATAGTATTTTGCCGACTCAAATAGATATCGTAAAGACTTTACCCGCGGAAAAATTTAACTATGATTTACAAATAGGATTGTGACGGACCTCAGGTCAGAGTAGATATAAGCAGAAATTCAGTGATGATAATTCGGGTAAATTTGATGATGCCAATATTTGATGACATCTCTTGTACCATTACAGATTATATCAATTAATACAATAATAAATGCAAGGACTGTGGTATAGAAAAATCCTAGACCTTCATCCCCCTGTTTTTGTAGACCTCTTAGCATTCAATTTCTTAATAAGAATATTGAAGCATCCGTAACTGAGATTATTAATATTAATGAGCAATTTCATAAGCTTGTGTGTTTCGAAAAAATTGTAAATGAGAAATAAATTTCTGTTTCTTATGAATTTGCTTTGACCATGCTAGACGAAAAAGGTTGTCATTTATGCGGCTCGACCTCTAAGGACTTTAATAAAATCGATCAAATTCTGCAAAAACAAGTGTCTCATAAAACCTTAATATAAGGATTGTCCACATTACATGCCTGGATTAGATTCTTCGAGTGTTGTTCGCATGCATGAGATTCCGTGTTATCTTGCAAGTGATTTCAAGTGGTCATGATATTAATTTAATCAGATTTCAATATTAGGCTTTGCAGACAGCTCGTGACTTTGTGTAGCAATATCCACGAAATAACATGTTCGTCGTTGTTGCCTATAGGACATATGTCAGAATATGCTCAAGAATCCTGTAATAAATACATAGAGGAGATTTTAACCGAAAGTGTTTACGTTTAAAAAGTATGGAAGACCTTCTTCTACGCTTGCTACTCACATCTGACTCACTCATTTCTAGCCTGCGTAAATTACCCCATAACAAGTTCAATTCGTTGCTACCAGAAGCAGCTACAATGTTAATTGCGCCTGACATCCCAATGTCGGAGATTTCCTCGCATGAAATCAGCGAGTGTGCAGACGATGAATCTGAATCTTCTTCTGCCGAAACTTGAAGAATATCCTTTTTTATATATCTCGTACTTCTAAGTCTTTCAATAAATATATTTTATTAATTTATATTTTGAATTTGTATTCAGTGACCTCGGAAAACGCCTTATATCGATTAATATTAGAATTAAATATGAATAGGTAACCCGTACACCATATTAGATCCGGACTTTTGTTTTTAAACATTTTTGACATTGCATTCGTAATCAGTGACCTCGAAAACACCCTTATAACCAATTTTGAAAAAATATATATATTTAGCATATTTGTCCACCATATTGGATCTGCCATTTTGTTTACTGAATTTTTGACATCGGAATCGTAATCAGCAACCTCGAAAACCCCCTTTTACCAATTTTGAAAAAAAAAATCAATATATATTTAGCTTAGTCGCCAGCTATATTGGATCCGCCATTTTGTTTTTTTTAATTTTTGACATCGGATTCGTAATCAATGGCCCTAAAAACCCCCAAGTAAGCATCAGATTTTCATCCCTTAATTCAGACAAATGAAAGGATTTAAAATGTGTAAAATTTAAAATGAACACCCTATTAGATCGCAGAGGTGAATTACAGTATTATAAGTTTATAGACAAGAACTATAGCCGATGTATCTTTTGATACCCTCTACAAAATGGTTGTGCCTGTTGGTCTTGTTTATATAAGGCAGCTAGCCAGCATACAGTGAGGTGAATTAGAACATTGAGGTTTTAAATGATCCAGAGCCTACAATTTTCATCCGACATCTTTTTTTTCAATTAAAGCTTATTAAATTCTGAAGAGTCTGTCGAGGGCGTTTTTACTAAAAAGGTTAGGTTTGTTTGTTATTCAAGTTGCAAAATGCCAAAAAATCATATTTTTTTATATATGAGCTGCCTGTTCTGTAGCATTCATTGATTTTACCTCAAAAAGGTGAAAAACTGATAGATTCACAATCGATTAAGAAATTCTAATAACTTAGATAAAGTTCGTACTATTTGTTCAATTGTTATAAACAAATTTATGAATAAAATCGATTATTACTGTAAATTGAAGCCTTATGACGCCGCAGAAGGATTCAAGGGGGTCGATTTTTTCTAAAAGCAAGCCCCAATGACTGACTTCAGCCTATTCGGTCTCTGCTGGGGGCTTAAGGGTCAGTGTTCGGGTATCCAACGTTGCGGGGATACGGAAGGTCGCTTTCCTTTACAGAAAAAAATCACCCTCAGGGCCTGCTGTTTTCGGGAACGCTTATGGGGGGGGGGG
>NC_046664.1:127861117-127866906 GCF_010883055.1 Belonocnema kinseyi | reverse complement strand
GGAGAACTTTGACAAACCGGATAAGGAGGCAGTACCTGATCCGTATATGTCTCCCCTATGTGGTAACGCCCCTTAACGGTTCGAGTAAGGTTCTTCTTTGGTTTACTAACAATGTCCTTACCTATAACGAAAGTGATTTCCGCCCCTGGAATGGGTGGTCGGAGGACCTTCTTCTGGGGAAGCTGTCTTATTCGCCTCAGGACAATCTGCGTGAATGACGGACAATCTAGGAAGAGTTAGAGGTGACAGACGGATTAGAGAGGTCTGGAGATCTAAAACATTCTCTTCTCCAAGGGGTTCGGTCAAAGTGCCCGAGATCCGCGAATTAGAGTCTTCTGAGAGAAAAAGCTCCTCGGTGCTCTCAATCATCTCCTCTTCCAATGTATCTTCCAATGGGATAGGTGAACGGGCTTTTTCTTTTGGGGCCGACACCTCGTCATCCTGAAGATCTTCCTCGGCCAGGCTAAGCTCCTGTTCTAGTGAAAAGTCTCCAAGATCGGGTAGTAAAGACAGAGTGGCCTGGGTGAATTGGGGTGAAGACAAGTTATCCGAGTTTGCTGAGGGCCCTTCGTCAAGTTGGCCTGGGGGTGGGGAATGGTTTAATGAAGCCCCGTAGATTGGTACGTAGGACTCGTCACTTGGGAAGACCTCATATGAATGAGACACTGAGAGGGGACTGCCGCTATACCCCGGGCAAGTGGGATCATACTTCTCAACGGGATCGGAACTTTTTGATAAGGGAATCTGTACCTGGTTTCGTGGATGGAAGGACCGCAAGACACGCACATCGCCATTTATCCGGTCAAGCCCGCCTCCTTTTACGTCCTGGAGAATAGCCACCTGTACTCCGGGTAGGGCGTTCTGCTGTTCTTGAAACGCCTTCCGGCGTTGCTCACTTTGCCTCTTATGGAGACTCGGTTTGTTCTTTACCACCTCCATCTACCATCAAGGATAACTCCGATCTAAACATATTTCCCCTTATTTTTCTGGCTCGAAGAGCGAAGAGGAAATAGTTTCGTTTTTAAGCGAAAATATGAAACTAAGACCCTCGATCCTCGTGAAAGGACCGTAGGTAAAGATGAAAGTCTCGATCCTCGTTAAAGCACCGTAGAATTTGATGAAAACCTCGATCCTCGTTAAAGGACCGCAGGAAAAACTAAAACCTCGATCCTTGGGAAAGAACCGTAGCTAAAGACGAAAACCTCGATCCTTGTTAAAGGACCGTAGGAAAAACTAGAACCTCGATCCTCGGGAAAGAACCGCAGGATAAGAACGGAGAGAATACACTGGAGTACAATCAGGGACCAGAATAAACTGATAGGAGTTTAGAGTTGAAGGAATAAGGTGAAAATAAAAATTAAGTTTATTAAAACGTTACCCACGATCACTTAATACCACCTCCTGTGGTCGACCGGGGGAATCTTCCAGGGGGGTCCTCTACGCCTGCCCAGTCTTCGGCTCAGCTTGGTGCTAACCAGAGAAATAGAAAAACTCCGTGTCACTCACTTGAGTTTAAATTTTCTATTAAATTTCAAATATTAAGTTTAACCCACGATTACTTAATACCACCTCCTGTGGTGGACTGGCAGAGTCTTCCAGGGAGAGATCCTCTGCGCCTGTTTAATATTTTATTCAGCGTCGCGATCAACGGAGAAACGAAAAATTCGGTAAAAAGCACTAAAACACTCACTTGAGTTTCAGATCCTTTATTAATTGTCAAAAGGTTCAGTTTATCCCGCTATGGGCTAATGTTCCGCATCGCAAAAAAACAAAGAGAGTTTAATCACTACGGCTTGGGCGCCAAAGTTCAAGAGCCCTGCTGCGTAGCTTGTAATGTAAGAGGAGCTCCAATCTTTTTTTACGTACGGACCGATTCTAACTGACTCACGAGTCGGTTGCTGTTGCTCCTTTTGTCCATGGTGTTCGAGCGGTGGCCAGACTTGCTGCTAATAATAGTTTGTATTAACACCACTAGTGGCGTTGATGGTGGGCGGCAAATAGTCAAATCCACATGATGCTCATTATGACGAATATCCAAGAAAATAATTAGATTAAGGCCATGTGATGAGTGTAACAGCTGATCAAGTCAGCCCTAAGATCAATATTTTTTCACCCATATTGAAAAATAAAAGTTTAAATAATGCGGAAATTTTTTTCGGGAAATTTTAATAAGTATTAAAGGATCGCTTGCGGCCTTGCAAAGAGTTGGAGGAAGAAAAAAGTTTATTTATGCAAATAATTATTACCGACGGACACATTTAGGTTTTACAGCAGAAGTTTGAGTTTTAACTTTCTCTGACGGTAATCCTGTAATCTGTTTTACCCACATACCCCTAGAAGTTCGAAGTTATCTACTCGCCGCGCTAGTACTGTTTTGGCACAGCTGATACCAGACTGATACGTATGTCAGACCAAATATGTTTATTTGCATTTCAAGTGCAAACATTAATTTTTGCATTACTTGTGCATAATGTTTGTGAGCGATTTTTGTTTTGTCCCACTTTGATAAATATAAACCTCATAACTAGCCCACTGACAACATTGCAAATTACCTGCAGGGTTTGACGACAGCACGGTCGGTATTTCTCCAAAATACAAATTGAAAAAAAAAACTTTTTTCACTATTCTAATTGTCTAGGACCAGAGACAAATTTTTGCGTAAGTTGGGAAAGAAAACTTTCACTGGTATTTTCTTCAAAAAAATTTTTTTCTCAAAATTATCACCTGAACAAAGCAGAGACATGGACTTTATTACCTCCTCTTTTATTTCACAAACTTTGAGAGCGATACCTCATTTCGTTTAGACGTAAGTTGGGAAAGAAAAATCGAAGACCAGGTTTGCTCACGTGACCCTCTCGTCACATGGCCTTAAATACTTTTAGATGTCGGCTACAAACCCCAAATATTTTTTTTTAGCGGACGTCACTGGAAGTTATTTTCATTACGTTTTTCCCCGCGAAATCGAGTGAAATTAATGTTTCGTTGAAATCAAACACTAAAGTATAATTTTTTTGATCGTTATAAACAAATTACATAAACAAATTTAATAAATAAGCGCTTCTGTATATATGAAATGCAGTTTGACAATATTTTTCAATTTTATTAACAATTCTCAACAAATGCATTTAATAAACGTTTCCAAATAAGAAAAATCTCTTTCTTGATGAAATATTGATTATATCATAAAAAATAAAACTCCTACTACTCAAGAGTCGTAAATAATGAAAGTCAGAAAACACAAAAATCCAATGGAATGAAAACCTTATTTTCAATCAAATTAATTGTTCTAACAGTGAATGAATTTAAAGTTCCGAAGCAAGTTCTTTGTGATTTTCTGATCACAAGTGGTGACAAAGATAGAGGAAAACTTCTGAGTATTTTGCGATCGTCTGGTAAAACTAAATTCGCTAATGACATGAGTAAACTTTTTCCAAATGATGATGATGATGAACACGATGAATTGCCTGACGAACTAGCATATTTAGAAGTAGGAGGAATTACACGCTACACTGATGATGAGGCATTAGTACTAATTGAAGACGAAAAATTGAGTGAAAACCAGTATGATGTTATTCGTATGCAAGCGAAAGCTAAAAATGCTGATATCTTCACACTGCGTATCGCATAGAATTCTACAAATGGGCAGCGAAATTAGCCGATGAAAAACCGAAATAAGCGATGCGAAGAAGAGAATTCAAAAAGAATTTTTGGAGAAAATAGGCCTGATCGTGGATGTTCTACAACATGGGACTGGAACATTTAATAATGGAAATACTGCTCGACGATTCTTTAAAGATCCTGAATTGACTTCGAGTATTACTGGAATTGACAAAGTATTAGTCGAGAAATTTGGCGTTATTTTGAAAGCTTTGGCATCAGGAAAGAGAATGGACATAATCGAATTCGGAGAATATTGCCAGCAAACTGCAAAACTTTACGTCAGCTTATATAGTTGGTTCTATATGCCTGTGACAGTCCACAAGATCCTCATACATGGCGCTAAGATAATTGAAAATGCCCCATTGCCTATCGGCCAATTGACAGAAGAGACCCAAGAGGCGAAAAACAAGATTTTCAAGATTTGTGTCACAAGTTGTTGATCATGACTGATCGGAGTTCTGTGGACTCCAAACATCCAACTGTCATTCAATCCACACAATGTTTGTCCAATCTGAATTCGACTTTCTGCGTCCGCACTCTTATACCGAAAGTTTCGAGCAGTGTTAAGGAGGTTTCTTATGGTTTTCTTATGGTTTCTAAACTCGAGATTTGCAAATTTTGTTGAATTTAGAACTTTTTCAACATAAATTCAATGGTTTTTGAAGTTCGATAAAGACACGAAAAAACGAAAACATTTAATGGACTAAATTCTTTCACTTCGTTTTGAGCATCTTCAGTGAAACTATTATATTTCTTGCTTTTAAGTTTTTCTGTTCTAATTATAATGCGTGACCGGGTCAGTTAAAAAAGACCTGTCGTTTAAAAAAATCGAATTTTACTTTTTCGTCGATTCTGATAGAAAAAAGTAGTCTTTTGTAATGAAATAAAATGTAGCATGAGTATCGAGTTTCTAACTTCAACTGGCGTTTTCTCGAAAACTTGTTTTCGGACGATAAGTCCATTTTAACTGAGAGATCAAAACAAGAATCCTTTCTCAGAAATACACGCATTATTTAGCCACATAGTTTGTCAGGAGTTTGGGCCTTCGTGGTGAACAAGGGTGGTTCTCGTAATACTAGGGGATGTTAGGGGAGAGAAAAGGGTGTCTTCAGGCGCTGTGAGGGGTGAAATATGGCAAAGAAAGGGAAATTTTGCGGCGGTGACAGCGGCCTTAAGAGATATCTATTGGCTGTAGTACGTACTTTTTTGCATGGATAGTTTACAGTTACCGACTGAAGAGTAAGAGGTGGTCAGCGAGAGTACTGGCAGTGCTGGTAGTAAACTAGACGGGGAGAACATTTCCAGAAGTACACGACCACCCGCTATGCGTGGCCCGGTGTCAAGTGGCGCGTCAGGGAGAGGGAAGAATCGAAGCGAAGGAAGCGAAAGTCAAAGGAGAGAGGAATATTGCTGGAGACGCAGGCGGGCTTTAGGGAGGGGAGGAGTACTACTGATAATATTTACGTCCTGCAGTAAATGGTGGATAGAGAACTAATCAAAAAAGGGTTTCAAAGTGTACGCGTTTTTTGTAGATCTAAAAGGCGTGTTCCCGAAGATGGAGGTGGAAAGGGAAAGGTATTTTAGAACGAATGGATTGCAGATGGATGAAGTGAGAAGGATGCCACGGGAGAAAGCGCAATATTTTTGTGATAAAGGAAAGCAAGGAAGTTAGGAACTTTTAGCGAGAATGAGATCCGGTTGCATGGCGAATTTTAATTGGTTCTGGCTTTCTAGAGAAAAGAGAATGTGTGAATTGTGCAGGAAGGGGGATGCAAAAGTTTAATCACTGGTTGGAGGAGTATGAAGAAATGGAAAGGAGTGGGATAAGGATAGAGGTATTGTTACCCGCAGAGGCTGAGGTTGGTAATGCGAGGCATAGCGAGAAAATAGCGACAAGGAGGCGAGGCGAGGAGGGGCGAAGCGAGGAAGGCTATGCTATAAGAGCGAGCGGATTAGATATAAGGTATGGATTTTTCATAAGGACAACCGCAGGATTTCGCCGGGAGAACTAGAGGCGCAGGATTTCGCCCGAAGAACTAGAGGCCAATAACTTGTCTGAACACGCTTTATAAGATATTCACAGCTATCCTAAATGATAGGATTGTTCGGGCAATTGAACCTGTGTGGCA
>NC_046664.1:127855031-127861017 GCF_010883055.1 Belonocnema kinseyi | reverse complement strand
TACAAGCTATCTAAGGATGGTACTATAGAACGCCACCTCAAGGTAGGCCTAGTGGCGCCATCTCTTGGTCAGGCCGGAAACTTATCAATCCATCCTCGTAAGCTGGATGTCGAGCTTCGTGGAGATTTTTTTGAAGAATCAGACCTCTAGACTATCAATTATGGTGTATATAATGCAGCGAAATTTTTGGCGAATGTATGTGTGCGTGCGCCTGTGTGTGTATGGTAAAAAAGCGACTATTAAAATGTTCGTGGGCGACAGGAAATTCGTATAATCTAAGCAAAATCAGAATATGCCTATTTTTTCGTTTGTTGTAGTCATTTTTCAACTCGCTAAAATGTTTTTCAAATTTTTTTCAAATTAATGTAAAAGTGATAAAGTTGTGAATCGACTCTAAGATATCACCTGTTCCGGGACTCGAGGCTTCTTCTCACTCCGCTCCAATTTAGTAACTGTCTTTAATGTGCTTTTTATACCTAGAGACCTACGCCCTAAAACTTATTACTGGAAACTTGTTTCTTTGTGACCAACAGCTTTTCTTCGACCAAAAGGCAGCAATATTAATTTCCATAAGTGTGTCTCCTTTGCACTTATAGACCTTTCCCTATATTTTGTTTTGTTTAGCTTAAAATTTGAATTTTCTCATAGTTTTTTCGATAAATCCAACCAAAGTACCAAGTCTTATTGAAAATCGTTGAGGGAAAAATTATAAGGCTTGAAAGAAGTCACAATTCTTCTTTTAAACCATTTTACGTAATTATCGTTGTTTGGCTTAAATTTATCTTTGATAAAAAAGATCAACAAAAATGCAAATTGCTCTGAGTTCATTGACTTTTCCGATAGTTAGCGTACATTTTCCTCTGAATAAAAAGATTTTCAACGCATAGATGGCTTTAGCTATCCATCTTGCGTGATTAAATGCTCCAGGATTCAGAAATCGATACGATATTCTTCCGGGAGGGTTTTCTCCATGAAAAATGACTATCAGTTCTAAAAGATCCTTTCAGCCTCCTCGTGGATGTTTTTCCTGAAAGGAGAATTAAAATTTAATTAAAACCTATTATTTTTTGTTACTAATTACTGATAAGTAAATGTGAAAACCTATTCACAACATGCCAAGCATACCTTCTATCTTTCAGAGAAAAATTGCATAATATTGGTCTTTTCATTGGTAAGCGCTTCAGCTATATCTGGACCATCCATGCCTGATTTAAAATTTTGTCAATCAAATGCAGGCCATTTTACTTTTAAACGTTTAAGGCCATGTCATGAGTGGGTAACATGACCAGATTCCTACCTTACCGCAACCTTTTCTATTTTCAAACTTATATTCACACGAAACGCCACATACAGTTGAAAATTTGGGATACTAAACAAGAAACACTAAGTTTTCGTTTTAAAAGTACTCAAGAGCCATTACATGCTCTTGAGTTCGAGGCTGTGGCATCAAAGCACATACAAGCAATTTATTTCTCAATTCTCCAATCCCGAATTAGCTTCATTATGGCACTTGCTTGAGCCTTTCCAGTTTCACCCAGTTCCAATGCCAATTTTGGGGTATCTAACAGCTCATTGGCATCCGCACTGGATATGAGATGGGGGAAACGATCAGATTTAGAATTTGGTCTGAATTTATGCATAAATCAGCAGACAATAATTCTATTTTCTTTGGCTTACATTCCTTAGCCTCTGCTTCATCTTCGTCCTCTGACCAAATTTAGTTATTAGAATCTTCCAGTAAACTGATATTATTATCTGAAAGAGTCAGAAAACAAAAACAGTTAAGCACCAAAGAAAATTAAAATATATCAAATACGTTAAAAATAATAATAAATAATTTTTTAAAATAGTTTCTTGTAGGAGCCTAAATTTTTTCAAAAAGAAGAAGCGTTGGAAACAAAATATACAACGGGACGAATTCTCTCCAAATCTGAGGAAGAAATTTGTAGTTTGACGTGTGGAAAAATGTTTAAACCGTTTAGTGTCTTCAATATAGTTTTTTAATTTAAATATTCAAATAATTTTTTCTATAATTTAAAAAAATCATTGCGAATTTCTTATATTTACAAAATTTATTAGTGAAGAATGATTAAAGATTATTGATCAAACCTTTTTTATGTAAAAATAAATTTTTTTTGTAAATGTGGAAAAAATTGTCGTTTTTTTTGCATTGAGTTGAACGCATACTTTTTTGGATAACGTTAAATGTGTTAAAGCTGATATTACTTCAGCTTAAACGAAAAAAACATGTTATTTTTTTCCGCGGGAAATAAATGTGGTATTGTTTAAAACGTTTCAAAATCGCAAAGAAATTAAATAAACTAAAAATTCCGTATGTTTCTGACCGATTTTTACATATTTTTTGTCTCGCGACTCTAATTTTAGAATTTTGTACAGTGTACCTTTAAATACATATATTAAAAATTTAATTACAGTTTTACTGCTAAATATATACAGATTGCACAATTTCAGGTTAATTATTGAAAGGCGTAATACCCAGTTTCATTTTTAATAATTTTCGATTATATTTTTTTTTATTTTTTGTTTTTAATTTTAAAAATGCAAAATTGTCTTTTTTAAATTCTTCGAAATCGTAGAATTTGAAATTTAATCACTTCATTGTTGCAGAAAATTACTTGTGAAATGCAAGCATTAGAAATGAGAAGGTTTTGTCACTAGGCATTAAAAATAAAATTATTTTTTATTTGGAAATGTTCCAAAATATTGAAAATTTGGAAATCACCGTAAATAAAAACAATTTCAAGTTGAACGGCTTGAAACAGGTAAGAAATTATAGTTCCTAATGGATATATTATTATTCCATTTTGAACCGTAAAAATAACGGTGAATCCCTTCGGTCAAAGTTTGGTTCGAAGTCAACTCTACAAAATTTGTAGTCAGTTTAAAGAAGTAATAATTGATCTATTTGATTACTGATCATATTAGTGTTTATTATATTTATGTCCAAGGGGAAAATATCATTAAGATAATAATTTCTAAATCTGTTTAAAACAAGCTAAAAATCATGATTAAAATTCACGGATCTCTGAATAAAAACCTAACTTTTTGGAATTCGTGTCCTCAAGACATACGAGGATTTTGCTGGCCTTTTGTTGTGATTTCATCGTGCCCTGTGACCACCTATCAAACGGCAGTGATGCTTTATCTACGGAGAAATGGTTCAGGCAAAGGTTGACCAGGACCAAGGGGGACATTTGACTGTACCAGCGATTTTGACCCAAAGGTCAATTTTCAAGGGCAAATTACGATGCTTGAGGACTTAAAAAGAGCGTAAAATTTACGTCAACAATGACCTGCAGAAAAATGGGTTTTGTGATGTTGGAAACGTAAAATGTCTAAGAAACGACCAAATGACCTTCAAGTAAATTTTCAAGGTCACTTGAAGGTCAAGACGATTTTTCTTAGATTGAACTCTGTGGCCGGATGAATTTTTTTTGTAGACTTTAATCTGTGGATTGTTATCACAACACACCCAGATAGTAACGATCATTTCGAAATAAGATGTAAAGACTGTGACTATGTAGTCACAAAAAAAGACACTTTGTCCTTACTTTGAGCGTTACCCAGAAACAACGGCGTGGACGTAGTAAGTTCTGTTTCTTTACGGGAGCTTTCTTGTCGTGTGTTCCTCATGCCCCTCACGTTTTGGGTGGTTAATTAACGTGAGTCCCCTTGCCTCTCACCATTGCTACCAGTGTTACAATCAGCCATGGAGTAACTGTTCGAAGTGGTCTCCATTAGCTTCAAGAAACAAATGTAGACGTCTTTCAAAAGCGTCCACAGTTTTCAGCAAAGTTTCTCGAGAGATGGCTGCACAAGCTGCCTGAATTATTTCCATCAGATCTTCTTTTGTTCTGGTTCGCTGAGCAACAACTACATTTTTAATATAAACCCACAAAAATAAATCAGGCGATGCTAGATCTGATGAGCAGGTAGGCCATTCGAATAGACCTCCTCCTCCAATCCATGTCTCATTGAAATTTAAGTTCAAAAACTCACGTACGATGAGTGCAAAATGTGGCGGAGCACCATCTTGTTGAAGCCACATTCTTTGTCTTGTTTCTAAGTCAACGTTCTCCAATAGCCCAGTTAAATGGTCCCTCAAGAACTTTAAGTAAATGTATCTGTCAACGTTTCCATCAAAAAGTAGGGTCCAATTAAATAGCCATTTACTATTCCGCACCTCACCATAACACTCAATCAACATGAACAGCTGTTAGAACGGTACAGCTTATGCATCATTTTCGTTGTACTCATGATGGTCAAGGTTTCTCATTTAAGAAAAGGGCCTTATCTCTATTTGATCTTGAAAATTGTCCTCAAGGTCAAAATTCATGGTGCAGTCAAATATCCCCCTCTGCCCTGCTGAACCTTTGCCCAAACCATTTCTTCATGGATAAAGTATTTTATAAGATATTTATCATTATAGATTAAAATGGGAACCGTGATATATCGCGGTAAAATTTCAGCCACAACCACGTCTCACAACCGTGAGATAGGTGGTTACAGTCTGTAAAGGAATCAATACGACGATCCAGCAAAAGCCTCGTGCATCCTAAGAACACGGAGTGACCTAAGGACAACCGCCTTCTGCATTTTTCCCGCAAGTGTTCTAGCATATTGTTGATACGCAGGGATGCTTTTTAGGCCATTAGCAAGTGAAAGCTTGGCACCTCTAAAAGCGCCAATGATAAGGACGATCAGTTTAACAGAATATTCCGGGTACAATCGTTGCAACTCCCTTATAAGGTCTCGATACCTCTCTTTCTTTTCATTCTCCTTGGCTATGATGTTTATATCAGCTGGTGCCGAAAATTCGATAACGAACATGTTTCGCTTCTCGAAATCAAGAAGAACCATGTCAGGCCTCGAGTGAGCAACAGAAACAATTTCTAGAATATAAAGTTCCAGTATATGCGGCACTTCTCATTCTCGACAATTGACTCAATTTCCCTAGAAGCATTTAGAGGAGCGATATTAAGGTGAATGCCGTAGGAGTGACAGAGATGATAATAAAGCACTCTTAGTGCCGCATTGTGCCTTTGAATGTAGGTCGTTCCCGCGTGAGTTGGACAACTAGATAGTATGTGAGCTAAGTGCTCGGGGTGTGCATGGCACGCCCTGCAGCTATCATCAGGAATGTCTTGGCTCAAAATGTGGTGACGGTATGTTAAGGTGAAAATGACACCGTCTTGGCATGCAAAAATGAAAGCCTCTGTACATGTCTTCAATTCGGGCGATTTAAGGAAAGCAAACGTTAGCTCACAAGACATTGACTGATCCTTCACATTTCTGTGGAAGATACCATGCATCCTCTTATCGAGGACCTGTTCACGAAAGTTTTTCTCTTGTGCTTTCTTAATCCGGGCTTTCAGAAGTGAGTACTCGAGATAGATAAGATTTGATGCATTTTGCTCACCCCTAATACTGAAGTCAAGTCCGAGTGTTTCAGAAGCCTCCTCCGCTGCTTTGTAGAGAAATGCTCCTTTGCCCACTTCTTCGTGATTCCTGACCATTTTAAGAAGAGGGTCTCTTCCATTTGCAACTCTATGCGCTGTACCCAGAATAATCCTGTTATGAAGACATTCAAGACTCAATATTCTGCGACCCCCTTGACGGCGTGAGATGTACAGTCGCGGAACGGAAGACTTAAGATGCATGCTTTTGTTCATGTGCATAACCTTTCTTGTCCCGATATCAAGAGATCTGAGCTCGTTCTTCGTCCATGGAACTACTCCAAATGAATAGAGTAGTACCGGGACGGCAAGCATGTTCGTTGCAGATACTTTGTTCCTCGCCGACAGCTCGGAAGACCAAATCTGTCTGATGACACGTTTGTATCTGCTTCGGAGAGTATGCTTTCTAGATGTCACTTCCTGAATGCGGCTCTGTGGCACGCCCAGGTATGTATAAGTCTCTCCAGCGCAAAGGTGTCGTATGGCGCTTCTATCAACGAGCTCAGGAT
>NC_046664.1:127831222-127854931 GCF_010883055.1 Belonocnema kinseyi | reverse complement strand
TATCAGCCTTGGAGGAGATTATGTTGAGAAATAAAAAAAAAAAATCTTAAAAACGTTGTTTTTCTTGGTCAGGCCGGAAACTTATCAATCCACCCTCGTATAGAGATCTTTGGGCTTGAGAGAACTTTGGATATTTGTCTGATTGCTGTAGAATCGCTCTCTACTGGTTGCCTGCCGGCGGCCGGTCTCAATGTCGCCTCTCGATCTCTATTGCAGGTTTTTTTTCGTGATGGAGAGTAGGCGCTCCGCCTACATAACCCCTTATCTGGAGTTGTTCGTCATTAGGACAACCGCGCGATTTCGCCGGGAGCGGGCACTAATCTAAACACTTCACCAGCTCCCAGCACAATCATGAAACCATGCCGAACAACTAAGGATAAGGGGATATGTAAGCGGATCACCTTCTCTACATCGGCCAGAACAAGCCAGCAACAGAGAAAGAGATGTGACACTGAGACCGGCCACGGACAAGCTTCCAGTAGACAGCGATGTTTTCAGACCCGGAGAAACATCAACATCAAGGGTTCTCTCAAGCCCAAAGATCTAGCTTAACTGGATAACGAGCTTCGTGGAGATTTTCCAGAAGAATCTGACCTCTAGACTATTAATTATGGAGTGTATCATGTACAGAGAGCTTTGGCAGATACAAACAGTAAAACAAAACCAATGGTTGATCATAAGACCAAAAGACAAATGCACAATCGCGACCCTTATTCAGTGTGTGATTGACTACATAACATTTAGCAGAAATTTCACCGCCAAGGTTTCGAGAGTTCGCGAGCGAACTCCGTATCCATTTTCACACACTTAAGAAGTCAATCCATCAGGCAG
This sequence comes from Belonocnema kinseyi, assembly GCF_010883055.1. Taxonomy (NCBI): domain Eukaryota; kingdom Metazoa; phylum Arthropoda; class Insecta; order Hymenoptera; family Cynipidae; genus Belonocnema; species Belonocnema kinseyi. The sequence goes on along the minus strand of NC_046664.1, from coordinate 127,854,100 downwards.
CATATAGTTGACAGAATACGGGTACTGTCTGGAGCAAGGAAATTTCTAAAGCAGATTGAGAGGTGGGTGAGACAGGAACAATAGTTTTTCTCTCTCCCATCTTGACTCGTCCAAGATCCAAGAGTTATTGTCGACCATCTGCCCAAATCAGAGGAGGTCGAAGCATTTATGAGAAAGGTCTGCGAAATCCACCACCCACTTAAAGACCACTCAAAGAACATAGAAGGCATTATTTCTTAACTACCATATCTTTAAAAGCCATGTTCTTCGATTGTCTTCAAATTCTGGGAATATGTTTGCCTATCTAATAGTACTTAATTCACATATTTATAGACCAGGATCACCACCCGTCCCTAAGTGGCGGGGGGTTGAATTATCCACCCCAACGCTTGTACGGGTAGATCAAAAGCCTATAACTTAGTTTCTAATTACGCGATTTAAATATTTGATGAGGGGTTTGGAAACAGCTTTATACGTACTTTCATCATATATTACTATTTATAACAACAAAAAACTTGATATATTTTAAAACAAATTAATTGTTTACTTAAATTTTTTCGCAATTTAGGGTTCTTCGATCTTTTTACTTTAGTCGCAAAAGAAAGCTTGGCTTTTTTACTATAAAGAAGTACAAACAAAAAATGGAGAAATTAATTTTTAATAAGATACAGGGCCACAAGTAAAGGGAGTCCTGGCGCTCACACTCGGGCCTTACGCTCCGGCATACCGCAAAACAGTTTTCGAATGTAATAGTTTTGTTAATTATTCACGTATACTTAGAATTGGCGTAGGTCATTCAGAACCTTTAAAAAATGTTTACTTGTTAGTTTAAAGAAGTGTATTCCTTTAAAAATATGTTATAAAAAAGTTGTCACTTCAAAATTAAAAGTAAATGCCTTAAAATAAAATTTTTTGTTTACTACTACAATTTGCTTCCGGAGTCTAACACGTGGCGGTTACAGTGCGATTTTTGTGAGCCCCCTTGCCTCTCACAGTTCAAGTACCCCAATTTTTTTTTTTAAATAAAAGGATTTTAAAATCGCACTCTGACCTCCATGCGGTAGACTTGGGAAACTATGATTTGATAATACCTAGGTTAATAACAGGCTTTAATTACTAATACTTTAGTAATACATTTGTTTAAATAAGCACAGCTTATACATAAGACAATGGTTAAATTATGTATTTATTTTTAAATCTGAATAAGAAGTAAACAATTATTGTCTGAATACAAATTTCAGTAGCAAGAAAATCATTGATTTTAGGAGAACTACAGTTAATTTTGAAGTAACAACTTTTTTGTAACAAATTTTTAAAGGAATAAACTTTTTAAACTAACAAATAAACATTGTTGCATACGGGTTTTCATGACCTAAGCCAATTCTAAGTATACGGGAATAATGAATGTTGGAAGCATGACGCCCGAGTGTGAATGCAAGGACTCTCTTTACATGCGGTCCTGTATCGTATTCAAAATTAATTACTCCATTTTCTTGTTTGCAGTTTTTTATAGTAAAAAAGTCCAGCTTTCTTTTGCGACTGAAATAAAAAATCGAAGAACCCTAAACCATTTAGGGAGAGGTGGCAATCCTGGTCTATAAATTTGTGAATTAAGTACTATTGGATAGAAAACAAATTCCCAGAATTTGAAGACAATCAAGGAACATGACTTTTAAAGTTGAGGCAGTTGAGAAATAATGTCCCAAAGATAGCTACACGAAGCTGTGCAATGGCCTCATAACAGCCTCATATTAAGACCTTCTGGAGAAAGAAATTTCCTTTAACCCATCAGAATCTGGCCTACATTTTCACCAAATATCTAAAGCCTGAAGTCTATTCCGTAGTGGTTAGTGGAAGGGCGCACAGTACTGCTGTCAAAGATGGGAAACGTAACTGACGTGGAGAATTACAGGCCAATCACTTGTCTAAACCCACTGTATAAGACCTTCACAGATATCCTAAATGATAGAAACAAATAGCATGAAAACCTGTTCATTGATAGATGTGTCTGCAAAGACGCAGCATCCTGTCAGCCCTGCCTATCTATGGTCTGGATTGATTACCGAGAAGTTTTTGATTTAACCTCCCATAGACTTATCATCTGTATGTTGGAGAGCTTAAAGGTTTATCCGCACATCGTGAGGTGCATAGAGAGATTTATTTCGCTTTGGAAAACCAGACTTACAATCTCATTTGGAAAACATGCCGTGACAACTAACACAGTCAGCTTTCAGAGAGTTGTCATTAAGGGCGACACCATGAGCACACTTATTTTTTGCCTCAGATTTTATTCACTGTGTGTCGCACTTCGCTGTTCCGCCAAGGTGTTAAAGTGCGCAACAGGAACACCTATCGAGAATATGAAGTTCCATTATATGCGGCACTTCAAATTCTCGACAATTGGCTCTATTTCCCTAGGAGCATTAAGCATCCTCTTGTCGAGGAGCTGTTCACGGAAGTTTTTCTCCTGTGTTTTCTTCATTGAGGTTTTCAGGAGTGAATACTCGAGATAGAAAATATTTTATGCAGCTTGCTCATCCCTGATATTGAAGTTAAGACCAAGTGTTTCAGCAACCTCCTATGCTGCTTTGTATACAGGAACTCTCCTTTGCCCACTTCTTCGTGCTTCTTGATCATTGTAAGAACGGCGTCCCGTTCATTCGCAAATATATGTTCTGTGCTCAGAATAATCCTATTATGAAGGCATTCAAGATTCAGTATTCCACTAACACCTTAACGGCGAATGTGATATGCATAAGCTCTCGTGACCCGATATCAAGAGATCTGAGCTCGTCCTTCGTCCATGGAACTACTCTTAATCAATAGAGCACTATCAGGGCGGCAAGCATGTTTATTGCAGATACTTTGTTCCTCGTGAGGAGGATCTTCGGGGATGCCACTAAGATTCCTTCACTTCAAATAAACCTGGGCACATTTTTCTAACCCAAATTCCATTCTAATCTCCTGAGTGTATTTTGCGACAATCCCTAGAGCTAGATGTAGTTGATCTTTATTTTTTGCATAGATCTTAAAATCATCCATGTAAAATACATCAGTGACCTCATTGTTAAAAAAAACTGTTGAAATGAAACTTGGATAGATTCTTTTTTCTACGTAAAATTCCCGGTTTCCTACTCCAGCAGCCACTCTAGTCAGGTCAGCCTTTTTATTACAGGGAGCAAAAAGTCCAAGTAAGGTTCACCTGCTGAGACGAATCTCTACTACAAAACTAAGCCGAATCACAAAACCAAGCATGATACTTCTTGATCAGGCCTCTTAATCGTGAAAATAGCGACTTATACCATATTTAAAAATACTTTTGACCTGTTATGCGACAGTTTCTAAACGATTTTTGAGTTTTTTATTTTATAATGGCCAAATCAATATTATTCCAAGAATCTGGTAGTTTACTTCCAGAAAAAAACCCTACTTGCAATGTTTTAAATAAGAAAGTTTCGTAAATGGGTACTTTTTGACATTAAAAATGCTAGTACAGAGCAGTTTCCAAACCGGGGGTTTTTTTAACAGTTCCAAAAGTTACTTTTGCGTGGATGAATAATTGCCATTGTATTTTAGAGCAAAATGTCTAACACAAGAAAGAAAGGAAACATAATTCTGAAGAAATTTTGTTGAAGAAATAATCGGCTAACTTCTATTCGTTCCGAGTTATGATATATTGAAAAATCCCCATTTTTTGGATTTTCAGTGAAAAATCACTAAGTCTCAAAAAAACACTGTGCAGCTTCGCACATAATTACTGCACGGAAGTGTTGACCCTCACAGAGTTGGCCATTTTTGCCTGTTTTTACGGGCAAAAAAGTGGACTTTAGTTTTTTCCAAATTAATCCTGTCAATTTCAGTTTACGTTGATTGTGCCAGAGGATGAAATAGAGTCTACAAAAATTTGCGTATATCTAAAAAAAAGTATTTTAGACCTATTATTTTGGGAATTGTAAGGTTTCAAAATTTGCATTTTTTTTGTTACATTTTTTACTAAAAAAGAAGTTGTGTTTTTGGAAAATACTGCATTTCCTGTGGATCCCACCACAAAGTATCTATAGAATAAACGAAAGTGGAGCCAATTTGGCGTAGAATAAAAAAAAGTGTCCTAGCCCAAATTGGTCACGAGATAGAGGCACTTAAGCATACCGTAAAGTAGAACTACGGTCATATTTCGAAATTTTTGTCCCAAATAAGTGTATATGATTCCTTTATCATGTATAATACGTCTTTTGTCATTGATAAATAAATAACTGTTTATAACAAAAGCTTGCTATCACTACTTATGGTTACTTTTTGGCCATTTTATAAGCATTTTTATGGCAAAAAGTCATCGTAATTGGTTAAAAATGTGTAATATGTTTTTTATCCATAAGAAAATATTTTTATTAATAATTGTTCATTACGAAACATTGATATAACCACTGTTGAGTACTTTTTGACTACTGGCAACCGATAAACAAATAGTTTTTTAAATAATTGTTTATTATAAAATCTTGTCATAATCACTTTTGAATACTTTTGCAGCACGGAAAGCTTTATAATTAATTAAAAATGTAATATATATTTTTTATCAATAAAGAAACCGTTTTTTGTAATTGTTTGTAACAATACCTTCTAATGAATACTTTTTCTGCATTCAATTCAGTACTTACCTCCAAGGGGCTTGTAATTCGCAGTGATTTTTTGTAAATTTTACACAATTTTCCGTGACCATTTTTTGGCATTAAAAATAATTAAGTAATTGATTCGTTGAAATTAATGACATATGAAATGTAATTGAACAATATGAAAAATTTCAAATAAATTATTGATGAAAATGGTCACAGCATATTATGTACAATTTACGGAAATCACTGAGAATTACAAGTGTCTTGATGGTAAGTATAAAATTAAATGCAGAAAAAGTATTTAGTAGAAAAAATTGTTATAAACAATTATTAAAAAAACCATTTGTTTATCGGCAAAAAATATATATCACATTTTTAAAGAATGATAAGTACTTTTTTGCCACAAAAGTAGTCAAAAAGTACTCAACAGTGGTTATAGGAATATTTTGTTACAAACAATTATTAATAAAATTTTTGTTTATGGATCAAAAACATATGACAGATTTTTAATCTATTACGATGACTTTTTTACCACAAAAATGTTTAAAAAATGACCAAAAAGTAATCATAATTAGTGATAGAAAGTTTTTTTTATAAACAATTATTTATTTATCAATGTCAAAAGACGTATTATACATGATAAATGAATCATATACACTTATTTGGGATAACAATTTCGAAACATTACCATAGTTCTACTTCACGGCACGCTCAGGTGCCTCTATGCATGAAGAGTGCACTTTCCAAGGTCATATCTCGTGAACTTGACAGGATTTATTTGGAAAAAACTAAAGTCCACTTTTTTGCCCGTAAAAACAGACAAAAACGGCCATCTTCGAGGGGTCATAACTCATTATCTATCATAGGTAGGCTATTGTTCTTTTTTTGTAATTACAGCAAATGGAGCCTAGTTTCACTCACTTGTGGGACACTTTTCCGCGCAGTAATGATGTGCGAAGATACACAGCGTTTTTTGAGACTTAGTCATTTTTCGCTTAAAATCCAAATAAATGGGGATTTTAATTTATATATCATAACTTGGAACCAATAGAAGTTGTCCGATTATTTTTCAACAAAATTTCTTCAAAATTTTGTTTACTTTCCTTTTTCTGTCGGAACTTTGCTCTAAAATGCAATGGGAATTATCGGTCCACGCAAAAGTAACTTTTGGAACAGTTTAAAAAAAACCGGTTTGGCAACTGATCTGTTCTAGCATTTTTGATATGTCAAAAAGGACCCCTTAACGAAACTTTTTCATTAAAAACATTGCAAGTAGGATTTTTTCTGGAATTTCACTCATTATTTCGACGTAATGCCTGGACTATATCACAGTTTATGTTATTTTATGAATTTCTATGAATTTTATGAATTTTTATGTTAGAAAGACAAAGGCTTCTTGAATTCCGACAACTCTGACTGATCTGACATAAATTTCTGTGTCAGTGTTATTAGCCATGATTAACTCTTTATGGCTATGATTTAGTGTAATATAATGAATGTGAACATTTTTGACGGAGCAGAAATGAAGAACCCCATATTTTAAACTAAGTCTCAACATTTTTTCAAGTATTTTTCATCGAAAGTTTTAAAGCTATAAGCTGCTGTTCAGAGGTCCATCGCCACTCAAATTTTCGCCTGCAATGAGCAGGCCGCAAATTTCACTCGAACACAAAAAATAATATTTTTAAATTAGTTACATGTTTTTGATTAATTATACCAAATTCTAACCAAAGATATTGAAAATTGAAAAATTAAAAGGCGTTTGAAAAAAATATACAATTTTTCACATATTTGTAATTTCTTTTTTTCAGAAAAAAGATACTCAACATAATTATATTTTTCCAAAATTATTTTCAATTGATAAATAAGTTAATAATGAATAATGAAAACTTTGTTTTTTGAAAATCGATTAATAATTGGCCGAGCTATAGTGTAAGCGAATGTAAAAAAAGGCATTTCGAGAAAACGCATTTGAAAAAAATAATATGGAAAACTGGAAATTCAAGCAAATACTAAATTACATAAAGTGCTTCCATTTCAATCTGAGATTACAGCACCAGTTTACCAAGCGGTAAAGTAGAGCGCGCTTTGTCTCCTACCCGAGAAATTTATGCTTAAAAACACATGTTTCATATACGAGGGTGGAATAAAGAGTCCGTGCAAAAATCAAAACTAGTTACATTTTTGGGATATACTTTTTTTATTTTTGAACCTATTCTCCGCCAGGGCCTATACATTCTTTGCAATGCTGCTCCAGTTTGTAGATTCCTTCTAAATAATAGGATTCGTCCAGCTATGTAAAATTTAAATCAACGATTTTAAATCCTAATTCCAGCAACTTTTCGTCCATAACTGCAAAGGGCAGAGCTGATGCTTTGTCATAATGGAACAGAACCTCTTTGCGAGCCATCGTAATCCTTTTTCTTTCAGCTCTGTTTTAAAACGGTACAATGACGATGCAGAGTATACATCTTTAATTTTTTTGCCCTTACCAGACAGTCGACGGACATTATATTATTCCTTGCGAAACCCAAAAAAATAAAATCCATAACCTTCCCGGCAGAAAGAACGGTCTTCGCCTTCTTTGATGAAGATTTTCCCGTGTCCGTGTCCTGTGGATTTCACTGAAACAGCTGCAAGCCATCTTTGGAACACATCACACAATTTCTTTGTTGTCAACTGTGAGCAATCGCGACATCCATCTTGCGGATATCATAGTTTTTATCAATGATTTCTGGAGTATTGTCCTCAACAGGATTGGCCTCAAACTTGGTGTGTCTTCCTCTAGGAGATCGTTGTAACTGAAAATAATCTTGATACGTTCCAATCGTGCCATTTCACCGACTTTACACGGACTTTTCAACCCACCCTCGTACATATAAGTTACACATGCCCATACGCATTGTTTAATTAAACAATATATTTATTTATAGTTTAACTGCTCTCAAAGATACTCTTTAGTATTCGATATATAAATATTTTTAATATAGTTTTTTTTTTCAAGCCCAAACATACCAAACTATTCGTTAGTTTTTTAAAGGATTATAGGCGTAGAAAACTCGATTATTACGTTTTATAAATTATAGTGACAGACTAGTTGTGAAATTGATCGGCGGTTCAGAATGGTTTAAATTCAAAACTGAGGTTGTAGAATTAGATCCATCAAAATCTTCTTCAATGTTTCTTTGCTTTAAGAATGAAATTTTAAATTAAGATTTTGCTTGAGTACTTTAAGATGATACTTCTATGCAGAGCGATTCTGTTAGTTTTACATGTGTTCCTTTTTTTCTATTGATTGATTCGTCCAAATAACTCTCTGTAAAATATCTGAATTACCATACAACAAAACTTTAAGTTCTATTATGTCGGATCCTCTTTCAGCGAACAATGTTGCGGAAGTCCGACGAAAACTATGATCTGTATATAATTCTGGATTTGGCAACTTCACAAACTCAGCCATTTGCCTTGAAATAGATCCAATTTTGTTGATGACAATTACCTGATTTTTGCAATTCGCGTATTAGTAATTAACGAAGATATTCTTTAACTTTTCTGGATTATGACAAAGAATTTTGGATCATCGGAATTTTTTTATGGAATGATTTTCCTCTCTCCTCACTCCATCGCTAAATCTGACAATCATTATAACCTGTAAATAATAATTAATTACTCATTTTAATTAAGTAATTCAAGAACTTGCAGCCTACAACATTGCCTCAAAACTGGAGAAATAGGGTGTTTTTTGATGAAAATAGGAACATAATAGTCATATAAAATTTCTTTTCATCAATGTATAAGTGCCATATGAACTTCAAAAGAAAACGTTAAAAATCTAAATGTATTGCATTTTCAACAAAATAGTGGAATTTTCAAAAAAAAAAAAAAAAGATTCACTTTCTACCAAAACACTTTAATTAAAAATAATAAACTTTCAACCAAACAAGATGAATTTTCCACCAAAAAAATATGAGCTTCCAAAAAACGGTGAATTTTTCATCCAAAAAGAAGAATTTTCTATCCCAAAAAACGAACCTTAAATAAACAAAAAGAAATTAAGGGGAAAAGAAAGGTATGTTTATTGAAAATAGGCAGAAAATGATGAATTCATTTTAAAAATGTGATAAGAGGAATGGAGAATAGAGTATGAAGTCTGTATTACACTCGATCAATTTAATTTTAATAATTGAATACATACCATTTTATAAACTATTTCCTCTTTCAAACTATGATACGTCAACATTCTCATGGACACTTAATGTTTTTTTAATCATTGAGTGACGAGACCATAAGGCTGATGGTGAAACTTTATTCACTTTTCACCTCTCGATAAAATATAAAAACAAAGCGGTATCGCACGTTGAGGTTTGTTTTTTCCTTTCTTCCAATCTGTTAAATTGATATAGGTTTCCATGCACTTTTGCTTGGATTTATCAGATAACAAATCTGACGAACTATCCTCTGATGCATCGATAATTTCTTTTGGCATGTCATCATTATCACCATCTTCAGTCGGATTCATTTAGTTATTTGTGCTTTTTCTATCACTAAGTTACATACACATGCATGCACGATGATGTACGACACTAACCTGTCAACCTGACTTATTATAGCTATTGTGAACAGCGGATCCTAACGATCAACTATTTCACCAGACGGCGACGGTGCAGCCGTTTGTGAAGGCGAAACGGAAGATAAATTCAAAATTTTGCCTCAAATGCGCATTTTCAAAGTGTGCGAAGATTTTTCTCGCGTAGTGTGAGCATTTTTTCGGCCACATATTCGCGAAAGCCTTCTTTCGGTGCCTGTATAGTTTCATATACAAAAATAAAAAAAATTTAGTGGATGATCTTATTATCTTCTTTTACATTACCATAATTTTACATTGTTTAATTTAATGAACATTTTTAAGGAAAATAATAACTTTATCTTACTGATTTCAAATCGTAGATTTCAAATTCTTTATGTCTTACGGTCCAATCGTAAATCGAAAAAATAAATATGAGTCAAAAAAACATGTTCTTCGAAACTCAGATATTTATTTAATAGGAAAAACTCCTTTCAAATCTTCCTGACGTTTCAGTACACATGCGTACCTTTTTCAAAGGTTCTTAAACCTGAGTTGATGATAGTTTAAATAGTCAAATAGATCAATTTTCAGTAAAAAAAAAGGAACATTTCAGTCAATAGTTTTAAGAAAATTAATTAAAATTTAGTCATTTTTTGAAGTCTCAAAAAATTGTTTCGAGAATTCAATCGATTACAACTACATTTTTTTGTTTTACATTTTTCTGTTCGTCCGTCCTAACCTACGCCAATTTTGTTTTCTCGTACAATTTTAAAAAATGTAGTTGTAATCGATTGAAGTCTCGAAAAATTTTTTTGAGACTTCAAAAAATGACTAAATTTTAATTAATTTTCTTAAAACTATTGACTGAAATGTTCTTTTTTTTTTTTTGACTGAAAATTGATCTGTTTGATTATTTAAACTATCATCAACTCAGGTTTAAGAACCTTTGAAAAAGGTACGCATGTGTACTGAAACGTCAGGAAGTTTTGAAAGGAGTTTTTTCTATTAAATAAATATCTGAGTTTCGAAGAACATGTTTTTTTGACTCATAATTATTTTTTCGATTTAATATTGGACCGTAAGACATAAATAATTTGAAATCAATAAATATCAACGGTCGAAGAAAGGATTGATTTGTTTCATCAAATCATTTTACAATTTATCTTACTGGTTCCACATTTTCTATAAGAATTTTACATACAATGTGACAATTACAAAATATTATTGTCGAATTAAAAAGAATTAGAGGAGAGTATTCGAATATGAGATATTCTCGTAATATGAGAAAGCGGGGTATCAGCTAAACTAAGAGACAAACCCTGATGGTTCTATCACTAACTTGTAGCCCTTAAAGAAAGAGTAATTTCGTGGTATAGTCCATTTTTCATTGGGCTTTTAAAGATTATAGGCGAACTTTTTGTGAAATCGATGGTGGTCGAGTTCTTGGAAGGGAATTCTTTAAACCCTATTTATTATTCATTAAATATGTATTTAGCAGTAAAGTTTGTCTGGTGTGATGGGGATTGAATAACTAAGTAGGAAAATATCGATAGTGTTGAAGTTTTTCATTGTACAGATTACAAGAGTGTTTGTGACTACTGCAAAAACTAAATATATCTAAATAGCAGTGAATTTACACTTCGGAAATATCGAATGAAGTGGCAAACTAAATTTCCTTTAAAATGACTTATAGTACTTTTAAATTCAGTACATAGAATTCCGACAATCACGCCAAACAGAGCTGGTATCTCATATTTGGGTACTCTCCTCTACTTATTACAGAAAAATGTGAAGAAAAGAAAAAATATTATTTTCCTTAAAAATTAGTGGAAAAAAGGTTCATTAAATTACTTTAAATTATAGTGATATAAAACGTGATGATTGTATATGTATAAAAATGTAGTGGATGCATTTTAAGGACATTTAGGAGATAAAAAAATCAATAAAAGGACAAAAATCTAAATGGGAGCTCTAAATAATATCAGAGTTTCGATTTTTTTATTAGTTAGGAAGAAAAATTTAACCTACTTTATTACTGTCATCAAGAGCTGGAAATTCTTCATTACTTCTGTCAGATTTACGGCCGCTACTTTTATTAGGTGTAGATCCAGCTACTTTTCCATAAGCATCTTCATCTTCCCAGTTTCTTGTATATTTATTAGGACCACGTCTAAGGAAACACAAAATGATATTTATAATGATTGTTGTTATGATTAAGGCGATTAAAAAAACGCTTTTTATCATAAATTACCCATATCGCCTTCTTCTTCTTGCCCTCGGTGGACCTTCTTCATTTCTTATATCATAGCCGTAAATAGCTATTAATTCCTCGTGACTTTTTGGAGCCTGTTCTTCGTCATTGTACCTATCATGATTCCATTTATCTTCCTTATCCTTCCACACCTTTTTTTCTTTAGTTTCTCGTTCAACTTGGGGTTCGATAGCTTTTTCTCCTCCGGCAACCTCCTCCGCTGTTCGATCGTCGTGTTCGTAAAAAGTGCCGCGTTTTGGAATGTACTGTGGATTTCGTCGATCCTCATCGTCGTCTAATTTCTTCTGTGGCTTTTCTTCCTCTTGACCATCTCCACTTTCTCGCAAAACACCTTCTTGCGATTCAGTCTCAGATTCACTTCCAGCGGTACCATACTCTGAATCATGATGATCTTCAATCGCTTCACTACTCTAGAAGTACAAAGATTTAAATTTAAAAGTTTGTAATACAAATTTTCTGTAAACAATATAAAATCAGAAAAACTAATGTAGAGATAAAAATAAAGTCAAACAGGTTTATGGTAAACACGAGTCACGTTTATTTTATGAACAACAATTAATACATATCGCGTTCGGTATAAAGATTTTAAAACAGTGTCGGTTCGCAGACCAGCTTCGAACTGAACTCTCGATGCACGCTCACACACGCTCTCTTGTCTATCGGTAATAGTTCCTAGACTCTCCGCTGAACCGCGCCACACACTGAGCAGGCCCAAAAAGGCGGGGAACTCAAATACTACACTAATCAAAAACTTAATGAATTAGGTATTTAAATTTGTACATTTTAACTTAAAAATGTTCACCTTCTAATACTTATTTAAAAAGTACTATATCTCTATATACAATCTCTATTTTGTAACTATTTCAATTTTATATTAGATAACTTCTGTCTCCAATTTTTACATTTTCAACATGCGTTAAAATATTTCAGCTTCAAATTTTTTTAGATTATTTGTTTTAAATGGTTCAGCACTTGAAACGTTTACCTTATTTATTCATATATAATTTGTTTAAGTGCTATAATTGATTTAATTATTATTTAATACCGGGTAGACTTAGTTATTTCAGAGAAGTTCCTGCGTAATTCAAATACACCAGAAACTTGTAAGACCGTACAACTCGAGGCTCTGTACAAACTTACAAACAGTCGACGCAGGTACAAAGCAGGTATACGAGGCGGCGTCGTACATACAAATTCCAGGCGCCTGCACCGAAAGAAAAGACGATTTGATGCAGTACCGAAAATCAGTACGGCGCTGAAACGGGATCGGTCCACGGAGGCGCTGATATCCCAAGTGTGAGTGTATGCATGCCGAGACCGAAGTAACAAAGACCAGTCTTAGAAATTTCAGGTGTATTGTATTTTAAAATATCGCATATTTAAAGCGAAAGGAGAAAAAGGAGAAGTTTTTTAGAATAGGGTAAAAAGGGGGATTTCAAGAAAAAGGGCGCAATAAGAAAAGAGGAGAAGACTGTGCATCCTGTATTTTCGTTGATATTATTCATCATGAATTTGATTTGTAGTCCTTTATTTTAAATGATATGTTTAAAAAAAAAAATAAAGTTCAAAAGAACGTGTCAAAAGAATGCGTTTTGACGCAAATGAAATTGCCTCTAATATAATTGAAGGTTAAGAAGATTTTCACTTGTGTCAAAGAGAATCTCTTTGAAGACATTATCCATTTGCGACAAACTTCATCGAATCTTGCAACCAGATAAGTCTCTTTCTATAAAGACGTTCAGCTGGTTCAAAACAAAACAGGCAAAAGGACGATGCTTTGTTTCCAAAACAACAAGTACCAGATTCATAAAAAATAGATCTTGAGGGCATTGTAAAATTTTCACTTTGATGTGAATTAGCAATAACTAGCTGCCAGAACGAAAAAAGAATAATAGTTACTTTTCAGAGTTTTGTTTTCAGAATAAGTTGAACAATTAGAAAACAAGTTAGTAACCGTAATATACTTAATTTTACCAAATCATGGCCGAATATAAAAGTTATAACTGTTTCTACGCAAATATTCAAATAAAAATTTGTTCATAAAATTAATTTTTTTGATGATTGTGTATGAAAAATCAATAATTGCTGTAAACTGACGAATTATAATAGTACGGAATCATTCATACTGCGAACAATCAACATCACTTCTGAAAAGAGTGGTTTACACTTTTTATTTGTTTATAAAAAATGAAAAATAATTTAAACTACCTCTGACTCGCCGGCTAACATTTTTTAAATTATTCATAGTTGATGCCATGTCATTCTGAATAAACTTGAACGCGTTAAAATAATGATAGATAAATAAACGTTTATTTTTCGGCAGCCTTTGTCTCCGCGGCTAACACCTAACACTTAACTACTATTTACAATATTTACATTTCTGTTACATCTACTTTCTCTCCTATTTACAATCTTTTTTCTTCTCCATTCTTCTTCCTCCGTTCTTCTCTTCTTCTCTATCTTACCCAACACCCCCTTCACCCATGCTACTGCCCTTTTGTCAGCCCTTTCATGCAACAATACCTCCATGCTTATCCCCCTGCTTTCCACCTTTTCACATTCCTCCAACCAATGCTCCAATTTTGCATCCCCCTTCCCACACAATTCACTGTTTTTTTACTAAGGACCATTTTTGAAGTTAAACAACAAGATTTTTTCTAAGATTATTTTAAAAATGAATAAAAATACCCTAATTACGGAAAAACTTTATTAAACAATTAAATTGTTTGAAAAATGCTGAATTTTTTTGTCATTTCTTTCTTAATAAAATAAAATAAAAGAGTGAAAAATGACCTTTCGAAAACCCTCTTAAAAATTAAATCGCTGAAATAGAAAAAAAGTTTCAGGCCTTTGAATGTACCCGTGAAGGCGTTAGTGTTACCAATTTCACCCTCTCCCTTCACTTAAAGAGGGGAGGTAATCGTGCTCTATTATTTTTTTCGATTAAGTACTGTTGGATAGGTAAAAATATTCTCAGAATTTAAAGAAAATCGAAGAACATGACTTTTAAAGTTGGGAAAGTTGAGAAATAATGCCCCATTAGGGGCACGATTATTTGAAATCCAGATGTTTATTTTCATTAAGAAGCTCCGTGGATGGGTTACTCATCGGTTTAAATAAGGAACGTTTATATGCTCGTAAAGTAGAAATATTTCAGTATACATACAATTCCCTTAAAACCCACGTTTTGAAAGAAGGTTTTTCATTACTATTTTATTCGTATCTAAAAAAATTTATTTTCCATTTAACTTTAGTCATCAGTATTAGTCACAGGTCACTTACAGTTCAAAATGTTCGACACATTTTTCATTTTGAAGAAGTAATATTTTTGTAAAGATTTTTACATGTATCAAAGAAAGTTTTATATCTATGCTGAAAATATCTAAAAAAATGTGCATTCGATAAGAATAATGAATCGAATTTGTTTATTACGTTATAAACAAATTAATAAAAAAATATATTCTCGGGATTAGAAATTTTTATTGAAATCCAGCGTTTGTGTATAAAATTTGTCAGAAATAAAAAGTTTATTATTATTCATTAAAGACAGATACTATTTGGATTTTTTATAAATAAATTTAATACACAAATTTGAAGTTTGGCTATTTATCAACGTTATGCTGATGACCATTTTCATTTAAGGTTTTTAAATTTAACAAAGAATGTTTTATACCTATACTAAAACTATCTAGAAATAATTTACAGTCGATGAGAATAATTTACAAAATTTTTTATGCGCGGCTCGCACAGAGGGAAAGACTTCTAATGATAGCTTAGAAAAAACTCTCGCAGACGCTGTTCATTCATTCAGTAGGCAACTATCCTTAAATTCTATCAACTAAATATTAGACCTTAGAGTAACAGAGACAGAGAGAAAAGTGACGTCAGCAAGGCGGAAGGGCGAGTGGATACGAGGAACGCGAGAAGAGCGACAGCGAAGCTCGATACGCGCATCTCAAGGGGGGCCACAAAATTGAATCTTACAATTTCCCTGACATTTACACGAATTTCCCGGATAGGAAACTATTACAAAGGAGAAAAAGGTATCAATAATGTGCCAAGAAAAATAATGAAACAAGCCAAAAAAATTCGCTTTACATGGCAGTGTGTTCATATTCAGAGAGCGTAGTCTGACGTTGCGCACCGAGCTCTCCCACCACTCCCCCCATGCCATGGTTCTCTGCAGCGAGGAAGCCCAAGCTAAGCTCGGTGCGCAACTTCAGATTACGCTGGTCCGCTCTCTGTTCATATTCATATTTATTATAATTCCAGCACAATTTTTACAACAATTACATGGTTCTTTTTGTCTATTATATATGCTTAAAGTATATTATGTGTCTACATATCACTCTTACAATTCATAGTTAGATTACAGTATCGATTTTCCCTTTACAATCTACTTATTATAAGTTATATTGTAATTGCGTTGAAATTACTCATTGTAGAGTTTAAGCAATCAAATGATTCATTCAGAGTCTTGCACAGATCATTTATCAACCTACACATATCCTGTTCAGGAGAGTTGTAAGCATTACTTGCTTTATCAATTTTAATATAGAAGAGCTCTTGGGACCATGTATCAAACTGAGGCACTCGAAAATAAATTCTATTTAGTAGAAACATTTAATATTTTGAATAGAATTTCTAGGTAGTAAAGTGATCTTCTATCTTCAACTAGCATTATATTAAACCGCGTATAAAGTGTTAGCTATGAGCTACCCCTTTCAGGGTAAAAACCCTTTTTCTTAAATACTAAATACCTGAACAATTTCTTTTGTATTTTTTAAGTGTCTCAGGATCTGATACAAATTATAACGTTTCCCTTTTCTTTATTCCTAGATTTATTCCTGGATCGCACGTTGATTCTACTTTACTTTATTGGACGTTATTGATTTCGCAATTAAGAAATATTGGGTTCACAGTTCTAGAATATGTAACGACTGAACTTTCTTCTAGATGAAGCGTCAGCTTATTCTTCATACACCATAGATAAAAAATGTCCAGATCAGTCTGAAGCATCACACAATCACTTATTTATTTTTTTCTCTTAAGTATCTTTGTATCGTCCGTATATAATTTGTACGCGATCACATCAGTTATATCCTTACTACAAACAATACAAAAAATAGGACCTGAAACTTAGGACCTGAAATAAGGCGATTAAATTTTTTTTTTCAAAAATATTACTGCGAAATAAATATCATGCAAACACTTTTCGAATTATTTATTTGCATAATCGTAATTTATTTTTCTTTACATATTTGCGGATGATAATTTTCATAGATTATCATGTAGCTGGGTCAATAGGCATGTGCCAGATACCCACAGATACTGTAGCGATCAGTGCCATAGTTTTTCTCATATTTTCCTTGCATAAAACTGCATTCACAAACTTAAAATTCAAAAAAATGTAAGCACTCACCTCGCTTTATATTTAAAAATTTTACATGCAATAAATCTGGCAATTTAGGAAAAAAATTGACGAACTAATAAATTTGTAACTTATGGGTAATTGGATAAATTTATAATTTATAATTTAGTTATAATTTTAAACTGGATAAGTTTACAAATTTAGAACCATAATTTTGTTTATCTATGAAATTTGTGCGTTTGTAGATGTTCTCTGCAAAAAGTATTTCAACATTTTGTAGGAAGTTGTATTTACATTTTTTGTTTTTATTTCCCCATTGAAAACTGTATAATCTTTGACTGATTCTCATTTCTTTCGTAGCTGCAGTGAATAGTGCATTACCCAGCTACGTGATAATCTATGACGATTATCGTCCACAAAATGTGTCAAGAAAAATAAATTGCCTGGAAAGCGTTACAAATGTTTATTTGACGTGCGTACAATACGAAAAAAAACTTGGAAAAAATATTTGTACCCACGGTAGCATGGTTGCCAGCCAAGCTCTTTACCACTGAACTGACGATGCTTGATGAAATTACACGCGCACGAACTGGCAGACGTTCGGCAACCATCGCTAATGTGATTTACAAACGCTCATAGTTCTTACAAGGGACCAAAAAATCCGGAACACTTGTCTAATTATTTTTGATGTACTATCGATTGATAATACTGTCATCAAAAAGGCAATGTCGCATAAGAGGCTTTCCCCTTTGAGAATCGTAGTCTTGACCCACGGTCGATAAGGAAGTGCGTCCCGATACCGCGCGTGGCGCGAAGATGGCAGCTAGCCTGTAAATGATTATAACTACAGTTTACAACACACACATAGGACATGTCAGTTTATTCCCCTTTTTTATCCATTTCGCGACGTATTTCGAAAAACTTAGGGTCACCATCACCAAGACGTGGCCCTTCAAAAACATGGTATCTTTCGAGAATTCTTCTATGATATCAGAATTGTGAGTAAAAAAATAAATTTTGCCAACGATTCTCATTGTCAAATGCTGTTATCTGCTACCTGCTAATTTCTCTTTTTCGTAAAATATTTGTCGTGGAAATAATGATTTCTTCAACAAAAGGTTTGATTTGTCAATATTTTGTTGAACAGAGGATCTCGCAAAACCCTGGATATTCGATAAGTTATCTTTCTTTCGTTCTCAAATAGTTCGGAAAAAATATATATTGAGTCGACCGCGTACCTATAAAAAAATTCAAAGTCGGATTTAACCAACACCCTTAAACTTACAAAGTGCATCTTTCGTTACGCAGTTACAATCTATTAGTAAAGTGGGATGGTGCTCATCCTCATTTACCGTAGTATCTGAATTGATTTTTACTGTGCACATAGTATTCGCAAAAACTAAGTCTAAAGATCTATTGTTATTCTTCAAGATTTTGTTGCACTGAGTTAAATCCATAAATTCAGCAAATTTGCATAGTTTATCCGCCCTAATATCTGAGGAAAAACCCCTCACAATAATCATTGTAGTTGCTTATATTGAAATTTGCAGCAATAATAAATTTATAATAATGTAAAGATCCTAGAAAAAATTCATTTCCTCTGTAAATAAAAAAATTCATTAAACTTCAACGATGGAGGTATATATAGAACAAAAGAATAGAAGTTTTTAGATATTTTTATAGCAACAAGAGATATGCTAGGACAATGATTTTTCAAACTAATCAATGGTATTTCAATTGACTTGAAATGTGTATTTATTGCTATAAGAGTTCCTCCACGACTTCTCCCAATTCTATCATCTAACATTCTGACAGTAAACACTTAGCTTTTCTCTCGCTCCGTATCCTTATCTTCCATCAGAGTTTTCTTCTAGTCTTCTCTTCTGATTATGACAGGTACTCCTTGCCGATATGCGATTCAAAGATCCACTTTCCCTTCTGACATTCTCTTGGTCAACTCCTGATGTACATTTTGAAATTCCTCTTCGTGCATTTTTGTTCTGTCTGGAGTGCATTTGATTTCCTTTAGAATTTCCATTTTCTGGCCCTTCAATACAATAGATATATATTTGTGTAGGTTTCTCGTCTGCATCTCCGTATCAAGATTACGTTTATTGGCCTCGGATTCGTCATGTTCTGTAATATTTTGCCAATTTTGTAGAATTGTTTACCCTCTAGCACAAACTCAGAGTCAAAACATTTCATAATTTTCAAAAAGTTTTTAGACTCACTCTTCTTATTTGCAAAGTCCTTTGTCCCCCCATCAACTTGTGCCACACCGAAAATCATGAGTTTGGTTCTTCTGCTTTTGCTATCTTTCTAATTCATGTATACAGGGATTTAAATTACTTGCATTATCCTTGATCGGGGGCATTTCCTTTAGAGACGCAAAGTGAACAACATGTATGTCGTCGCTTTTCGTCGAATTAACAGGTTCGTTTGCACGAGCAGGACCGCAAGAGGTAAGCAAACTATCTTTTCTCTCTCTCTCATCCTCGATCCACAATTTAAATGATATGTATTTTGGCATCCAGAACACCTATTTATATCTAACGGTTGAATTAAGTTTGACTCTTCGCTGCACTGTTTATAATGCCATACCTCAACCCCTGATATTGATAGCAGATTTTTTCCCTATTAGCCATTATACTTTCATAGATAATAATTTCTCCAGGTCTTATATCAATTCCAACCAAGAATAAAATAGTATGTAGGTTTAAGAAAACTTACACACACAGGTCTGTAATGTGCCAGTGTTCCTACCAACGGACACGTGAATTACTGAACCATTCATTCACTGAATAGAATTCAATGCCTCATTACCAATTACTTTACAATTCCGTTCTAGTCTATGGTACGATTTTAAACCCTTTAATTTTAGGAACTTCACTACTAAGACCAAACAGCACCCAATTTCTAACACATTATAACATTTTCCACGTTCTGACACGTTATACAAATTTGAGGATGGGAACCCAACAAACACATCTTCATCAATCCCACTCAAGAATAAGGTCTGTGCCCGTCCTTAATTATCCAAATCACTTAAGAGAGTCGCAAAGCACATCCTCCACAAACTCAGTATCAATATATCCGAAATAAATTTCCCTGACTTCCCTGATATATGGCCACCCTAATATCCCTCCACCGATTTTCTAGCCCGGAACGTCACTTGTTTGGGAGCTGGATACTAGCACCTTTACAAAAACCCTACAGCGGGTTACCAGCCCTAGGTTTCTCGAAGCTACATCGCCATCACTCTCCAGAGGCGACTACTTTGTACATCAACCTTCGTCCACAAATACTGTTATAGATAATGATAAATATAATCTGAATAAACGAATATCCCTGGAAACATTAATTCTCACGCTGTTTGTTGAAATCATCCCCCTCCTCTCTCTCCTCTGCTACGGGGCCAGCTGCATTCCAGCCTCTCCGTTTCCGCTGAGACAGCTGGTATTCCAGCTCTTTTAGCCGACACCCTTACTTACTTCATCTCGCCCTCCCCCCCCCCTTTTTACGAAAAAACGTGAACCTCTGCTAATACGTTTTTTTCTAGGGTAACAGTCAAAATCGAAAACAACCACTCAGCTACGACGCCATTCCCCCTTCATCCACATCTTTGCTCCAGATCACTGCTCCTCCCGCTATCTCTTTCTATCTTAAAAAATAGATACCTCAGACCCTCCTTATATCTTCAACCAATATCTTTCCTCTCACTCTCTTATCGGATCTTTTCCAGAACACTCTTCCTCCCGTTATTTCTTTCTGTCTTATGAAATAGACACATAAGTCCCTCCTTCCACCTTCACCAGTATCTCCCCTTGCACTCACTCCCTCTCACGAGTTATCTTCGCCTACTACTACCTTTCTGCTCCGAGATAATTTCTTAAAATTGAGTTTGCAGGAAAAGGTTTGAAACAAAAGTTAGCCCACTCCCAGAGATGTATATTTTCATTATTATATCATTTTTTGATCAAATTGATACATTTGGAGAAAACATCAATTGAAGAAATACCATAACAATAAAAAGCCGTTTTTCTCTACAAGTCATTTTTTATAAAATTATTAGAAGATAAAAAGTACTCTATTACAGGTACACTCCAAAATTAATAAGAAGTATTGTATCAAAATGTTAATATTCACCAAGTTATTCACGTTTTTCCTTCTTTCCCCCATTGTTTCTTTCACCTGCTCCATCTTTAACAATTCAAAAAAAAGGTGTGCTCAAAATTAGTACACGAATAGAGTAAGTCTTGTGCAAAGAATTGGCGTCAGCCACTTTCAGGTAAAACAATAACTTATTCTGCTATAAATAATCATAATCAGAGTCACGTTCTCAACTTCTGATTATCGTAGGAAGTTGTAATAAAGGTCAATATGATTATAAAAATTAAACAACAAAATCGCTTTACTTTAAAATATACATTATTGCAATTAGAGCAATTTATTACAAAAATTGAGAAATACTGATAATATAATTAAAAAAAGCGCTTTTCGAGCTACAAGGCAAGACCCCCCCCCCCCCATGTTTCAGTTCTGAAAAAAGAAAATCCTTAATTTATTTTTTTTTCGAAATTGAAAAATTAACACGTGCCACCGGGCACTTTAAGCTCCCATTTAATTAACATTTAATATTTATCATGACTTTTTAATCAATTTTTAATTGTTTAAACAAATGTAAATCATTTTAACATTTATTTATGCCAAATTTTTTTTAAATAATCGTATTTTCTGATTGAAATATAGTATTTTTCATTGTTTAATATAGTAATTTTTTTCTAAAAAAATTATGTAATTCCGATTTCCGATGTGTATAAAAAGAATAAACTAACCACTTTTTAATTGATTAAACAAATATAATTTGTTTAAATAATTACTTTCCCAAAAAAAGTTTAAAAATAGTATTTTTTGAGTTAAACCTAATATTGAATGATCTTGAGGAGCAGCTAATTTGGCTAAAGCTTTATGTTATTGTTTATACAATTAATTTTGTTTTCTTTAAACTTACTACTCCCAGAAATCATTCAATATTATGTTTATCTCAGAAAATACTTTTTTTTAATATTATTAGAAAAATAATTGTTTAGACAAATTATATTTGTTTAAACAATTGAAAAATGGTCAGTATGTTCTTTTCAGAGACTACACAGTCAGAAACATAATTGTATGTGTTCTATTTTATTTATTTTTTTTTAATTATTGGAAAAAACTGGTTGAGCGAATAAAGATTGTTTAAAAAAAAAAATTTATTGAACATTAAAAGAAAAGTATGGAAATGATGTAATTAGTCAACGAAACGTAGCATAGGATACTTATTTGAAAAGGAAGTTGATATCAGGCTCCATTTGTAGAAATTTTAAAATTAGACAATAAATAATTGTTTGAGGCCATGCGAAGAGTGGGTCTTGTGACCAGATTCCTATCTTACCGCCACTTTTTTTATTTCCCAACTTATTTGCACACGAAGCGCCACATCGAGTTGGAAATTTGGAATAATAAATAAGAAGCACTAACAAGGAAGGTACTTCAGGTATCCCTCGCCGATTTGTTCTCCCTGACATATGGTGTAGTACTCGAAAAACTAAGCGACACGTATTTCTTTTTATCTGCGGAAAAACACTTTAAGGGGGTGAACAGCTCCTCAAAGATAGGGGTCTAAGTATCGATTGTATAGTTTTGTGTATAAAAACCTAATTTATTTCGATAAAATCTACTGGAAAAGTTTCCTCGTGATGAAAGATGAATAACGTAATATTCTCAAAAAAGAAAAAAGTTGAAGGGGGTAAACTACCCTTACATATATTCAAGGTTGCGCTAAAAATGTTTAAATTCACAGAAAAAATTTTTTTTTAAATATATTTTGCACTTGAGACAAAAATAAAGTTGACGTGGTTCGCCAAAAAATTTTTTTTTTCAAATTAATGAGGTTCGCCACCCCTTAAAACTTCTAATTTTGTTATTATTATTATTACACCATTAAGCCATTTCCCTTTCGGGGTAGGCGTGACTCACTCGGCAGGGGAAAGGAGTAGTGTGTGGAAGGGATAGAGATTTT
>NC_046664.1:127816670-127831122 GCF_010883055.1 Belonocnema kinseyi | reverse complement strand
CCCTATCTATGCTTTCGATTATCTTATTTTGGAAATCTATTCTCACATCCGGTTTCTGTAGGTTCTCAATTTTGATTCGCGTTTGTTTTGCTTTCTTGGGTCACTTTTTTCTCCAACCCCGACCTAAGTTAATTTTTGAGATCCGAAGGTAATGATCAGTATTGCATTCAGGACCCCTCATGACCCTTGTATCTTTGACTAACTCTCTAAGTCTTTCATCCGCAACAACAATGTCAATTATACTGCAACTATTTCCTTTAGAACAGGTGTACAGGTGTACAACTAGTTTATCTCCGTTATAGTTTGTTCTTGGATCCCCAAAATTACCTAATACTCTTTCTGTATCCTGATTTTGGATGCCCACACAACCGTTCATGTCTCCTAGTAAAATTATTCTTTCCCCATGTTCGCAGATGTTTATTGTGTCATTTAAAGTGTCTCTGAAGGCGTCTTTTACTTCTCTAGGATCACTATCAACCGGCGCGTAGCATGCTATAATAAATAGTCTTCTGATTCCTACTTTCATTCTAGCCCACAGCAGTCTGGGAGACACGAAGCCATGGTCTCCAAGATGCTGCTTTGCTCTTTCATTCAAAATAAGACCTACTCCTTGTTTACCATGTGATCCACAGTCTACTCCTGACCATATTTTAAATCCGCCTTTCAACACGCCGTTTTTTATGTCTTTAGTTTCGCATCCCTTTTTCTTTGTTTCGGGCACACATAAAATATCTAGTTTCTTCACGTCCATAGTTTCACGCAATTCATTTACCTTGAGATCATTTACTCCCCTAGCATTCCAAACACCCAGTCTCCATTCGTCGCCTGAAACATGACCTTTAGATTTTACGTGTACATGCCTTTTGTCATTAAATGTTCCAGTTTAAGGAGTGGCCACCCCCATTAATTTTCTTTTTTGTTAGCGAAACACGTCAAGTTTATTTTTGTCTCAAGTGCAAAATATATTTTTTTCACATTTATTTCTGTGAATTTAAACATTTTTAGCACAACTTAAAATATACTTAGGGGTGGTTTACCCCCTTCAATTTTCTTTCTTTCTTGCTTTTCAACGAAATAGTTGAAATTCCTATCAATATGGTTGAAATTTTAAAGGAATGTATGCTATTTCAACCAAGTACTTATATTTAGAAGTAAAACAGATGCATTCTCTTGAACCATATCAGATTAATTGTCTACCAAAATAGTTGAATTTTGAACCAACAAAAAGATATTTTGTAACAAAACAGACACATTTTCAAACGAAAACGCTAACTTTTAAACCAAGAGAGATAAAAAAATCAACTATATTGTTTATTTAAACCAAAAAATAAGAATTTTTACTATAATAACTATAGACACTGTTGCGATGAGTCAAGCTCGTATGCATGAAAGGAATTTACACATGGCATACATTGACTACAAGCAAGCGTTTCCTTCCGTGCCGCATGACTATTTGCTTGAAGTTTTAAAACTTCATAAGATCTGCCCATGGATTATTAAATTTCTAAGTCATGCGATGAGGCTCTGGGGTACAAGAATGAAGTATTTTGATCATAGACAATCAAGGATAACTAGATCAATACGCATTGCGACGGGTATATTTCAAGGAGTCTCCTTGAGTGCACTGTGGTTCACATTGGGCCATCTCAGAAAGGCTATTATACAAATATTAAGAATACGAATTAAATGGTTCAGACTGAACGCTTGTCGCTGGAGTAACGAAAGGTTCGACCTTTGGGGACTGAGTGTAAGAACGCGTGTAGAGTCTGAGGTAGATTAGAGGAACGAAAGGAAGATCGAGTTGTAAGGAAAGTAAGAAAAATAAACAGAGATTCTGATATACGTTTCAAAATGTAAGGAAGGCGTTGGAGAATCGTCGTTAGATATTCCAGTAATACATCTCAAAATAGATTATTAATATAATGATAATGTATCAAAAAAATCTTTTACTTATAATAACTGAACTCAATTTAATTTATAAATGATGTAATTGCACGTACGGTCACTTAAAACATAATCGAACGCTTAAACGCTATGAAAAATCGCAAACACTGGGGATCAAACACCCTACCTCACAAACTTAAACCTCTAAGCCTATACCGGACGCTCTAGCTAATTACGCTAATGTATCGCTTAAATTCTGTTGACAAAATCTCAGTCAAGATTTTCTCTGATAAGTCTGAAATAACAGAGGAATATATTTTTTTCTATTTTTTTGTTTTACACATTATATATAAATAGGTGGATTTACTAATGTTCTATCAAAATATTTTCATTTAATTAATTTAAATCTTATTAGTGAAATATTTAGTTTAAATATTCATTTAACTTGTGATTTCTGTTCAAATTATAAAGCTTAACAATTTAAGGGATTTATTACTTTTAGATGTATTATAAGTAAAGGATTTTTTAATTTAATTTTCTAGCTTAAAAAAAATGGAATGATTATAGTTTTACTAATCTTATTTAATAAAAATTTGACAGTAAAAACAAAAGCAGCCAATACAATCAATTTATTGGAACATTAGATTTGACAAAATGGTTTGAGATACAAAATACTCCAACCTGAAATTAATATCCTAACTTTAAAGTTGAATTTGCACATTGAATGAAAGGCTAGCTGAAATTAAAAGAAATAAGTCCAAAAAATAAAAATATTTAAATAATAAGAATTTTATCAAATTCTGCTCACAGCTGGTATTTATTTATATATTTTTAAAACGGAAAAGAATACACATTATATGATATAATGAATAGTGTAATAGTATAGTAAATTGCAAACATAGGTAAGTGATGCAAACGATGTTCATTAAAATTGTTTTATTTTATTCCTGGAAAGATATTTGAAGGCTTGCAGTATACATAATTAGATAATGAATGAAATCGCAATTTTTGAGGAGAGCGAAATAACATTCTGTAAAATCGAAATCAGCCTTTAAAGATAAAAAAAATGTTACTCCCGAACTGAAGTGTTTCTGAATTAAAATAAAAAAAGTATGATAAAGTTAGTATCCAGTCCCGAGAAATAAAACGTAGAAGTTTACAATCACAAAGAGACGGAAGCAACTTACACCTTAGATATTATGTTGCTTAATTGGGAGAAAATGAGTTTGACGAGAAAAAGTTAACCACTTCCAAATAAATCATTCAAGAATTTGCCGTTTCAAATTTCGGGGATTTTGAAAATCATTTTTCAACAGCGACTGAAAATTGATTTTTTAATTTTAAAAAATAATGAAAATTTGCTTTCGAAATATGAGGAGGCTAAATAAGAATAAAAAAAAGAGTTTATAGAAAAAACTTATTCTGTTATGGAAAAATAAAGAGTTAGTGTGGAGGTATCGCACTGTAACAGTTACAAAAGTTATAAAAGTGACTTTTAGTAGAAATTGAGGATTAAATATTTTAGGTTGGAATTTGATTATAATATAAAATATAAATCACACGAATGGAAAAAAATACGATGCTTACAGGTGCAATCGCGACTGGCGCAAACTCGCGAACTGTTGCCGGTAATGTAGCGCTATTGCGCTTGCGTGATATTGCTAGTAGCTTTCTGCTACAGAGTCCCAGAATGCTCGCGGAATCAACGCTATTTGCTAATGCAAGCGCCTCTAAGTGCCTCGAATATTTGACATGGCACGACGCATTTTATTTCGATTCTAATCTTAACTATACGTAGTAATATATTTTAACGAGGATTTACTAAATAAGGTGCCTTTTACGAAAGGTACTTTATTGAAATGATACCATAATAATCTGCAATGTAACACAGCACTCTTCATAAAAAATATTTTTCCATTTTTCTCCGCGTAGCGTTGAACCCCTTGAGCAAAACACTAAACAGCATGTCTCATGGGTTCAGAATTCATGATAATGAGGATGGTCATCAACTGATCCATCTCCTGTGCATGGATGACCCGAAGCTATAGGCTAGCTTAGCCCAGAAACTGCATCAAGTGATCGATGTCACAAAGCAGTTTTCCAGTGATATCCACATGGAGTTCGGACTAGATAAATGCAGAACAGTGCATTTAATTATAGGGGAATTAAGAACCACAGAGTTAGAGAACGAGGTCGAAAATAACAACGAGACAATGGCTGCCTAACGACTAACGACTGCCTTCACTACGACACTCAGATTGATTTTGAAGAATTTTCTCAACTCGGCAAACAAAATGAGGGCATTCAACACATATGCCATCCCTGTCCTCACATACTCCTTCGGGCTCACTACGTGGTCTAACACCGACCTTGAAAAGTTAAACAGAATCTTCTGCGTAGAAATGACGAAGCACCGAATGCACCATGAAAATTCAGCGATTAAAAGGGTCATTTTACCACGACATATATGGGGCAGGGGCGTTGTAAATGTCAAAAAATTGTATGAGTCACAAGTTACACAGTTGAAGGACTATTTTAACAGCAAACAAAATGTTGCGCTTTACAGCACCAGCTGTAAAGCAGATCTTGATAACACCGCCCTTGAATTTGTCTTCAGATGGGGCCTTGAATATTAGGGCAAAAACCATAGAGGAATTAGAAATACAATGGAGGCAGAAAGCTATACACAGCAAGCACCCCAAAACGTTAGAACAGCATGAAGTGGATAGTGAGGCATCCAATATTTGGCTAAGGAATAATGTTTTGTATCCAGAGACGGAGGGATTCGTCATTGCGATACAGGACAAGGTTGTCAGCACTAGGAATGATCGCAAACACGTGTTCCCTCAGGACGTGGTTGACCCGTGCCGACCATGTGGAGATACCAACAGCGTAATGGCTCAGAGAGAATACACGTGCAGACATAATGTTGTAGCAGGCACTATACATCAACAATTTGCCCATAACCTATGCCTCTTAAAAGAATGGATGCCCTTCTATAGATACATTCCAGTGCCCGTTTTAGAAAGCGAAGATTACATCTTATATTGGGATGTTACTATCCAAACGGATCATTGCATCCCGGCCAGTCGTCCTGACATCGCGATGTGAGAAAAAAAGGTGAAGAGTCTACATCATCGACATTACTTGTCCACTTAACTGAAAATTGCAGTCAACTTATACAACCAAGATCCACAAGTATAGCGAGTTAAAGCATGAAGTAAAGACCACATGGAGGAATGTGAATCATGCATCTATACATCCCATTGTGATTTCGTCTACAGGCAATGTGCAAGCATGGTGCATTGTACATCTTGAACATTGAGGAGTCAGTAAGGTATTGGCAGCAGCTCAGAAGGCGGTTTTATTTAACACCTGTCGCATTGTAAGAAACTTTCTTGGCCACCAGGAAGCAAGTGACTATAAACCTGTAGAGTGGCAGATGGTAGCTCTAAGAACGCATCCAGAGGTGACTGTTGTCATCTCCAACGCTAGCGGCCGCTCGTAATTGTATCATTAACATCAGCGCAGGAGATTTCAAACATCGTATTGGATTGACATAACATCCTAATTTCACCAGTCACTTGACTTAGCCCGTGGCTATGATGTATAACCGGGTTCACACAAGTAAACGTTTTGAATAAATATAATAAAATAATTATACATATTGAATGTCACCATTTTACAAATTAACATTTGTTGCAAATGCGTCACTTCTGAAAAAGAGGCAATAAAAGATTCCATTTCTTAAAACCAAAAAAAAAGATTTCGTCGTGTACATAAGCGCGATAATAAAAAAATTGGCGGGAGCGCGCGCTGATTTACCCCACGGTGCCGGCGGTTTCAGGCAACATGACAATTGGCACCGCTTGTTTTTTTAATTCACCAGGTCCCTGTCTACAATTTTTGTGGAGGGCTTTTTTGTCTAGAAGGTAAAAGGTAGTTAATTGTAGTTAACTATCTAAAACGTATGCCTTTTATTACCCCCTTTATCGCCACGGAGCCGAGAGTTGCGGCAGAATGGGACCGGCACCCTGAGTTTTTCTCATTGAATGCATTAAAAGACACACTCTAGTGTTTCTTTAATCTGCCTGGGATAAAAAAGGTTCATTTTAAAGAAAATTCGTTCAATAATTAATATAGTAATTAATATAAAATACTTTCAGCAGGATTTACGCTAGCACCGCTGTCATTTTAGAGACACAATTCATGACGAATCGATTAAAAGACATTAGAATTGTCGGGCGAGTCAAGGTAGAAAAATTGACCGTGCTCTTGGACTACAATAACTACATCAAGCGTAACAACAATGTTAAACTTACGCACACTTATTATTAAAAAGCATTACATAGGGAAGGGGGAGACTAAAAAAATACAAAGGGTTTTATATTTGTTTGAATGCCCCCTCTGTCAATAATTAATTTTAAAACATTTATTTTCCTAATTTAAAAACGCTTAATCCTATCAGAATTTTGGAACTTTTTTATTTTCAGCTTTTCGAAGTTACCATTGTTCAGTTTTGAATTATTGTTAAGTAGTATAAGTTTTTATTACTAGTAATATTTAAATCTTCAATCGGAAACGGAAAAAATTTGAACATATAACGTTTTTTCAGAAAGATTAAATTTGTATAGCGTTAACTTTGACATTTTTCCGGTTGTAAATGTCAATTTGTACAAATTTTAGGGCTATATTGCACAATTGAGTCTGTCGATAACGTCCTTAGCGCTTAGACTCGCTCTCCCAGTACCCCATGCGTTGCCGAAACGCGGGAAAATTTCTGAAAATAACCAATTTGAGAAATTCATTGCGGAACAAATATGACAATTTGCGGCTCGACGACCCGCACGACTTTTACTCCGAAATTTTTTAACTGATAGTTTTTTTTACTAAAAACTAAGAATCGGAAATTTTCATTGTACCGAAATCAATGACTTTTGTAACTGAATTCGAGAAAACTCGCCTTCTTCTCGAAGAAATGGTCTCGGTTATTCTTCCAAATAGGAAAACATCTAAAGGAATCTTTTCTTCAGACTTTGACGGAAAAAAGTTTGCAGGGAAGTTTCACAGACGGAAAACTTCCAGTGGCAAAGTTGTTCCTTGATGTTTAAGGAAAACTTTGATAAAATTTGAGCCAAATCGTCCTCTTTGTTTAAAAGATACGAGCGATTTTTTATCGCCATGCGCGCACTTGACTTGAGTCGATCGGTGCCCTGACACCGACCACAGGTCGGATTTCTTAACCGTTTTTAACGCTCTTTTTCTAAAATATACTCATCATTAAATTTTTTTTTTTAAATCTTGGTTTGTGATTTTTGTACCACAAGGAAAAATAAAGAAAGAGACTTACTATTGGCTGAAATTATTGAAACTAAACATTTCTTTTCACAATGACCTATATAATATGAATAAAATATTAGTTTCGTAAATCGATGGGTTCTACGAATATTAGGCTATTGTTTCATTACCATTAAGGGGCTATGCCAGTTTCTCGGGTCTCAAATCAAGGGTTTCTTTGGGATTAAAAAAAACGGCATGGTCGAATGATCTAAAATTTTGCAATTTAATTTAGTACCTCTTAAAACAAAATTCTACAAAATTTGAAGTACAAATGTTAATCTGAAGTCGAGTTATATATGGCGCTGCGGAGGACCTAAAAAAAAGTTGAAAAACGACAGCAGTTGTAGGTTACGCCAGGATGCCTGAAATCAAAGAATTAAAATTTCCCCTTAAACTTTATGAGATTCTCCACTGGATGAAGCACTAACTCTTGAAAATATTGAAAGTTGAAAAAATGGCAGCGTTTTGAAAAAATTTTTTCGATTTTGCATTAAAAAAAAGCGCGTTTTTCGTATGGCAAAATTTCATTTTTTTGAAAATCAAAAAGATAGTACTTCATCCGATGCAAAAACATATCCCGAATACCCGCATAAAATTTGAAGTTGATCGGTTAATTAGTTTTCGAGTTACAACTGCAGCCATTTTGAGAAATGCAGTTTCGAGAAAAACGCGTTTCAAGTTTTGACTACTGATTCATACTTACAGTTGTTCTGCTATTCCAGGTCCATGGAATTCGCCTTCCTCTTGCTCATAAAATGATTGCTGCTCAACTGCAGCTTTTCTACGAGCTGCCCGAGCCTCCTTCATGATCTCTTGGTGCCATTTCTCAGCCAGCTCCGTACGCCTCATGTCTCGGCATATTCCCATGCGCTTAGTATGCTCCCATTTTAAAATTATTTATAATACGGCCATATAACTTCAGAAAATTTCGAAAGTGAGAAACTGGCATAGCCCGTTAAAAAAGCGTCTAACATCTTATTACAAATAAGCTTTAGTTTATCTTTCCGCTAAGGATAAGAATTAGGCTAACTTAATTTTGTATGGAGTATAGTAAGCACGTACAAGTATTAAGAGAAATAAAAAAACTTAGAAAATTTCTTGTTTTGGAAGTTATAGGAGCCTACATAGACTAAAGTTTATTTGTAATAAAGACGATAGGAGCTTTCTTAATGGTAACGGAACAACAGCCTAATATTCGTAGAACCCACCGATATCATCCCTATAAATCTGTTTTATAGGGTCCTAAATTAACCCCACAAATGAAAAAATGGGTTTTTGCAAGTTTTTAGCTCTAATTATGATTTTCTTACGTTTTTAATGGAAATTGTTGCCATACATGAAATACTACTTCATACTCATAATTAGATGCTTAAATACATTGGTTAAATAATTTATTATTATTGTTATATTACTTTTTTTTATTTTTAACTTTTTATCCAATTTCCAATTAGAGTGAGGTAGATAATTAATTAAAGTTTAAAAATTAATTGTTTAAATAAAGTATTATTATTGTTAATAATATTCAGTTTGAATTATGCTAGAAAATTAAAGTTTTTTCCGAAATTTTCAACTTTTTGTCTAATTTTCAATTAGAGTGAGGTTGATAAAATATTAAAATTGTAAATTAATTGTTTAAATAATTTATTATTATAGTTAATAATATTCCATTTGAATAATGGTAGAAAATTGCAGTTTTTTCTCAAGTTTTCAACTTTTTGTCGAACTTTCAATTAGAGTGAGGTGGATGATTAATTACAATTAAGAAATTAATTTTCTAAACAATTTATTATTATTGTTAATGATACACGTTTTGAATAATGCTAGAAAATTACGGGTTTTTCTTGAAATTTTCTACTTTTTGTCCACTTTGTACTTATTAGGTAATAATTATTAAAATTTACCAACCTAATTGCTTAAAAAAATGATTATTGTTTTATAACTATCTTCTCCTAGAATGATGCTAGGTAGTTGGGTTTTTTTGTGAAATGTTTAACTTATTGTCCACTTTTCGATTAGTTTGGTAATAATTAATGCAAGTTGAAAAAAATAGTTCTTTAATTAATTTATTATTGTTTATAACTATCTTCTCTTACATAAGTGCAAGAAATTTGCAGTTCTCCTTAAGTGTTCAACTTTCCTCAGCCTTTCTCAGTTAAGTAAACCTTTCTTTTTTTAATTTATTTGATCATTTATTTTTAAGGTTACATGATTATTCTTGTAAAAATTCAATATTTTGGTTTGAAGATTTCATGTCCACAAAGTGAAGAAAAAGTTGAAAATTTCAGAAAAGAAACGGAATTTCCTAGCATTATGCAAAATGTGTATCATTAACAATCATTAAAAGTTTTAGCAAAATCTGCCACTTTCTTGCATTATTCAAATTGAATATTATTAACAGTAATAATAAACTATTTAAACAATTAATTTTTCGACTCTAATTAATTATCCACCTCACTCAAATAGTAAATTGGACAAAAAGTTGAAAATAAAAAAACCGCAACTTTATAGCATTATCCAAATTGAATAATATAACAATAATAATCATTTGTTTAAGCAATTTACTTAAGTCTATAATTATGAGTAAAAAGTAGTATTTTATGTATTAGCAACAATTTGAAATAAAAACATAAGAAAATCATGATTAGCGTTAGAAACTCCCAAAATCCCATTTTTTTATTTCCGGGGTTACTTTAGGACACTATAAAACAGACTTATGGGGCTGATATGTGAAAGTAATATTTCATTCGTATTCTATAGCTTATTGTGAAAAGAAATGTTTGGTTTCAATCATTTCAGCCAATAGTAAATCTCTTTTTGTGCTTTTTCTTGAGGTAAACATTCACAAAGCTGAAATTGCCAATTTTGTAGTCTTATTTGTTAATCTTTTGTTGCTTTGTCGGAACTGTCGGTACGAGGGCGCCGGTCGACTTCAGTCGAGTGCACGTGCGACAATAAGAAATCGCTCGTATCTTTTAAACAAAGATAACGATTTGTTTAAAATTTTGTCTAGGTTCTCCTTAAACAACAAGGAACAACTTTACCCCTCGAGGTTTTCCGTCTGCGAAACTTCCTAGCAGACTTTTTTTCGTTAAAGTCTCAGGAAACGATTCCTGACAGTAATGGTTTGCAATAATCATGATATTGCAAATTTCAGAAAAAAATCTATTTTTAAAACATAGTTGGCATCGGTAGAGGTTTGTCTATTTGGAAAGAAAACCCGAGACCATTTCCTGACGAAGAAGCCAAGTTTTCGCGAGTTCAGTTAAAAAAGTAATTGATTTCGGTACTGGGAGAGCGAGTCCGAGCGCTAAGAACGTCGTCTACGGGCTCAATTATGCAATATAGCCTTAAAATTGGTACAAATTGACATTTACAACCTGAAAAATGTAAAAACGTCAAAGTTAGCGCTATAAAAATGTAATCTTTCTGAAAAAACTGTATATGTTTTAATGTTTGCCGTTTCCAAGCACCTATAGTTCATAATTACTCCATTTAGAAAAAAATTTAATTTTGAATGCTTAGTATTAAAATTTTTAGGTTTAAAATGAAAGAAAACTTTATTTAATTCTGATTTGGATTGTCTAATTGTTGAGGCACAAACAAATGTTTTATTTTGAACTCTATTCAATATAATCCCTCACTGCCCATAGATATTTACTACAGCTAATTTTTGAAGTCATTGTAATTAAATTAAATTAAATTTTTTATACTTTTTTGCCACAAAAAACTGTACTGAAAAGAAATTCGCCATAATGCTTTTTCTCACAGGGCAATCTTTTTCTATTTTCAAATTAAAAAACCGATTTCACTCATTTTGGTTTTACTTCTTTCGAACCCCAAACGATAACTTTTTTGCTCCTCTTAGTTCATTCGATTAATTGGCGAATTTTCACCTGCTTGATGTAGGTAAACAGGTCCTTATTTACTTATGCCGAACAGATAAGGAGCATAATAGAACAAAGTGGGGTTAGTAAGAAAAATAATAATTCGGATACATACGGAGAGGATCGACCCCGGGTCCAAAATCGGTACCCAACTCCCCCAGGTACTTTGATTATCGGTTTGAGCCTCTGATCCTACGAGGGAATAGAGAGGCAATCACGGTTGGTCGCTGGTGAAATGCAGGGTGAGCAAGTATATGGCCCGGAGGTGTTCACGCTACCACATGGATTCTCCGAGCCTGCTAGAGTATCGCGAGGTAATTGTTAGAAGCTATCGCGGGTTATCAAAACTATGAATTGTAGAGGGCGCCAGGAGAGGAGAAGTGGGAAGATTGTTGAGAGCGTTGAGAACGTGCGGGTATGCGCTGGTGCGATATGAGACAATTTGATTATGTAAGTTTTGTATTTAATGAAATTCAACAAGCACTACCTGTTGTATTGTACTCAATTTGTGTCTTAATAAAGTATTCTTAATTTTGGGTGAATTCACACAACCTGGAGAGATGAAATTGCGCGCTATTTTGGAGTTCCCAACCCCACTAAATATCCACAATGTAAGACGATTATTAGGTCTAGCTGGGTTCTTCCGTCGATTCATTCATTTCGCGAGCTAGCAGTAACGCTATACGACTTACTAAAGTCCAACCAAACGTTCTATTGGAACGAAAGTACTGAAAATTGTTTTATGGACTTAAAGAGAACTTTAGAGAACAATCCAGTACTTCAATTATTCGATCCATCAAGGGTAACTGAGCTTCATACTGACGCGAGCTCAAAAGGATTAGCTGGAATGCTTCTCCAAAAAGTGGACAATTTGAAAATGCACCCGGTGTACACCATCTGTAGGAGAACGAGCGAAACAGAGCGATTTTACCACTCTGTTAAATTAGAGTCGATGGCAATAGTATGGGCAGTAACTCGTTTGAGAGCCCTAATGATTAATATCAAATTTACAATTGTGACAGATTGCCAGACAAATTTTGAGGCGGTGATGTCTTTTAGGAGAATATAACTATAAGATTATGCACCAACCTGGAATAAAGCTTCCTGATGTGGATGCCTTAAGTCGAGCGCCATTCAAGAATCTAGAGGAACAAGATGTCAAAACACTATCAGTGTTCACAATAATATCTTTAGAAGACGAAGTAACCCTATATCAGTATGCAGACGAAGAGCTGACAAGCAAAAGAG
The DNA here is from genome assembly GCF_010883055.1 of Belonocnema kinseyi. Taxonomy (NCBI): domain Eukaryota; kingdom Metazoa; phylum Arthropoda; class Insecta; order Hymenoptera; family Cynipidae; genus Belonocnema; species Belonocnema kinseyi. The sequence goes on along the minus strand of NC_046664.1, from coordinate 127,818,766 downwards.
AAACATTGGTGAAACCAATAGAAGAACGTACTAGGCGAGAAAAAGGAGAAGTTCAGACATACGTGTTAAGAGAAGATATCCTTTACCAGGAGGATGGAAAGAACCTTCGTTATGTGATTCCAAAAGCAATCTGAAAAAGTATAATCGTTCGATTTCACGATTTGGAAGTTCATGGCGGCCTTGATCGAACCTTATCGAAGTTGAGCCACCACTACTACTTTCCGAAAATGAAAAACTATGTGCGAAAGAACATTGGGGCATATCTCCAATGTATCTTGAACAAAACCACAACAGGCCGTCAGCCGGGAGAATTGCACCCGATTCCATAGGGTAATCGCCCTTTTCAAATTGTTCATCTTGATCATCTGGGACCCTTCGTTTCAGCAGGGGGAGGGTATAAATATGTTCTCGTAATCATCGACAATTTGACCAAATATGTAAAATTGGAGGCTACGAAAACCACTACAGCCCAAGAAGTAATTAACAAAATGGAAGATTTTGTCCTTAAGTTTGGAGCACCTAATCGCCAAGTCACAAACCGAGGAACATGCTTCACGGTAAGTGAATTCACCTAATTTTGCGAGAAACATGGCATTCGCCATTCTTTAAATTCACCATGTCACGCGAAAGCTAACGGGCAGGTGGAACGAGTAAATAGAACCTTCATTCCATTCATCCAAACCAGCATGTGTGAGAGAGGAACCAACAATTGGGCAAGAAAACTTAAAAGAAATCGGTCGTGATCTTAACGAGTCGCTCAACAAGAAGACTGGTAAAAGTGCCTTTGAACTCCTGTTTGGGTACACACCTAGACACGATGAAGAAAGAGTCAGAGAACTTACTTTTGACAAAGAGTATGTCATACCGACGATCCTGCTAGAAGAAGCTCGTCGCAATATTGAAGAGGCTCAATCCAAATATAAGGAATATTACGATAAATATCGCGGAAGGAACGCACGCTACGATATTGGTGAAATCGTCTTTATGAGAGTGAAACCTGTCTCCACGGGAGATTCAACAAAATAACAAACCGAAGTATAGGGGACCTTTAGTCGTTCACAAGATCTTACCTAATGACCCTTATGGAGTTTGGTAATTAAGATTCTATAAGTCTGGACATCGCTATGCCAGTACAGCGCATGTGAGTCAACTTAAACCCTGGAAACCAGCTTTCGACGATTCTTTGGCAGAAAACGTGAATGTTAATCATTCACAATACGACGAAGAAGATGAGTGTCAACGTGGAACGGAATTTACAGAACAGCAGCAAATAAAAGTAAATGATACTGCAAGTGTTATTCACGATGAACCATCAAATTGTAGAGAAAATTTAAGTATCGACAGTGTTACCGACGTTATACCACGGCGACCCAAAAGGAATGTTGAAAAACCAATACGTTATGAAGCTTAACAAACGCCTCAAGGACGAGTCGCAATTAGCGTGGCCGATTGATAGAAGCTGTCGCAGGTTATTGAAACTACGAATTGTCGAGGGCGCGAGGAGAGGAGAAGTGGGAGGTGGTTGAGAGCGTTGAGAACGTGCAGATGTCCTAATAGTATTGTTAACATAATAAGTGTTGGTAATTGGTGAAAAGCATGACGAAAAAAATAGGGATCAGAGGGGGTTAACGCTACCACTTGATTTTCCGATCCTACAAGAGTATCGAAAGGTAATTACTGTTTATCGCTAACAGAACGCAGAAGAAATATAGGACCCCAAAGGGTTCGTATTGCAAATGTGTTTCAACGATCCTGCGGAGAGGATCGTGAGTGGCAACCCGATTTTTTGGATGATGGTTTTATTTAAACTTCAATCCTAGATGAGGATTCTTGCGTGGAAAACCAATTTTTAGAACGAAAAACAATTTACATTAAACAGAGAGAAATAGAGTCACAATGCATTAGAAATATCAGTTGATAGAAACCTGGCACACTCTACATATATCTCTATCTATCTATCTATCTATCTATCTATCTATCTATCTATCTATCTATCTATCTATCTATCTATATATCTATCTATATATCTATCTATCTATCTGTCTATATATCTATATATCTATATATCTATCTATATATCTATATATCTATCTATA
>NC_046664.1:127813819-127816570 GCF_010883055.1 Belonocnema kinseyi | reverse complement strand
TGGATGCCTGCCCGCGGTTGTTCTTAGTGTCGCCTCTCTTTCTTTGTTGCCGGCTTATTCTAGCTGTGGTAGAGTAGGCGTTCCGCTTACATAGCCCCTTTTCAAGAGTAATTCAGCATGGTTTCGCAGACGTTGCAGCGAAAAGTGCGATAGCTCCGAGTGTTCTCGCACCACAGAGCATGCAGCCGTGCCATGTAACCCCGTTCACGGGCCACACTCGCATCGTAACAGTCTAGCAAGTCGTGATTCAGTCGCTCCGTCCACCCAAAGGTCACGAGATCCCGCTAATACATCGCATTGAATCCATTTTCATTGGCTCCCCCAGCTCTAGATTGGTCGGCATTGTTGGCCGACCCATTGTCGGGAGCCCTGCGCGTTCTGCTGTTTTGAACCGCACTTACTACAACTATGTTTGGTGTTGTCATTATTGTTCCCACGAGAAGCTAGGGAAAGGGGTTCGTCCATCCTTGTAGAGCCCCGCATGCAAGGCTAAGGCTGCTTACTCTGAGAGGTATATATATATATAAGTTCTGCACCACCGACAATGACCGACATGAGGTAAATGAGAGTGGCCCTCAACCCTTTAGATGTGTGCGTCGCGTGGCCATCGTAGGTATAGCGCACGCACGCAACCTGACATCGGTTTTGACTCAGGCAGATTTAAAAATTTAGAATTCAGATGGTTGCTATTTTTCCCGAAAATGCTCGACACAAACTTCAATTTTCTCAGGTTTTCTGCTGCACGATGATTGCCGATCTGAAAGCTTCGGAAAACTTCGGTGGTCCTCTATTTATATCTCGATCCCCATTTGAAAGAAATTGAGGAGTTCTGGACAAGAAGGCGGCAGGCGCTCGAGAACGAGTAAAAGTATTGTCCACGCTGTGACGTCTGGTATCAAAATTGAAGTCTCCATTTACAGTTTTTCTCTCGGGCTGAAAATTTTCCAGTAAATAACTGGGATGCCGGCGGCGTCCCCTGAAAAATCCTGTGGTGTCGCGTCGCGAGCTCGTAATAAACTCCCTGTAATTATGAAACTAAAAATCTAATCGAGTTGAGATTTTCCAAAAAGTTGGCCAAAACATTGACGAAAAATTCGTTCGCTGGAAGTTTGTCGTAGCACAAACTTCCTCGCTCAACTTTTTAATGTTAAAGTCTAAAAACGCGTTTTTTCATTCGGATTTTTAAAAAAACATTAGTAATTAGCTTTTGACCTTTTTTGGACACTGTAGTCTACGCTATAGTGTCAAGAATAAAAGTCTAAAAGAAATTTGTTAACTCGTTGATAAAAGAATTATTTACGGCGAGTTGAATTTGAAAAAATATGTTGTTTTTTTTAATAAAAAAAAGTAATTTTTTATTTATTTACTAGAAAATTTGCAACCCGAGAGAAAAACTGTAAATGAAGATTCAAGTTCATTTTTCAAGAGCTATCTAACTATATTTTTGGTTTTTTCAAATTTCGAATTTCATTTTTGATACCTAACGTCACAGCGAGGACAATACTTTTACTTGTTCTCGAGCGCCTGTCGCCTTCTTACCCAGAACTCCTCAATTTAAGAAATTGGCGATTTTGAGATTTCGCGTGATTCTTAATTTCATGCATACATCGATTTTGAGATTATGTTTTTCAGGTGTATATAATATGGATATTATTATATATAAATATATATTTTTTTATGTTAGTATTATAATTATAAAATATTATAGTAATGTTAATGACTATTTATCTAACTTTGACTAGAAATAGGTAAACTTTCAACTAAAACAATTATTTTTCTACAAAGAAAATAAATGTTGAACAAAATACATCAATTAAAAAAAAGTACAATTTTTATCCAAAAAGCTGAATTGTATGCTAAAAACAGGCACTTTAAAAAAAATACATGAACTTTTGCACAAAAGAAATTTATTTTCCACCAAGACAATAAAGATGATTTTCTTGTAGTTAAAAAAAATAATTTTTTAAGAAAAACAAAAAGAATTTTCTATAAAATAGTTAAATTTTCAGAAAACAAATTTTTTCAATTAAATTGATTAATCATGAACCAAAAAATTGAATGTTTAAATCTTTAAATTTTCAAATTTCGAATCGCTTTAAATTATTGAAAATAATTGAGAATTTCTTGGAATCTATTAAAATATCCTAAGATATAGCAAATCCTTCCAAATCTCATATTAAATTACTGTAATCAATCGAAAATTCCTGGGAAACTTTTAAAATACTCCAAATATTTCGAAAACTTCAAAATCTTTTGAAACACCTTGACACCTTTTAAAGATGTTTAAAATACTTTGGAATTTTTTAAATAACTGCTAAAATTGTGAAAATTCTTTGTAATTCCTTTAAATTATAAAAATTAATTAAAAATGCATTGACATCTTTTTAAACATCCTCAAATATTTTAAATCCTTTAAAATCTTTTGAGATCTCTTGACAATTCCTTGAAATTTTAAAAATGCCCTAAAATATTTCAAGTCTTTTAAAATCTCATACTACATTATTGAAATTAATTGGAAATTACTCGACATCTTTTGAAACATTCTCAAATATTTTAAATCCTTAAAAATCTTTTGAAATCTCTTGAAATCTTTTTAAAGCTTCAGATTGAAATTTAGAAAACAGAAAAATTTCAAAACGTTAAATATTGAAACTTTTTTAGATTAGTTAAACTATTAAATTAAAGTTTTACTAGAAATTAATCTAGTAAAAGTTTAACTATTTCTAAAACGATTTTTGTATATAATTATAA
>NC_046664.1:127811655-127813719 GCF_010883055.1 Belonocnema kinseyi | reverse complement strand
AGGACGTTTACTATGTAGTCATAGGGAATATAATTATATAAACTCTAGCATACAATGCAACCCGTCTTGCATTCGTGTAATGCAAAAAAGTACTATATGGGCGATTTTAATTCGGTTTCGAGACTCCGAAGGCGTGCGCAAAATATACATATAACCAAATTCTGAAACAAGGTTATGTTCCCCAGGAATCACCGCGCATTTCAAATAAATAATTATTTACGAATTTAAAAAAAATGTAACACAACATTAAAATTGTTCATAAATACATTCGGGACGTGCATTAAGTACTTTCTTAAAAATTGGAGTTGGTGTTCACTAATGTAACGGTACGTGAGTGATATTTGACGTTTGACAAGTGTCAAAATCGTTTTGTACTTCGATCTTAATTTATTAAATAAAGTGAATATCTGCAGGTTGTACGCACTTAATTGGCGATAAAATCTGTTGCTTTACTTATTGAATAAAATATTGGAATCAAACGCTTTTGACTAACTGCAACGAAAATTGTAATCCGTATGATTATAAGCATTGCAACGATGAATCTGAGATTCAAATGATGAGAGGTGAGAAGCGGCGAATTATTCTTATAAGCTAGGTGTTCAGCGACCATGAAAATTTCGTCTCCGCCACTATAGAATGTTAAAGTATACATTTTTTCCAATATTTGACTTAGAAATTATAAAAATTCTTAGCTGAAATCTTCAATATTAACTCAACTTCAGAATAGACCTTTTTATTCTAGACGTCCACAGTGCGCACGTGCCAGGATTTTACGTCATTTCCGTATTTTTCGAACAGTTTTGTGCCGAAATGTATGGAAAATATTATAAATAAATATAACAACGAAAAATAAATGTGTAAATGAATCAGAGTTTAAAGACAACAAATTTTTTAATATATTCAGAAGAAAACTGCGAAAAAAGTGCAAAAAGTGTGGCGAGCAAGCCCATTATTTACAATTGTTGACATCTCTCGTCTTCAAAAAAATGTTTAAAAATCCGGAAAAAATCACGAAAGATGATGATCCAGGAGCAAAATTAGTGCACAAATGGGTGGAAGAGCGCAATGTAAAAAGCTTAAACAATGGATAAAATATAGGAAACGATCTTTAAAAGCAAAAAAAGTGATTCAGTAGAAAGGTTAGTTGAGGTTGTGCTTGACAGGTATTAATATTTTCTTTCTTTGCTAACATTTGCTTACATATTAAATGAAGCATTGTTATCGGGATTTCGAACCTCCTAAATTTTTTGATAAAAATAAAATCTATTTAATACTTCCACTTGAGAACGCAAAACTATTATATTTATGTATTTATAACCAGTTTATATGAAAGAGGGGAAATTTGATAGTACATTCCTTGTACCAAGTAATCACTAACAAATGGCTTTTTATTGTCTAAACTTGAAAAAGAGAAGTAGAAAATATAATATTATGTTATTTTATATTTGTATGAATATTAAATATTTACTCAAACAAAGTTCTGAACTGCAAATATTGTATAAAAGAAAATATTTATAACTAATTTTGATCCTGGAACATCATCTTACGTGAGTTTCGCCGAATTTTTAAGCATATTTTAGAAGATGACAGATGCCAACAGATGCAAATATTGGCCTTGGTCGCCGCACTCTTTGCACGTTTTTCACCGTTTTTTAAATAGCCTTTGACCAATCAGCGCAAGATATCTAGCGCGGGAGATTTGGAAAACGAATTAAAATCGCCTGTATAATACTTTTTTGCATTACACAAATGCAAAAAGGGTTGCATTGTATGCTAGAGTTTATATAATTATATTCTCTATGACTACATAGTAAACGTCCTCACTGCATATAATTTAATAATTATATACAAAAATCATTTTAAAAATAGTTAAGCTTTTACTCGCGTAATTTCTATTAAAACTTTAATTTAATAGTTTAACTAATCTAAAAACATTTCAATATTTAACGTTTCGAAATTTTTCTCTTTTCTAAGTTTCAATCTGAAGCTTTAAAAAGATTTTAAGAGATTTCAAAAGATTTCTAAGGATTTTAAATATTTGAGAAAGTTTCAAAAGAAATATAT
>NC_046664.1:127801424-127811555 GCF_010883055.1 Belonocnema kinseyi | reverse complement strand
AATGAGCCCGCTCCTCTTTTGCCTTACATTATTGCTACTATCTCTAGCACTCCGCCATTCCGACGGGTACTTTTGCGGCAAACCTGCAGATGGAAAGTGCAAGGTCACTCATGCATTTTACATGGACGATCTTAAAATCTATGCTAAAAACAAAGAGAATCTACCTCTAGCTCTAGGGATTGTCGAACGATATACTAAGGAAATCGGAATGGAATTTGGGTGAGACGAATGCGCTAAGGTTTATTTGAAGAGAGGAAAACTTAATGGCATCCCTGAAAATCCTGAGCTCATCGATAGAAGCGCTATACCACACATTTGCACTGGAGAGACTTATGCATACCTGGGAGTGCCACAAAGCCGCATGCAGGATGTGATATCTATAAAGAATACTCTCCGAAGCAGATACAAACGTCTCATCCGGCAGATTTGGTCTTCCGAACTGTCGGCGAGGAACAAGGTAATCTGCAACGAACATACTTGCCGTACAGGTTCATTCATTCATTTGGAGTGGTTCCATGGATAAAGAACGAGCTCAGATCCCTTGATATCGGAACAAGAAAGGTTATGCATATGAACAAAAGCATGCATCTTAAGCCTTCTGCTCCGCGACTGTACATCTCACGCCGTCAAGGTGGTCACAGAATATTGCCTCTTGAATGTCTTCACAACAGGATTATTCTGGGTACAGCGCATAGAGTCGCAAATGGAAGAGACCCTCTTCTTAAAATGGTCAGGAAGCACGAAGAAGTGAGCAAAGGAGCATTTCTGTACAAAGCAGCGGAGGAGGCTGCTGAAACACTCGGACTTAACTTCAGTATTAGAGGTGAGCAAAATGCATCAAATCATATCTATCGCGAGTACTCACTCCTGAAAGCCCGGATTAAGAAAGCACAAGAAAAAAACTTCCGTGAACAAATCCGTGTGAGCTAACTTTTGCTTTCCTTAAATCACCCGGATTTAAGTCTGATACGGACGGTCTCACTTCGGCATGACAAGACGGTGTCATTTCCACCTTAATACACCGTCGCTACATTTTGAGCCAAGACATTCCCGATGATAGCTGCAGGGCGTACCATGCACACCCCGAGCATTTAGCTCATAATAATATCTAGTTGCCCAACTCATGCGGGAACGGCCTACCTCCAAAGGCACAATGCGGCACTAAGAGTGCTTTATTACCATCTCTGTCACTCTTACGGCATCGACCTTAATATCTCTCTTCTAAACGCTCCTAGGGAAATCGAGTCAATTGTCGAGAATGGGAATTGCCGTATATACTGGAACTTTATATTCTCGACGATTGTTTTTGTTGCACACTCGAGGCCTGACATGGTTCTTCTCGACTTCGAAAAGCGAACCATCCTTATCATCGGCGCTCTTGGAGGTGCCTAGCTTTCAGTCGTTAATAGCATGAAAGCATCCCTGCGTGTCAAAGATATGCTAAAACTCTTGCGGGAATAAAGGAGGAGGCGGCAGTCCTTGGGTCAATCCGTGTTCTTAGGGTGCACGAAACTTTTGCCGGACCGTCGTATTGATTACGTGACAGACTGTAACCACCCATCTCACAGTCGTGAGATGTGGTTGTGACTGAAATTTTACGCGAATTCGCTAAGAGCGGGTGCAATTTTCCAGATTAACACCCGCTCCTGGCGAAATCCTGCGGTTGTCCTTATGACAAATTTTTAATTATGTATATATATATTTTTTTTTTTTTTAAACATACCTGTGAATTTTGAACGCTATCAATTTATTTACGATTACTAATTGTTTGTAAATAAACTTCCAAGTTTACAATTCAAATTTTGAAGACTTTAATCCCATCGAGTTGTTTTTATTGATTCCATTTTCAAAACTCTAATCTACTAAAATTTCAATATTTAACGTTCTGAAATTTTTCTGTTATCTAAATTTCAATCTGAAGCTTTAAAAAATGTCAAGAGATTTCAAAAGATTTTAAATATATAAGAATGTTTTAAAAGATGTTGATTACAGTAACTTAGTATGAGATTTTAAAGGATTTGAAATATTTGAGGATGTTTTAAAATATGTCAAGGAATTTTCAATTGATTTTTATAATTAATAGAAAGTTCAAAGAACTTTCAAGAAGTACTTTTAAAATCTTTGAAAAAAAGTTCAAGGTATGTCAAAATATTTTGAAGGTATTGCAATATTTGCGAGTATTTTAAAATGTTCCAAGGAATTTTCAATTGATTACGATAATTTAATACGAGATTTTGAAAAATATAATATATTTTAGGATATTTTAATAGATTGTAACGAATTTTCAATTGATTTAAATAATGTAGCATGAGATTGTAAAAGATTTGAAATATTTTAAGTTTTTTTTTAATTTCAAGGAATTTTCAAGAGCTCTGAAAATTTTAAAGAGATTTCAAAAGATTGTAAATATTTGAGAATGTTTAAAAAGATGTCAATGAATTTTCAATTCATTTTTATAATTTCAAGGAATTAGAAAGAATATTAAATATCTAAGCAGGGTTGTTTAGAAACTCCAAAGTACCTTAGAAATCTTTACAGAATGTCAAGGTGTTTCAAAAGATTTTGAAGGTTTCGAAATCTTTAGAGTATTTTAAAAGGTTCCAAGAAATTTTAAATTGATTACAGTAATTTAATATGAGACTTTAAAGGATTTGAAATATTTTAGGTTATTTTTTAAATTGCAAGTAATTTTCAAGAGCTTTAAAAGATTTCAAGAGACTTTAACCGATTTCAACAATTTTACGAAGTTTCAAAACATTCTAAGGAATTTTCAATTAAATTCAATAATTTAAAGCAATTTCAAAGAATTTTAACGATTTTTTCAACTTTTCTGGTTAAAAGTGGAACTACTTTGTTTAAAATCTAGTTTTTTGTTTTTGATGATTCATCAATTGTACTTGGAGGAAAATAAATTTCTTTTGTGCAAAGTAAAAGTAAGTAAAGATGAAAATGTAACTTGTCGTTTAAAAATTCAGATATTTTTTTGCACATTATTCCATTTTCGGTAGAAGGTTTCATCTTGTGAATAAAAACTAGATTTTTAATTTGAAAAATTTTACTATCAAATTCTGGGTTAAAAATTAATCTCTTTTGTTTACAAATTCAACTACTTTGTTAAATATTTAAACAAAAGAGATTAATTCTGAACGCGGAATTTAATAGTAAAAATTTTCAAATTAAAAATCGAGTTTTTAATTCGAAAGATGAAAGTTTCTGTCGAAAATAGAATAATGTTCAACAAAACAGCTGAATTTTTAAATAAAAGAGATTAATTCTGAACGCGGAATTTAATAGAAAAATTTTTTAATTAAAATGCGAAATTTTAATCTAAAGTAAAAAATGAATCTGAAAAATTCCCGGTTTTCCTCTAAACTTTACGGTTATTCTTCGTCTTTAAAAATCTGGGCTATAACTATCGGTTTTCTCAGTCAGTGGCCACCCCACTTGAACTTGTGCAGTTCTTTAATTTTTTGTCACTTAAAACATGTTTTTGACTTTTTTTTAAGTCAAATATTTAGGAGTTGATGTTGATAATCCAATGATTTTTCGATCGCAACTTGTGTGGTAATTCTGAAAAAATCCTGAAAACTATGATGATGAGAGTAGAGCTGAAAGGTAAACATAGAAACATAACCTATAATTCCTTGAGGAATTTGCAGATTTGTTTAATCTGGCATTAAATTTAACCAACTATGGAGAATATTTTTATAGCACTAATAGACAAAACGGATTTTAAGTTCAAATACTGGGCAGTTAAAAAACACAAAATTGGCTCATTTATCTCTCAGATTGTAGCTGTCAAAAATTGCTTGCTTCGCGATCGAGCAGTTTTAATCGGGGTAAAATACCAACCATCTGAATTCTAAAATCTAAATTTGCCTAAGTCAAAGCCGATATCAGGTTGTGTGCATGCGGTATACCTACGATGGCCACGCGAAGCACACATGTAAAGGGTTGAGGGCCACTCTGATTTACCTCATGTCGGTCATTTCCATCAACTGATATTTCTAATTCATTTTGACCCTCTATTTCTCTCTGCATTAAACTCCGATTAGCGGAATTAGTCATCGGCCAACCTGGCTAAAGAAAGGTAGAGGGGAGGACGAACCTCTGGGACCGGAAGGTTGGAATGTCTAGGATTCACCACACAAAAAAGACACCAAATTTCAGGTGTACATTTTATTAATTACATAAAACTCACGCAGGTATTAACATAAGAAACAGTGAACAGAACTCGGCGACACGGCCTTCAGAAACCAGACAACCTTATCTTCGATGGTGCGAGATGCCTGCGGAGTTGATACATGCCATCTCGCCATTTTAATTTTCAACTGAAGCTGCGTAATATTGGCGCAGTATTAGCTTCAGCATTATCGGCTATCTGCAACGGTGGTCTTGCTGGAACGGGTGGCATGTTCATTGGAGGATATTTTCTCTTTTTCTTGATGAAGAGCTTCATATTCTTTGCGGCATAATGAGGATACCTGATCTCTTAAATACTGAGGCGTTGTATATGCATATTCTGGGTGTATATTGACCCAACGTTCATTCAACCTCAGTATGTATCCTCTGCAGGCCTGTAAGCTTCCTTGCCAAAAGTTAAGGGCGAAAAGTTTAATTTTCAATACTTTCGATAGAAAAATTGAGAAAAGTTTTTATTCTCATGTTCTCATGTTCAGGGATTTTGTCATGTAGCTTCTTCCACTTTCGTGCAGCGGAAGAGCCTTCAGGTAGCGCCAAAGTTGATTTTTGAGCTTGCGAAAGATTGCAATAAATTATGAACGTTAAAAAATAAAGGGCTTACTTCGATCTATTACATTCTTAAATTACAATCTCGCCATTCCATAGCTTCTAATTAAAAATAGAAGTCGGTGAATCATTATCTATACAATCTTTTAGAAAAAACTGAGAAAAACTTTAATGTGACTTTGATGATGGACTTTGATGATTGACTTTTTGATGTTGATGTCAATGTTAAATATAGGTGATAATATAAAAAAACATAAGAAGGTCCAGTCACAATATGATTGTTATTATTCTTTGAATCAGTTTCGAAGAAAGTAAGACCACCAACGTCATTGTCGATAGAGTGGAAAGTGTCTTCATAAGCTACCGAAATAGAAAAAATAAAAAATTTGTTTAAAAGAAGTTGTCCGTTTGATACATCCTTTTCGGGGTCTTCTGTTTCCTTCCGCTTCTGTGCTCCCAAATTACGTTTGTATCGAAAGTTGTTTAGGTGAAGAAGGATCTTAAATGTAGTTAGACATTCTATTCTGTTTAGAGGATGATACGTATACAATAAGGAGTAGAAAAGTCGAAAAGTTTCAACAAAGTTGTGCATTTATGAAATTAGTGCAATTAATTTTAGATGAATCTTGATTAAATGTAGAGGTAAGAGCTTAAAAAATCTTATTTAAAGGCTAATTAAATGATGTAAATTGCTGGGGCTCGAACATAAAAAATTTCAAATTCAAGGATAGCGGGCCTTCTATAGGGACTGGATTTTATCCTCGTCTGTACCTCACCCCCGGCGGCCCAGTTGGCGGGTTAGGCGTTCAGAAGGTCGTAATCCACTGAAAGATACCTATTTCGAGAAAATTAAAAGTCGCCTGGGTACAATTTAGATGACAAAGATTAAGAGTTATTATTCTTTTATTTTAAAAAAGCCAAATTATTTTTAATATACGTGAAGAATTAACGTTTATGACGTGTCAGTTACAAGAAAGAAACATAAACAATTTTTAAGGTCATGTGATGAGTGAGACACGTGACCAGATTCCTTCCTTACCCTCACTTTTTTTATTTCCCAACTTATTTTCATACGAAGCACTACATCAAGTTGAAAATTTGGGGTAGTAATTAAGAAGCACTAAGAAAGGTGGGTCTGGTCCAAAATTTCAATAATGATGAAAAAAAAAAATATTTAAAACAACTACCTTTTTTTATAATTATACAAATTTAGGACCAGACCCACCATTCTTAGTGCTTCTTATTTAGTATCCCAAATTGTCAACTATATGTCGCGTTTCGTGTGATAATAAGTTGGAAAATAAAAAAAGTGGCGGTAAGGTAGGAATCTGGTCACGTGGCCCACTCATCACATGGCCTTAATACGAATCATCAATAGTTTCCCTTTATGCAGAAGTTTCAATAATTTACGGACCACAAAATCGATGACCAGTGAGAATATAAAAACAAAATAAGTTTCAGGTTCTGATTAAACTGGCATCGTTAAATACTTAAAATACCACGGTTTTTCGCATGTGGCTTGTGGTCTTATGATCTTGAAAGGAGTATTTCGTTGGTACCGTGGAAGTGACCTTTCAAGTATGACCCAATCGATCGACTTTAAACATTTTTTTTAATACTTTTTTTTAGATAGTGTGGCTTACGACCTTATGCAACAAGATAGACGAGGCTAGCCGGTTGGATTGAATAGTGAAGTATTACTTTGTCATCCTTCTAGTTTTAAAGAACAGCCTGTGTACTCTTGAAATTCTCATTTTACTGCAAACAACTGTATTCTATTAATTGTTAAAATGGACAAGTAGTTTTTCAAACTTATTTTCGCACAAGAAAACAAATGTAAGTAATTTAAGTAATCAAGGCTGAAAGAGCGATGTACGAGAAACGTCGAAACCTGTAGTGCCACTCAAATCTCCACTGAGAATTTGATTCTAAAGGTCAAGATTTTAAAAAGGCACTTTGCAAACTTTCTTGTACTTCGAAAACATTTTCTATGTGCAAAACTTGTGTTAAGTATATGGATTTTCCAACGAAAAGATAATAACCACTAAAAAGCTAGTGTGAAAGTTTGGAAATGCGGGCAACTGGGAAGGAGACCGACAATGTTGTCACATGGAAGTAGTCACACAACCACCAGGCATTATTCTAAATAATTTTTGGAATACAGAAGCGGCACTCCAAATGCACAATAGCAATAAATACGTTCAATTTGACCGAACACGTAGGGGTAAAAATACACCAGAGACAGCTAGAGACAGTTGGGAGTTCAATCATGCTGCTAAACTGAATTATCGATAAAGCCGCATCTGCATGTTGCTGCCACCTTTCGCTTTTTAACAGGAATTCTAAATTTGAATAAAAAAGCAACTTGCGATTTTTAAATCTATTTTGTTTATTCACAAGTCCGAATGATTGAGGAATTGAATAGTATTGTATAATTGTCATTGAAATGACAACATTGAGGGAAACTATTTATTTTTATAAATCAAAAGTTGAAAATAATTTGAAAGTTTCCATAATAGTATATTGTGCTACAAGTGCGGACAGTCAGCACTTCCACATGAGTGTGAAGTTTAGTGTACGAGCCAAAGGTGAATCGAAGGGGAGCAGTAGACGAGCCATAAACGACTCAAAGGTAAGTCGGTGGAAAGTATTTAAACTTAAAAAGAGTTAAAACCTTCAACTTTCAGAACCTCTTGCACAGGATATTTTTTATATTCAATTTGAGACTTTGAGAAATTTATAATAAAATTTCCGAAAAATCTTGAATATCAGGAATTAAAAGATTTATTGTAAATTTTTAGTGAATTCACGAATAACCGAACATTTACGTAAATTTAAGATGCCCAAAACTTCTTGGGAGAAATCCAAAAGTCCCAGAATATTTATAAATTTCCGAAAATCGCAAGTCCAATGTCTGCTCATTACTCATAAGTAAACTGTCAAGCGTCAACTCATAATGATGTGAGCTTATAAATCCAGCAGTCTTGGATAGTATTCATGAATCGAGATGCGCAAGCGCAAAGAAAGCAACTGCAGAAACTAGGGAACATCCCTTTATAATTGCTTTTTATCACTGTTTCGGAACTGGTCGCTTTTTGCACACTGTAAATTCCTTAAAATTTAAAAATTATTATCAACTTTTGAATGAGAGTACACAGGGGTATTACCGACACCTTAAGAAAAAGTTTTTAGAAAAAGAATATTCTTTGATGTGTTTCTTATCTGGTAACGAAGATGAATTCCTGTTAAAGGTCAGATTTGGTCAGTTATTAGACAGTACTTACCAGTATAATCGAAGGGTTGATATCCAAAACCGGCAAACACACAAATTTTTAATTTGTCAACGGGACGTAAAAAGTTGTGCATACAGTACAAGTCCGATAACTTTCCAACTTCGGGGCTGCAGGAGCGAAAAATTCCAGAAATTGCAGACTTATCGGATGTCCCCTCTAGTAGCACAATATTAGGTGCGCGCATGTGTAAAGCATGGGCGCAAATCATGAGCAAAATAGCACACGTAGTGGGAAAACCACAATTAGTGTGCGTGCCGTTCGTGTGATGACGTTTTAAGGGGAGTGTACACTTATCGGACGGCAAGTTATCGGACTTCTACTGTACTTTTATTTTGATACATTTTTAACATTGAGGTTGATAAATTATTTTACCTTCGTACGGATAGAACTTATAAGAAGTTTTGCAAATAAACTTTAACGCTATATTTAATTATGAGCCTTTGAAATTTTCAACCGGCTAACCTCGAGGATCACAGAATTTAAAACTGCCTAATCCTTCTGCTCGTTGACGAGAGCCGCGGCGAAGTTTTTGCTTATTCACCTTTACGACTCCTTGTTACGGTTCGTTATACTAAAAATTCGTGAAAGTTACATCGTTGTAATCGGAAAACTGTAGAATCAAGGAATACTTACACTAAGTTGATTTTTAATAAGAAAATAACGCGATAATAAAAATTATCGAAGCGCGATACAATAGCGAATGTTGCTAAGAAACAAAACGTACACAATTATGCATTTCTTTACATAGCTGGATCAAAATAATCTCGACTGAAGTTTTTAGTTCAGCCCTGAGGTGATAGATGGCAGGTAGAGTACGTTACATTGCTCAAAACCTCGGAATTATCACAAAAACACAGTTTTTACGTAAGACCCTATATGGGGTTAGCCGGTTTGGAATTCTGCGACCGCTTGGTTTAGCTTTTCGGCCATTCTCAAAGATTTTTAGAAAATAACAAAAAAACATTTCAAAGTGTCTACAATGGAGATATGTCAACGTGATATTACGGATTCCAAAAATAAAAAAAAAGACATTTAAAAAAAGTTGATTTGAATTCGAATCCCTGAATTATTCTTTGCCAAACTGTTGTTACATTTATTTTTGAATAAGTCATTCAAATTTAGTGAACAGCACCATATTTCCAGTAAAAGGCACCCCACATTTAGTAATCAACTCCTGTGACGTACGCTGCATTATTAACACCATACACAAGGTAGAAAGATAAGTTATATAACTCTCTGATATGCAAGTGTCAAAATTGGGCAATGATTTAACATTTCCTTTTAGAGTTTTTCGCTTATTCCTAATATATATGTTAGGTGGTTCTTTTTTATAAACTTAAAAACTTATTAGGTAACATTAAGGGTTACACATAATATTTTTAGCTATCAGTTCTTCTTAGTTTGTCGCTGAATGTCGCATAATCCGTAGAGTTCCGGCACATAATCTCGAGTAATAATTAATTTTTTTCATTTCATAATTTGAAGATTTGCAAAAGCAAAAATGAAGAATGAAAAATTGTCGCTACCGATTTTTACCCAACTATCATCAGACTTGTACATAAATAAGAGAAACAATAAAGAATTAAAAAAGAATTTAGAATGTTCTTTTCTTTGCTGACAGGTGCCCGCGAGACTTTGAATTGATGAATATAGATAACAAAATTGTATCGAAAAAAGTTATTTATTTCCGAGACAGTCAATTTTCAATGAGACAGTGCCGCAGTCTAACAGACGATTTTTCGCTATTAGATAGTGATTAAGATTAAATTTTCCATTTTTTTTTATGGAACCGTGAAGATATAGATAGATGCTTGTTTTATATCTTAAATATCTTTTTATTAAATAATTTTAAAAATTTGTAATGCATATGTTAATGCAACTTTAAGGTATTACTAAGATAAAAATACGATTTTCAATCAATTCTTTCTACACGATGTGTAATGGAATTGTTGAAAATTTGCGAACTTAACATGATTTGTTTGCGAACTTGAACCTCGTCTGAAAGTCTTCTTTATTCATAATCTGTCCCCTAAGGGTTTGCATGACTTCCATTTCTTAAAATCTTTCTGGTTATATCTATTTTTTTACA
>NC_046664.1:127762159-127801324 GCF_010883055.1 Belonocnema kinseyi | reverse complement strand
TACATAAAGCCTTATATCTAGTTCCTTATCTCTGTTTCCTGTGATAGCGCAATTTAGGACTTATTAGCAAACGACTGAGCTAGCAAACGAAAGCGAGAGTACAAGTGAGGGAGAGAGCATGAGAACGCAAACGCATCTTCGCCTGCTTAACTTTTACCTTACCATTACTTAAAATATTTACGCTTCTAATCTAAGCGACTTCCGTTTCCTTTTTCTTTCACTTTTTTATACCTCCATTTGCCTTTTTTCACACGCATTCTTTCATTCTCTCATTCGTTCCTCTAACACACTCCAACTCATTCATCCAATCTTCTCCTAATCCATCCTCCCCTTGTCAGCTTCATTTATCCTCCATTACTCTCCTACACCCTTCCCATACATGCTACCATGTTTCCTCCTACCATTCACATATTCTACACTTTCTGTGCTCTTCTTTTTCCCAGTACATCCCCTCCCTTACCTCGTTTCCCAATCTGAATCTTGCTATTCTGGTCTACCTTCTCTCTCCCCATCCCTTTTCTAAATACTTCGTTAATCCTTCCTTTTTTATCATCTTATACCATTTATTGTAATTTTATTCCTCATTCATCCCCCATCTTTCTATTAATTTTCTTTCCCATTACTTACCTTACCATTACTTACTATCTTTACGCTTCTAATCTAAGCGACTCCCGTTTCCTTTTTCTTTCACTTTTTTATACCTCCATTTGCCTTTTTTCACACGCATTCTTTCATTCTCTCATTCGTTCCTCTAGCACCCTCCAACTCATTCATCCATTCTTCTCCTAATCTATCCTCCCCTTGTCAGCTTCCTTTATCCTCCATTACTCTCCTACACCCTTCCCACACATGCTACCATGTTTCCTCCTCCCATTCACATATTCTACACTTTCTGTGCTCTTCTTTTTCCCAGTACATCCCCTCCCTTACCTCGTTTCCCAATCTGAATCTTGCTACTCTGGTCTACCTTCTTTCTCCCTATCCCTTTTCTAAATACTTCGTTAATCCGTCCTTTCTTATCATCTTATACCATTTATTGTATTTTCATTCCTCATTCATCCCCCATCTTTCTATTAATTGTCTTTCCCTCTCCCTTTTTTCCAATTCTTCATAGTTTACTCCAGTCCCGTCTTCTATTTCTCTATCATTAAAGAACTCCCTCCTTTCTTCTTCCCATCTCGTTAATTCATCGCCTTCCCTCTCCTCTCTTCTACCTCCAACAAACACTTTCTCGCCAACTCCCCTCCCTTTCCATTCCTCAGCTTCGTCTAAAATTTCCATTCCCTCTTTCCAGCTCTAATACTTAACTTATCCCTCTGCACTTCTTCTCTCACCATAGTATATCCTGGCGTGCTCCAGTCTGCCCCTAGTGTCCACCTTATATACCTTTCTTATAAACTCTCAATATCTTTCCTTCCTTTCTATCCCCATATCTCTGCTCCATAACCTAATACCGGCCATACCAGCGTATCATATAACCACATTCTCCTTCTCCAATTTTTTAAATCTTCTTTTTCCTATTTCCCATATCGGTTTTATTACCCCTGCTGCTTTTTTTATCCTTTCTCTTATATAAGCTGTATGATATCCATTCGTTTGCAAGATATGTCGCAAATATTTATACTTTTTTACTTCTTCTAACTTTATTCCCCTCCATCTCCCTGTCCATTCTTTCTTCGTTCCCCCTCCTTTTCTAAACCTCATTATCTTTGTCTTTTCTACATTTACATTCAGGTTCTTCCCATCTAAGTATTTCTCTAATCCTATAATTAATCCCGTCATCCCTTTTTCATCCTGTCCCATCAACACTATGCCAGTGTAATCCTGTAATTTATCCCGCCATCCCTTCTTCATCCTCTGCCATCAACACTATGTCGTCAGCGTATGCCATTGTATATATATTTTCCTTCCTCGTTCTAATGAGTCAAACGCCGCGTTTAAGTCCACGAAAATTGCTACCATTGTCCCTTTTTCCCTTTTAATTCTCTTATTTATTAGATAGTTCAGAACATATATTTTATCCATTACCCCCATTCCATTTGTAAACCCTGTCTTATTTGGTGAGTCGGTCTTTTTTTCTTCAACTTCTATCTTCAATCTCTCCGACAAAATAGTTACATATACTTTATACAGTGTTGGCATCAGCGTCACCCCCCCCCCCCCCCTATAATCTTTAACCTCCTCTCCTTTGCCTTTGTTTACTATTGGTATAACTACTCCTTCTTTCCATAAATCTGGTCACCTCTCTCCTCTCCATACTGTATTACACATTATCCATACCCATTCCTCTAGTTCCTCCCCTCCATATTTCCACACTTCATTTGTAATCTCATCTATACCAGGTGCCTTTCCATCCTTCATTATTCCTAAAACCTTAACTATTTCTTCTCTTGATATGTCCTCTTCCTCATCTCTTTCTCTACTATATTTTCATCCCTTTATAACTTTTCTCTCTACTCCTCCTAGCAAATCCAAACAATATTTCTTCAATTCTACCCTTTTAAAATCTTGGTTTACTCTTTTTCTCTCCACTTTCTTAATTCCTTTCAGACCTCCTTTTTTCTCTCTTTACAGTCCTCATCCCACCCACTTCTATTCCCCCCTTTACTAACTTAATTTTTATTTCTGCACTCTAATCCTATTTTTATTTCTCCTATCATTTTTTCCATCTCCTCTTCCACATTTCCTTCTTCCATTTTGATATTTCTGACCTTTTCTCTAAACTGTTTCTTCCCTTCCCTTGACCAATCCCCTTTTCCTAAACTTGTTACGTTTGCTCCTCTTTCATTCATATTGTTATTGCTCTTTTGTCCCTCTAACGTCACTATTAAAGTACAGTGATCCGAATCAATATATTCACCTACCTCTAGTTTCTTAACCTTCTCTCTTACCGCATCATCCAATCACATAATCAATTTCCATTCCCCTTTCACCTCCTGAGCATGTATATTCTCCTTTCTCATCTCCTTCTATATTTCCGTTTAAAATATACCATCCCAACATCTCCAATCTCTTTAACAACTTTCTTCCACCACCATTTAGTACCTTACCTTTGAATTTTCTTCCTCTATCTTCTCCCCATTCCCTTTCTCATCTGTCACCTGTTCTTGCAATTAAATCCCCACCTATTATCAGCCTACCCTCTTCCTTATTTTCTTTTATCATTTCTTTCATCTCCTCTGCTTTCTCCTGCATATCACTTTTTACATAAACTCCCACTAACGTCCACTTCTCTCCTCCCATCATTACCTCTTATACAATCAATCCTTGTTTTTATTCTTTCCTGTCTTTCATATCTTTCCCTGTTATACATTTATTCCTTGATCCCATCACCATTCCTCCCATTGCTCTGCCCTGTTTATTCGTCCTCTTTGCATTTTGCACTTGCTATTTGTAACCTCTAGGAAACCTTTCCCTTAGTCTTTCAAATCCCTTTTCATCTAGCCACGTCTCCATCATCATGACTACATCCCATTGTGTCAAATTTCTCATAAACTCCCTATCCTTTCTCCACAATCCTGCTATATTCCAGTAACAAATCTTCCATTCTTCCCTCCTTTAGTTTCTCATCTTTTTTTCCTTCCTACTATTTCTTATTTTTCTATCTCCTGTTCCTTCCTCTCTTAGTTTCCCTGCACCTCATTTCTTACTATCTGTTCCCTTTCTTCATCCAAATCCCACCATACTCCGTTTATCTGTATTCTCCCATACTTAACCCATGTTCTCTTTCCCTTTTTTCTTTCCTGTTCCGCTATTTTCCTTGATGTTTATTGCATCTTCCTTTCTACCCATGTCAAATCATCATCTATTCTCTCTGGACTTCCATATAATAATCTATTCTTTGTCATCAACTACCTCTTATGTTCCTATTTCTTTCATTTCACCAGTAGCATTATCTCCCTTCTTCGCCCTTCCCTTCCTACATTTCGCATTTCCTCTATCTCTACCTTAGCACCAATCCTCTTTAGTATTTCGTCCACCACTTCCTTCAGCTCTTTCCCCTCTAATCTTATACCCTCTCTTTCCTTTCTATTGTTTGTTCTATTTTTCTCAGCCTTTCCATCTCCTTATTCCCACGCTCGCCTCCACCACAATCACGGTTCGAGTTTTCAAGTTTCTTCATCCTACCTTGCATCTCCTCTACCTTTTTATTATTATCTTCTTCCTGCATTTCTAGCTTTTGTTCTAAGGACTGCATCCTCCTTTCTAACTTTTCCCTGATTTCTTCCCATTTTTTAATTTCTTTCTTAACTTCCGACATTTCCCGCCTAATTTCCTTCTTTAATTCCTCTTCCCTTTTCTCCTTTTCTTCATAAATCCTCATTACCTGTATCAGAACTTCGCGAATTTCCTTTATTCTTTCCTCTTTCATCGTAACTTCATTTTGATCGCCGCTTCCGTCAGCCCCCTTACCTTTATCACTCTTCCTTACCAAACTCTGCTTTTCCGGCGGCTATCTAAACATTTTTTTATATCTTACGGTCGCCCCGATATCTTTCTTCTCTTCACTGTTTTCCCTCTCCCCTCTCTTCCTTTTGATAAAAGCCTCAATTGAACATACGCATTTTACTCTTAATCTTTCCTTTTCTATAGTTTTATTATACTTCCCCCTTGCCTTCCTTTCCTTGATCTCCTCTTTCGGCGTACTGAACACTTCCTGCTCTAGATCTGTTTTTTTCCGCGGAGATACTCGCTCCGCTAGCCATGAATGAAATTAAAACTCTCCCGCATTCTATGCTTCCCTGCCTCTATCTACCGCCGCGATGTGGTGCCTGTCTCGACTTTCTTTGTCGCTACCCTACCCTGCTACTACCAACCCGATCAACACAGTCTTCTCACCCTGTCACAAATCTCCAAACAAACTTCCTCACAAATCTGTCTCAATCCTCCAAAATATCTACCTCCCCTTTTCAATCTCACAATCAATCAATTAATCTCTCACATCCACACCCTTCTACACACTTCCACAGTCCACTTACCTCAAATTTCACCACAATATCAGAAAAATTTAGCATCAACAATTCCCACTACTTTACACTTTCATTCCGGAAACGGAAGTCCTCGTCTGAAAGTCTTAAAATAACGACATATCAACGTAGTAGGCTCGAATTCACTTTTGGATATTAAATTTTAAGGTAGTTCACACGAGATTTAACTGTTCTTATGAATTTTCTTAAATTTTCGCAGTAATCGTAGCTTCTAACAGTTCTTACCATTTACGTTCGAAACTAGAGATGTATAGATGAAGATAAAACGAAATTTTTACAAAAATTGACATTTTTTCTTGAGTTTAGTATGAGAAATATAACTGCCCAAAATATAATATTTTTATTCATGCGAGAAATATAGCGCAAGGAAGTACTGATGATTTGGCAACACTGTTTGCTTTGCTGGTGAAGGCGCTGTCATATCCACGTGCGTGAGTAGCTAGCCATAGCCACTAAACTGAGTGCGTTGTCGCGCTCATTGCTTAACTAGTATGCGATGCATACGTATATTATAGGTTTGTTTGCGTCTAGAACGAGTGTACAAACATGATCAAAATTTTTGACGAAATGTTCGGAGAAACGCAATGGCGTTTTATATCGACCTGAGTTTAAACTTTTGGACGGATTTCACGCGCGTGAACTACCTTAATACATATAATATTTGGAAAAACATATCTGAATTTATTGATAATGAATAGGATTTAGATTTAAAATTATATTTGATTTCTGTACCTTACGTTTCTACCTTATGTATAATGTTAATAGATTGTTATACTGCAAAAAGTATGAGCCAAAATTTGTGTACATTATACACACAATATGAAAAACGTTGATATTAAAATATTGAATAATGTAAAACAAAGAAACACTTTGTACAGTTCTCCTTTCAATTATATCCATCGAAAATAAATGTAAACATATTGAAATAAAATAATAAAAACTCTAGTTACTATTACAATTTTATATTCAAAAGTTAGTCGCCCCAAGCACCCCGACAGATATTCAATATCTACGGTGCATCGTAAGTCACAGAGAAGAGATTTTCGCGCGCATCTACCACCACTCGTTCTCCAACGAAACAGTGGTTGGATACGGAACATGTGTTCCTGGCGAGAATTTCCCCTAGCTGGACACGTCTACTTTAGACAATGTAGAACATAATTTTATATAATTATGAGGTTTTCTTATAAGAAAGGAGGCAGTTTTTCTCGAAAAGTAATAACTTCGATATTGAGTGGTCATGTTCAGTTGTTCATTTCCCAATTCGGCGAAATTCATTCTAAGGTTTCGATTTTTGAGATTTGAGAATACTAATCTAATTAAATAGATACTTAAGATGAAACATTTGTATCCGTGCGCGAAGAAAGGGACCTTTTTCGGGAAAAATCGATTCTTATTTTCTTACGCCAATCGATAGTTTCTAAGTTACTCTTACGCTTCCAATAATCAGAATTTTTTAAGTTAATTACTTTCTTTATTATTAAGTCCGAAGCGAGCAAAGCGTGTACGCACACAGAGTACCAACCAATCATGCGCGATCTGTAACGCTGCTGCGGTGCGGGCTGGCTACATGCCGTTCACATATCGAACCGCCACTCGAGATGCAAAAGTTTTTTACGTTGCGAATTTGTTTCGAGTGCCGGACCGATAGGTGAACGGTATATAGTCTGCTCGCACTACAGCAGAGCGACAGATCGCACGCGATTGATTGGCGGTCTGTGTGTGTGCACGGACAGATCGTGCGTGAGCCGTTTCCAACATACTACACACGTATTTTCTTGTGCGAACAACTTAAGTGGAGGGAGTGCTTTTCTTAGACGCATCCCCACTACTCAAATGCTGGTTTGCGGACTCTGCTACGATAGCTTGTCCTGTAAAATTCATATCTGACGCATTGGGTCCTTTCTTCGCGGACGGTCAGCTTTGAAAACGCTGAGAGCAAAAGCGAACTAAAAAAAAGTTCGCAAAAGCAAAGTAAAAACACGCTAGAGCAAAAACGACCTAAGAATTGGCAAGAGGTAAAACGACACAAGAATAAAGGGAGAAGGTTCCTCCCACTCTGCTGCTGCGAAGACCAGCCTCGCGTAAAGCCGAAAATGCGCACACACGAACCCGAGCTCGCCTAACTACATGAATGACATATTGTTTTTTTGTTTTTGTTTTTACTGATGAGACCTACGTCGGATCTCGCCTTAGTCGACCGGATCTAGACACAATATTTAAGCTTTTTTTTAAACGCACATTTTCGCTGATCAACGGTCTAGACCTTGTTTGAGTTTACACGACCCTGGAATGACCCCGAAAGTCATCGGGTCACATAACCTTGATGCATATCTGAACGTACAATTGTCCATTCTTTTGATTGATGGTGTCAAAAAGGGGGGTTTCCGTTTTGAAAATAAAAGTTGACCTTGAAACAACCTTGACGGCAACGCCAAGATCACCTTTCAGATCCTCGTACAAAACCCTGAAACTTTTGCCTGAAATATTTCTCTCGAAAACACATATTTTCGCTGATTTTAGTTTATACTTAAATTTCCAGTTGAAGTTAAATTTTTTGATAAAAATGGAATTTTCAACAAAATAGTTTAATTTTGAAACAAAAAATTGACTTACAAATAAAAAAAATCAATTTTCAATAAATAAAAAAATCGAATGTACAACACAATAGTATGTATGTATTTATTCTCTCCCTTTTACTGGTTTGAGGGCCTCCGCTCGCTTTACAGTACGATACAAAAACCTCTTACACTACCTTAATAATACTTACTATCTAAATAATAAGAATATACTTATATTAAGTTAAATGCTATCGCTTTGTCTTTACAATTATTCTCGAGATTTGCTGACTATAGAGTTTCCTGGGCTTCCGTTTCCTCTTAACATTTCCGTTAACGTGAATTGGCGTTTTCTTTATCTTTATTCATTTACTGTCCTTGCATAGGAGTACGCGTTTGGCCTTTCCCTACTACATGCCCCTTACTTTCTCTCATTTCTTCCAGTCTTATCATCCAGCTTGCCCCTTGTCCACTTCCATCCAAGATCCACCGTAGTCTATCATCCACACTCTCACCACCCGTTCCATCCCCCGTACATCTATCTAAAACATGCCCCCATGATTCTATCTCGTAATAACAGACTCTACATCTTCTTTCCTCTTCAGCCATCCAGTACCTGCACTCTCTCATTCCTTCTCCCATACTAAATCGTATAATGTGGTTCCATTTACTCTCCTTTTTTACCTTTCTTAAATATTCTGACTCTCCTTGAGACTTAATTACCTTATACCACCTGTTATACTTAGATTTCACATTTTTTTCCATCTTTCACCCCCCTCTTTAGCTATCAGTTCATTCCCTAACTCTTGCCATACTCTGACATCTGCTCTTATCTCCCATTCTCTTCCCCTCTGTTGTCTCTCTTCCTCCTACATTGATCCTTCTGTGTTACCCCTATTCTCTTTGTTTACTACATCCCGTAGACAAGCTTGTGCTATCCTGCTTCCCTCCCACCTTTTTAGCTTCTCCTCAAAGTTCCATGCTCTCTTCAATTGTCTAATAACCATTTTACATCTACCTAATTCCTCCCTCAACATGTATCCTGGACAGCTCCAGCTCACTCCTCAAGAATCTCTTCTGCATACTTTCCACCCTCTTGAGCTCCTTCCATCTCCAGATTCAACCCCGCCTTTCGATTCAAACCAGAAGCCTAGGTAACTAGATTCCTCGACCTGTTCCACTTTCTCCCCGTACATCTTCCATTCATACTCTGTTTTTGTGCTTCTCTTCTTAAAACACATCATCTTCGTCTTATTTACATTCACCGTTAAGTCTTTAATTCTCACATACTCCTCAAACACTCGAATTATGAGCCTCATCGGCTCTCGTCATCCGCTAGTAAGACTACATTGTCTGCTTACGCTAATGAATATACCTTGGTATTTCCTAGAATCGTTCTCCCCTTTCCTTTCTTCTCCAGTTCCTCTTCTATATTTGTGAACAAGAGACTAAATAGTAGTGGACTAAGTGAGCACCCTTGCCTGAGCCCCCTTCCGCTCCAATACACCTCCCCATTTTGTTTCCCAATCCTAACCCTTATCTTAGTCTCTTCAAATATCTCCTTTATCCTCTCGATCAACTCTTCATCCACCCCCCCCCCCTCTCTTTCTTAACCTGCCATAACACCTTTCCGTTTACAGAGTCAAACGCTGCTTTAAAATCTGCAAATAAGGCCACTAGCTTTCCTTTCTTCCTCTCTAAGTTCCTGTTCACTAAATAATTCAGTACATAGATATTGTCTACGGTTCCCATCCCTTTTCTGAAGCCCGTCTGATTATGTGGAATGATCCCTTTCCCTTTCTCTTACACTTCCCTTTCTAATCTGTTTCTGAGTATCTCAGTATACTTTATAGCCCACCGATATAAGTGTGATTCCCCTATACTCCTCCACCTACTTGCCCTCTCCTTTTTTAATTATTGGTACCACCAACCCTGTCCTCCACTCCTCTGGCCATCCTTCTCTCCAAACCTTGTTGCATACTTCCCACATTTCCTTTCTCACCCCTTCCCCTCCAAACCTCAAAGCCTCGTTCTCAATATCGTCCTCTTCTGTTTGCCTTGTTTCTTTCAAGTCTCGCTATCGCTCTATTTTTCTTTCTCCCTATTTATCCCGTTATCACTATAATCTTCCCCTTCTATCACCTTCCTCATTTCACCTAATACCTTATTTTCCACTCCTCCCAGCAATCGCTTAAAGTACAGGATCCACTCATCCATCTCGATTTCCTCATTGATGCCCTTCTTTCCCCCTCGTTCCCTATTGATCACCTCCCATTCCCTCCCTTCCCTGATCGCCTTTTCCACTTTTTCCAAATACCTACTTTTTTCTAACTGCCTTTTATCACTTAATAATCTTTCATGTTCTCTCTTTCTCCTATTATATTCCTGTTTCCCTATCTCCCCTTTTCTCCACTTTTTTACATTTTTTTCATTGTATTTTTACTCTCCTTACATTCTGCATCCTACCATCCCCTCTTCACCCCATCCTCCTCTTCCCGTAGCCTTACCTCTTCTTTTATCCTCTGTTATTTCTTTTATCTTTTCAAGGCGCATGTCTAAATCTTCCCCTTCCAATCCTCTGGTCTCCTCATTCTCCATTCTTTCCTCATTTTCATTCTTTCTCCAATTCTTTCTTCAAATTTTCAGAAAAACTTTCATAAAGTCTAGTGAAGAACTTTCTCGAAAATTTATATCAACTAACATTTTTTCGATGGCCGTCCTACTGCTCGAAGTTGGCTAAACGTGGTTTTCCTTCAGAATCAATTTTTTATTAAAGAAAAACAAACATATTAGTTTTTTAGACAAAGCGCGTTGCTTGTAATCATCCCTTATATATTGAAAATAAACCATATAAAAAAAAAGTATTTTTATCAAAAAACAGGAGAATAATCGCCAGTAATTTTTTACAAAACATCGATTTTTGATCGGAAATTTGTTCAAGTTTTTATTGTTTATCTTCTTCTTCTTTATTTATAATGTGTCACCTAAGGGTTTTCATGACTTGCATTCCTTACAATCTTTCCGCATATATCTATTTTTTTACAATCTTATCCTTTCTATATATACAATTATTTACAACTAATTACATAAAGCCTTACATCTAGTTTCTTATCTCTATTTCCTGCTATAGCACAATTTAGGACTTATTAGCAAACGAGTGAGTGAGCAAGCGAACGAAAGCGAGAGTGCAAGCGAGAGATCTTTACGCTTCTAATCTAAGCGACTTCTGTTTCCTTTTTCTTTAACTTTTTTATACCTCCATTTGCCTTCTTTCACATGCATTCTTTCATTCGTTCCTCTAGCACCCTCCAACTCATTCATCCATTTTTCTCCTAATCCATCCTCCCCTAGAATTTTAACCACATTCTCTTGCCAGCTTCCTTTATCTTCCATTCCTCTCCTACACCCTTCCCATACCTGCTCCCATGTTTCCTCCTCCCATTCACATATTCTACACTTGCTGTTCTCTTTTTTTCCCAGTACATCCCCTCCCTTACCTCGTTTCCCAATCTAAATCTTGCTATTCTGGTCCACCTTCTCTCTCCCCATCCCTTTTCTAAGTACTTTGGTACTCCTTCCTTTTTTAACATCTTATACCATTTATTGTATTTTGATTCCTCAATCATCCCCCATCTTTCTATTATTTGTCTTTCCCTCTCCCTTTTCTCCAATTCTTCATAGTTTACTCCAGTCCCGTTTTCTATTTCTCTATCATCAAAGAGCTCCCTCCTTTCTTCTTCCCATCTCGCTAATTCGATCGCCCTCCCTCTCCTCTCTTCTACCTCCAACAAACACTTTCTCGTCAACTCCCCTCCCTTTCCCTTCCTCAGCTTCGTCTAAAATTTCCATTCCCTCTTTCCCACTCTAATACTTAACTTATCCCTTTGCGCTTCTTCTCTCACCATATATCCTGGCGTGCTCCAGTCTGCCCCTCGTGTCCACCTTATATACCTTTCTTGTCAACTTTCAATATCTTTCCTTTCTTTCCATCCCATATCTCTGCTCCATAACCTAATACCGGCCATACCAGCGTATCAAATAACCACATTCTTCTTCTCCAATTTTTTAAATCTTCTTTTCCTATCCCCATATCTGTTTCATTACCCCTGCTGCTTTTTTTATCCTTTCTCTTATATGCGCTGTATGATCTCCATTCGTTTGCAAGATATATCCCTAATATTTATACTCTTTTACTTCTTACTTTATTCCCTTCCATCTCCCTGTCCATTCTTTCTTCCTTCCCCCTCCTTTTCTAAACCTCATTATCTTTGTCTTTTCTACATTTACATTCAGGTTTTTCCCATCTAAGTATTTCTCTAATCCTATAATTAATTCCGTCATCCCTTTTTCATCCTGTGCCATCAACACTATTCCAGTGTATATATCTTTTCCTTCCCTATCCTAACTCGTCCCTAACCTTTTCTCTTTTTACCATAACTTTTTTTTATTTCGCCTCGGTCTAATGAGCCAAACGCTGCCTTTAAGTCCACGAACATTGCTATCATTGCCCCTTTTTTCCTTTTAATTCTCTTGTTTACTAGATAGTTCAGAACATATATTTTGTTCATTACCCCCATTCCTTTTTTAAACCCTGTCTGATTCGGTGGCCCTCTCTTTTTTTCCTCAACTTCTTTCTTCAATCTCTCCGGCAGAACTGTTACATATACTTTATACAGTGTTGGCATTAGGGCCACACCCCTATAATCTTTAACCTCCTCTCCTTTGCCTTTCTTTACTATTGGTATAACTACTCCTTCTTTCCATAAATCTGGCCACCCCTCTCCTCTCCATACTCTATTACACATTATCCATGCTTATTCCTCTAGTTCCTCCCTTCCATATTTCCAGACTTTATTTGGAATCTCATCTATACCAGGTGGCTTTCCATCCTTCATTATTCCCCAAACCTTAACTATTCCGTCCCTTGATATGTCCTCCAAATATGGCTTCCATATAATAACCTCTTCTTTGTCATCACCTCCCTCTTATGTTCCCATTTATTTAGTTTCACCAGTACCATTATCTACCCTCTTCGCTCCTCCTTTCATACATTTCGCATTTCCTCTATCTCTACCTTAGCACCAATCTTCTTTAGTACTTGGTCCACCACTTCCTTTAGCTATGTCCCCTCTAATCTTATACCCTTTATCACTATGTTTAATTTTCTTTTTTCTTTCGCTTTCCTTTCTATTCTTTGTTCATTTTTTTCAGCCTTTCCATCTCCTTATTCCCACTCTCGCCCCCACCACAATCCCGGTTCGAGCTTTCAAGTTTCTTCATCCTACCTTGCATCTCCTCTACCTTTTTATTATTATCTTCTTCCTGATTCTTTATTGTTTATCTTGATTAATAATTATCGAATGAAAAAGTTTCATAAGACAAATTTTTCGGCTGCCTCAAGCTGAATACGAAGGTGTATTTTGTTTTACGCTTTGGTCACTTTTTTATATTAATAGATTTTCTCGGGTGGACAATACTTTTACGCGGTTTCGGGCGCTTGACGAGTTGTCACATCCGTCACCTCAATTGTTTTAAATAAAAATTTTAATTCATTGAGTTCTGTTATTTTGTCGACTCATTTAGTGAAATAGTTTTTGTCAATGGAATGATGATTTTTGATCTACTTGTCTAAACTTTTTTTTTACTGAAAGAAAATAAACATTTTGGTTGAAAATTCTTTTTTAGTAGTGGGTTTTTTCTGTTGAAAGTTCGTCCTTTTGGTAGAGAAGTTTTACTGCTTGTTTGAAAATCGATATTTTGGGTAAAAAATCATTCTATTTTTCTGAAATTTTTTTTAAACTATTCTATTCCAGACTGGAATATTATCTTTTTTAGTTGACAAATTCAACTATCTGGTTAAAATTGTTTAGTAAATTTCTCTTTTTTGTATTTATTTTTTTCATTGAAAAAGTTACTATAACATTCATGGTAGAAAATTCGCCAATTTTATGGATAAATCGTTTTTTTTTTGTTATTTTTTTTGCAAATTAATTTGGTTGAAATTTCATCTTTTTTAGAAAACTGTTTGAAAATTAATTACCTTGATTAAAAATTCATTGTATTTTGGTTGAAATAAAATTATGTTTTCGTTGAAATTTCGCCTTTATGGTAAAAAAATTATTTGTTTTAAGATTCTTTTTTCGGTTTGAAAATTAATTTTGTTGCTTTTTTTATTAAATATTTTTACTGAGAAGGTAAAAATTCCATTTTTTGTTACAAATTTATCTTTTTTAACTCAAATTCAACTATGTACATGGTTAAAAATTCATCGTTTTGGTAGAATATTATTCTTGTTGTTTGCGCATTCACTTCTTTGTTTAAAAATTTAACTATTCTGTTTTAAATTGGATTGTTTTCTTTCTGTTCAAAATTAAATTTTCGAATTTAAAATTTAACTGTTTAATTTTTTGTAAAAAATTATATTTTTCAGTTTTAAATTCATTATTTCCATAGAAAATTAAACTTTTTTAACTGAAAATGTAATAATTGCAAATTTGACAATTTTGTTGATTTTTTTACAATTTATTTTTCTTCAGATAAAAACTCATATTTTTTATATAAAAATTATTCTTTTTGTTTGAAAAAGCATCTGCATTGACTGAAAATGATTTATTTATTTTGAAACTTTTACTATTTTGTTTAAAATTAATTTTTTGAAAGTAAACATTTAAGTGTATCATTTTCAGTTGAAAGCGTATTTTTTTAATTAAAAAATTTGTTGTTTTTACATTCCCATCCTAATAAAAAGGTATTGGTTTTACGTAAAATTTCACTTTGACGGTTTTCATCAAATCTCCACGTTTTGAGACTCTTTGAGTCAGAAAAAACGATTTTTACGAAGGTATCTGACTATCTGTAATCTGTAGTAGTATTCTGCTTAAGGCCTAAAAAGAAAGAAAGAGTTCGTAAATCATCTATTTTTGATGAATATTCAAAGTGATCGCATTTTCAAAATTTTTGAAACCACGTTTTTCAAGATTTAAAAATTATATGTATGGTTATGCATAATACTTAGAAACTCTAACAATTTATCCTTATGACTTTTTTCTATAAAAAGAAAATTATCAGAGTTAGAGCATTTTAAAAATCCAGAAAAAACTAAAATGGACATTTTAAGCCAAACAACGCGTGATCTGAAAAAAAGTCGAGAAGAAAAACGTTGACTTTTGAAAGCCCTACAAGATTATCATAACAACCTTTTTAATTTGGACGAAAATTTGAAACTTCAAAATTTGATCACACAAAAAATAATTTAAAATCCAAAAATTCCATTTTTTGGTCAAGATATACAAGAAACGAAAAAAATGAATAAGCTAAAATTGCACGCCTCGAAAAGATCCTCAAACTTGCTATTAATCACTTTTTTATAGGACGCGTAGTTTTTGTTTTTAGTCGTAAAAAACATTAAAAATAAAAAATTTTTAATTTTTGGATTAACGACACAAGCTACGAAAAAAATTAGACAAAACTT
This sequence comes from Belonocnema kinseyi, assembly GCF_010883055.1. Lineage (NCBI taxonomy): Eukaryota > Metazoa > Arthropoda > Insecta > Hymenoptera > Cynipidae > Belonocnema > Belonocnema kinseyi. The sequence goes on along the minus strand of NC_046664.1, from coordinate 127,786,307 downwards.
ATTTATCCAAAAAAAGAGCTGCAAATTTGTTATAATTATTTTTTATAGGATAGATTTTCTTTCAATCGTAAAATATGAGATTAAAAATAAAAAATAAAATTTTTTGAAAAAGGACACAAGAGACAAAAGACGACATAGGATCCTATATAGGTTCCTGTTTTAGACCCCATCCAGACGCGCAGTAGTTTTTCTTTAATCGTAAAAAGCAAGATTAAAAATATAAAAAAATTAGAAGAACAAGGAATTAAGAGTTAGTATGTTTCAATTTTCATGTATATTATGAATTGAAATGATATAAATTTATTGAAAAGATACATCTTTCATTGTAGCTTAGAATATAATTTCAAGCAAAATAAGAAATAAATATTAAAATAATCATGATAAATACAATTATTTGTGCCTTATTTTGCAATATATGAATCAGCAATCCCAGGCAGTTACATAAAAAATGTAGAAAAGTTGACGTTTGGGAGAAAATCGAGTGCGAAGCACGAGATATATGATGAGAATGTGTTCGTTAAAGCCGAAAGAGCTTTAACAAAAAAGAGTCCACAATCACAAAATTACAGATGTCAATCCGTTGACCTTTGATTTTGAAAGGTCTGTGCACGAATATGGGAGAAATGCAAAAACCGAGCGCGAAGTGCGAGAGCCATCAGTCGCGCGCCGTAGGTGCGCTCAAACTCTCGAGCTAAGCTCTTTTAACAAAAGAGAAATCACAATCACAAAATTACAGTGGTGGATATTTGTAGTCTTAATTTTTAAAGGTTTTGGGCAAAAATGTGCGAAAAACATGAAGACCGAACGCGTAGCGCGAGGTAAATACATCACCGAGCGCGAAAAACCACACCTTTTTTCGGTAAAAACTTATTCTTTACGTTTAAACTTCATTTTAGTAGAAAATTAAATTATATGGCCGAAAGTTTATGTATTTTGTTGGAAATTGAACTATTTTGCTGAAAAACTGTTGATTGTTGTGAATTTATTTTTTAAATTAACAATGTGACCCATTTTCATTACAAATTTATCTATTTTGTTAAGAATTGGTTTTTTTTGTTGTTTCAAAATTGATTAAAAAATTTTTGAATTTCTGTTTGAGGTAGAAAATTATTGGTTTAAAAATTAAATGTATTTTGTTAAAAATTAGTCTTTTTTGGAAGAATATTAGTCTTTTTGTCCGTAAATTCATTTCTTTGTTTCAAATTTAACTATTTTGTTGTAAATTCGATTGTTTTTTTTTTAATTTTTAATTAATATTTGGAATTTAAAATTTAACTGTTCCATTTTTGGTTAAAAAATAGTCTTTTTACTTAACATTAATTTCTTTGGTTCAAAACTGGAAATTCAATTTCAAAACTTCAAAACTGTAAATTATTTTTTTATTTGTTAAAAACTAATTTTCAACTGAAAATATGACTAAAATATGCAGCACAATATTTGACACATTTTAGGCCCTGAAATCTTGTCTCCTTTATATATTACATACAGTAAATGATATTGTCCTCTTCGCAATAAATCTAATGATTCTATAGTAATTTACGATTTTAAAACCAGAATAAATTTGAGGAGCAGCTGATTAGACCATCATTAGTGAAGTCGGGCGAGCTCGGGTTCGCGCATTCATTCCCTTCATTCTTGTGTCGTTTTACCTCTCGCCAATTCATAGGTCGTTTTTGCTTTCGCGTGTTTTTTACTTCGTTATGATTGGTCGGATAAACATTTTGTAGATTAGCAGTTCATATTCGGGTTTTAGAATCGAGTGTCTATTAATAACTGGATTTAAGCGCAAGAAGACCCCGAGAGCTTTCCCTTCAGTTTCATGGATATGCTGCTTCCAATTAAGATATTTATGAAGTTTACGCCCTAGGAATTTTACGGAATTTTTCCATTATATTGGTTCGTTAAACATTTTGTGGGGACCAATTATAGCCGGTCTTCTGAATAAGAAAAGAATTGATTCTGACTTTGCTACGTTTATTTTTATTCTCCAGAGTTTAGCCTAAGCCTCGATGATTTCAAGAGCTTTGTTCAGTAGTTGCAGAATTTTTTGAACGGACCTGGAGGAAGTGAATAACGCGGTGTCATCTGCATATAACCCTATTGAAATAATAAAATATTATATATATATATATAATATATATAAAATAATAAAGAATACCGGTCCTAATATGCTGCCCTGGGGCACACCCGCTCCGATTGGTTTCTCTTTTGAGAGTGTCTGGCCTATTTTGACTGAGAATTTTCTATTAGAAAGATAAGAGCTTATAAAGAGGATGAACCCTCTTAGGAAATTGTAATTTACTAGTTTTTTAAGCAGTTCTACATGCCACAAAGTGTCAAAAGCTTTTTCTACATCGAGGAAAACAGCTCCAATATGTTTTCTTCGATTAAAATTTAAGCTAATGGCTTCGGTTAGCTTGAGCATCATGTGCTGCTTAGTGACCTTTTCTAAACCCGAATTGTTGCGGTTTAAGGATGCTGTTTTCTTCTAGGTAAAAGTTAATGCGAGTATTATTTTTTATAAAATTTTGCTCATTGTATTGAGAAGACTAATGGGCCTGTAGGGCCCATTATGAATAATAATAGTAATGGGTTCAATGATATGGATCATTGACTTTTTTCTAAAAAAAAACAACTAAAATGTGAGCTATTTTCCATGAGTTAGGAAAGTAGCTTAGTTGAATACAGGCATTGAAGATATTGGCGAGTAGAGTGAGACACGAAATCGGGAGTTTTTTGAGGACTAAATTTGAAATTGAATCAGGACCAGAAGTTTTGTTATTTTTAGTAGTTTTAATTTATTTTTTTAGTTCCTTATGGGTTATTTTCTTAAGATTGTCGGTACTAGGGATTTTAAGAAAATCGGAGACAATTTGTTCACATTCCGCAATTTGCTGAGGGTCAGATGGCTCGTCATGTGCAGCGACGTTACTTCCATAATTTGTCGCTAGGAGATTTGCTATATCGGTAGGAGAGCGCAAACATTTGGTCTACATTTTTGAAAGAGGGAATATTAGTTCGCGGCTTCGTTAGGGCTTTAATCATACGATATATAGAGTTATCATTAATTTGAAGTTTACCGACTTCTTTATTCCAGTTTTTGCATCTGTGCTCTTGAACTTTCTTGCTATAGTTTTCCGAAGGCGGTTAATGATGTTTTTAAGGATACAGCTTTTAGTTTTTTGATATTTTCGGCAGAGTTTATTGCGCGTGTTGATAAGGTCCTGAATCTCGGGGCTGAAAGATGGATCGTATTTGTTAATGGTAGTCTGAGGGACTGAAGCGTGGATGGCTGTTTTTATGCTTGAGGTAAGATTAGATTACACGTCGTCAATTTGAGTGGTATTTGTTAGTGAAGGTTCCAAATTAGCGTGAGATTCTAGGGTCGAGGTGAATGTTTTCCAGTTTGCTTTTGCAAAATTATAGCATGGTAAGACCGGAGCCTTTTCACAATTAGTAAAAAGGCTCAGGAGAACTGGTTGATGGTCTGAGTCTAGTTCGTCAACAGTGAAAGTATCGCGGTTGTAGCAGTTATTTTTGATGATTTCAAAATCGGTAAGGTCAGATTTATGTTTTGTATTGTGGGAGAAAAAGGTATGCGAGTCTGGTGTTGAAACTAAAAGATTTTTATCATTTATGAATTTAAACATTTGTTTTCCAATTTTATTAGTTGCTCTGATATTCCACGCTAAGTCTTTGGCATTTAGGCCGCTTGCTGCAATTTCCGAGGGTGCAAGTTTAAATATTTTTCTGTAATCATTTTTTTAAAATCGCGAGAGGGAGCCTGGTTGAGCGAGACGATGGCATATGATTTCGCGTGGTATTTTATTTGTATAGCCGTAGCTTCAAGGACTTCAATTTCAGGAATTATTAATTCGTGGTGGTCAATATTTTCAATTAAGATCGCGGTACCTCTGTTCGTGTTATTTCGGTATAATTCGTAGTCGCTGTTTACTTCCTCTTGAACTAGGAGGCATGGCTGCCACGACCTTGCAGTGGGCAAAGTTTTTGGTTTTCTTTAATCTATCAATTTGATGCGTCTGATATACCAGAATCTATCAGGCTATCATAAGCATCATATCTAATAATTAAATCTCGAGTCACGCTTATATCCCTGTCATAACTCTCAGTTATATCTGCTTGGCATCCACCACCTCGCAGTGCCACGTGACACAAAAACGAATTAGCGCGCAGCACGACTATTTCCCGTCCGCTGAGGAGCATTGGCAGGGTCCCCTCCCGAGAGAATATAAGTAAAGGTTTACGTTCTCGTATGGCAGACATAAACGCGGTTTCTATGTAATTCATGTCCGCCATATTGGATCCGCTATATTTAATTTCAAAAATACAACATCAAATTTGAAAACAGCTACACCAAAAACCTGATAATCACCAATCTTAAAACATTTCAATGATTAATGTAACTCCAGTGACTAGTCACAGAAATAAGGTTGGTCAAATCCATTTCTAGCGTGACGTGGGGGCTGATAGGCACCCATGTGACTGGTTACAGAAATAAAGTAGGTCAAATCCTTTCCAAGTTCTCGTGGGGAACGCGAAGACACCCATTGTGGCTGGTCACAGAAATAAGGTTGTTAAAGCCCTCACCCATTTGCAAAATCTCTGGGGGGGGGGGGGCGAAGACACACTTGTGACTGGTAACAGAAATAAGGTTTGCCAACCCCCTACCCCTTTTCAACGTCTCGTGGGGGGCGAGAAATAACTCCTGTAACCTGTCACAGAAATAAGAATGGTCAAACTCCAACCCCTTTCCAACGTGTCGTGGGAGCTGATAGGCACCCTGTGACTAATCAGAGAAATAAGATTTGTCCAACCCCTAGCACTTTTCTACTTATCGTGGGGGCGGGGAGGCTCCCATGTGACTGGTCACAGAAATAAGGTTAGTCAAATCTCTACCCCTTTCAAACGTCTAGTGAAGGGCGAGAAGGCACCACCGTATTTTTATGAGAAAAAGAAATGCTAACAGATTATTTTTCTTTTTGAAAACATGAATTTTATTAGTTTTGATATTGCACATTATATTTTCAAGTATTTACACGGCTATATGGGACGTGTCACGAGAAAAGGAACCTTCGAGTTAAAAATCGTTTTTCAGATTTGTGATGCTGTTGATACTTTTAAAATCGTTCTTTCATATTAAAAAATAATTAAATTTTTATCTGCAAAATTCGAAATTGTATTAAGGTGCACAGTGAGGAGTGAATCGTCTATTTCTCCACGAGCGTAAGGAACCAGAAATCCAGCCCCACCACTTTTTACACATCTTTCCGATCTGTATCCGTATGACTGAAAAGGTCGTCTGACTCTCTGCACGCGGAGCGAGAAGATGTAGTCATAATACTCTAAGAGCTGGATGTAATACCGTGTACCGTTCTAGCTCCACCGGATGCAGCTATGTAAACCTGACAGCACCAGGTCATCAAATCATGATGTCTCCTATTTCATAATTAAGGGCTCATTTAGGGCTAATTTAATGCCCCATTGCCGAATTTTCGACACTTTATTTTTTTATAAATATGCATGGTGCTGCCAGCTTTACTTCAAGCCAGCAGCGCCACTCAAGAAATCGGTCAAAAAAGATTATATGAAATTCCCCTCTTTACAGGAACTTCCTACTCATTTCCGGCTCGAGATATCTCTTCGAACCACTGCCCTACCTTCAAAATTAAAAAAGGGCCACGAGGGGCAAAGGTACAAAATATACATTTTTTAATTCTCTTCCTAGCATTGATAAGGAACTACTTAGGGCTCACTTTCTATTCAAAATTAAAAAGGCCCACGAAGGGCAAAGGTTCAAAATATGCATTTTTGAATTCTCTTCCTAACATTAGTAAGGAACTATTTAGGGCTCACTTTCTATCCAACGATGGATTTTACTACTTAGCCCCTTTTATAAAATGTACTACAGTGCTGCCAGCTTTACTTCACGCCAGCAGCAACACTCGAGGAATCGGTCAAAAAATGATTATATCAAACTCACCTTTTTACAGGAATTTCCGGCTCGAGATATCCCATCGAACCACTGCCAAACCTTCAAAATTAAAAAGGGCCACGAAGGGCAAAGTTACAAAATATGCATTTTTGAATTCTCTTCCTAACATTAGTAAGGAACTATTTAGGGCTCACTTTCTATTCAACGATGGATTTTACTATTTAGCCCCTTTTATAAAATATGCCACAGTGCTGCCAGCTTTACTTCAAACCAGCAGCACCATTCGAGGAATCGGTCAAAGAATGATTGTATCAAACTCCACTTTTCACAGTAATTTCCGGCTCAAGATATCCCATCGAACCACTGCCCTACCTTCAAAATTAAAAAGGGCCACGAAGGGCAAAGTTACAAAATATGCATTTTTGAATTCTCTTCCTAAAATTAGTAAGGGACTATTTAGGGCTCACTTTCTATCCAACGGTGGATTTTACTACATTGCCCTTTTTATAAAATATGACACAGTGCTGCCAGCTTTACTTCAAGCCAGCAGCACCACTCGAGAAATCGGTCAAAAAATGATTATATCAAATTCCCCTTTTTACAGAAATTTCCGACACATTTCCGGCTCGAGATATCCGTTTGAACCACTGTCCTACCATCAAAATTAAAAAAGGGCCACTATACTTTACTTTTACATCTTCAGATTGTTATATTCCTTTCTTATTATTCATACAGTACATTCCTTCGATGAAAATTTTAACAATGATAACCTTTTTTTTAGCTATTTCCTATCGTTTACGAGATGCTTCATACTTATTCTAATTTTGAACTTTTTAAACCCAATTTTAGATGATTTTAATCGTGAAAATTCATAGGATCTAAGGCTTATTTAGAACTCTAGGACTATCGTAATCAAAATAACCAACAAATTTTGTTTAAGCAAACCTTTCCAAAATGAAATAAATTCAGGATCATTTAAGGCTCCTGCAATATTATCGACCGGAAGTTCTTTCCCCTTGCATAAATTAGGGCTCATTATGGACTTATTTGAGCCCGTGGTCCAAAAATTAAGAATCTATTATTATTATTATAAACAATGGAGTCCTAAATTTGGGATTACGAGCCCAAATTAGTCCATAATGAGGCATAAATTATTCCAGGATAAACAGTGGATTTCAGGTTTTCCATCACGTATTTTTGCAACGTTTAGATGTCACAATACCATATATAGGAAAAAAGGAAAATGGAAAAATCGGACCGCTTCCAATCAAAAATATATTTAAAATATATTTATTTCCTTTAAAATCCATAGTTGGATAAAAAGTAAGTCCTAAATAGTCCCTTATTAATGCTAGTAAGGGAATTCAAATATGTATATTTTGCACCTTTGCCCTTCGTGGCCCTTTTTTAATTTTGAAGGTAGGGCAGTGGTTCGAAGGGATATCTCGAACCGGAAATGAGCCGGAAATTCCTGCAAAAAGTGGAATTTGATATAATCTTTTTTTGACCGTTTCCTCGAAAGTTGCTGCTGGTTTGAAGTAAAAGCTGGCAACACTGTGGCATATTTTATAAAAAGGGCTAAGTAGTCAAATCCATCGTTGAATAGAAAGAGAGCCCTAAATAGTTCCGTATTAATGCTAGGAAGATAATTCAAAAATGTATATTTTTTACCTTTACCCTTCGTGGACCTTTTTTAATTTTGAAGGTAGGGCAGTGGTTCAATGGGAAATCTCGAGCCGGAAATTCCTGTAAAAAGAATTCATGATTTGATGACCTGCTTCTGTCAGGTTTACATAGCTGTCGGATTCTTTTATTGCATATTATGTAAAATGCTGTGCTGATTACCAAAAAGTAGCCCCCTCCCGTCTCCGAAAATAGAGAGGTTTCGAGATATTCTCATTTTAATTGTTTAAATTAATGCAATAATTATTTTGTAATTTCGGGTTTTTCGAAAGTTCAAATATATGGTCGTTTAGAAAAACCGATTTACGAAGATAAATTTCCTCTATCTTTATTTGATTCAAGCAATTGTTAACATCGTAAATTAAGAATTACGTTGAAACGTGAGGAAAAATAAATTTTTGTTTATTTTGGTTAAAACATTGATTACACAGGAAAAAGCTTCAAACAAAAGTTGGACTACTCTCTGAGGAGAATTCTGTTCTAAGAGAACATTTTTTGATAAAAGTAAGCAATTTCAAGAAAACATCGATTAAAGAAATAAAAAGAAATCAGAGCCAGAATAGAAAAGTGATTTTCTTTGTAAAGAGAATTTTTATCAAGAATTTTCAAGAGATAAAAGATACTCCTTTTAGGTCTGCTTCAGGTTTCATATAAAAAATTTATTCAAATAATTATATTTCTAAGTTAATGCGCATTTCTGAATGTACACACTTTGGCGTAGTGTACCTTTAGCAATTTTTAATAAGATCTTCTGAAAATTTGTACATGGATAATGTAAAGCCTAATTAAGAAATTAGCTATAGCTAGTTTAAAATAAAATAATTACTCTTTGTGCTATGGCAATAATAAACTAAGTCTCTTGCAGCTTCTAATAATCGCAGAGACTTGTAATAAAGCTGAATAATTTTCATGAAAATTAAATAATAAAATGGCTTTTAAAAAATATTTATATTTCTTATACCTTTTTTTATTATTAAATTTTAATTTTTTGGTTAATATGTAATGGATCCTTATTGCTGTTATAAAGGAAAAGTTTACGATGCAGACATGCGTCCTCCATAAACCATCCAAAAAGTTTTCTAAGCCAAAGGCGTAAACTTGCTGCTCTTGCAAGAGGCTATCGCATCTCGAGCACAAATAGCCAGGACGAGTTGTGAGTGCGAGTAGGACAAGTTTATGCCTTTGGCTTAGCAAAAATTTGGGATAGTTTATGGGAGCCGCATGTCGCCACCGTGAAATTTTCCGTTATAACAACAATAAGAATCCATTAGAAGTTAACAAAAAAAGTAAAATTTAATAATAAACAAAGTATAAAAAATAGAAATATTTCTTTTAAAGCCACTTATTAATTTAATTTTTATGAAAATTATTCAGCTTTATCACAAGTCTCTGCGATTATCAGCAGGTGAAAAAGAGACTTAGTTTATTATAGTTTATGGCACAATGAGTTATTATTTGATTTTAAACTAGCTGACGCTAACTTTTAAATTAGGCTTTAAATTTTCCATGTATGCATTTCCATAAGATTTTATTAAAAATTGCTAAAGGTACATCACGTCAAAGTATGTACAGGGTGATTTTTGTTTTGTTTTACCCGAAGTTTTTTTTTAATTTAAAAATTGCGCGCCGCCTGCCGCTATTGTAGCAGCGCGGGCTGTAGAAGTCAAACCAGTACAATTGGTACCGTGAATCGCTATACACCGCGAGAGCGAGCCGAAACTGTGAAATTTTATTTTCAAAATCAGTCCTCGGTTGTTCTGACGCAACGTATATATAGGGCTAAATATCGCACTAAAAATGTGCCCAGTCTGAAGATGATTCGCCATTTAGTGGCAACGTCACAGCGAAGGAGGTTTGTTTAAAAGGGCAAATACGGCACCGAACAATGCGCATGGGGCGTAATACGGAATGTGCATGCCAACAAAAACTTACTTTGGTGCTCCAAAACACGCTCGAGAAAGCGAGTGAACCGTACTCGTGTTACATCAACTTTATAGTCCTACTCAAATCTTATAATTATACTTGTGGAAATATTTAAGATTATACTATCATACTTATCATTTCGTTTACAATCAATGCGAGACATTTTTTTAGTGTTTTCCTGTTCATCCGGGCGATCGGACGAAGCTACGTTTTTTCAAAGGTCAATATGTTTTCGGATGTTATTCTTAGGAGCTTTACATCACGAAAACTAAAGGATCTCAAATTGAAGACTGTAATTAAAAAAGCTCAGATCAAATAATTTAATCTTGATATCTAGATAACCGGCATACAATTTATGAAATCAAAAAGTATAGCAAAGGATTATTAGACGATCTTAACCTCTCAACATGAGTTAATTTTTGAACCATTAGAGTCTATTATACACCGACTGAAAAGAGCAGATTCAAAGATCCTCTACAAAACAAAAGGAGCAAACTTTTCTGTTAACGAAAGAACCACTCTACTTCAACATTTTTTAAGTGTCCTTTATTAGAATTTAGAGGACTCTACAAAAACTCACCTGAGTCTCCTTTGTTACATTCAACTCGTCATAGGAGTCTGAAAGTTCATCTGAATCACCAGAATGAGGAGTTTTTCGACGACGACGAGAATCTGACATAATATTTCGAGTAAAAACTGTTCAGGGAGGGGGGGGGGGGGGGCAAAACCGCTATTTAGCAGTACGCGAAAGCCGACCTCACTTAAGGACTAGGAAAATCTCCCCAGTCACACAACTGTACCACGAATTGGACTGTACAAATTACAATACAAATAATCCGTAAAGCACAAGGCACCCACATAGCCTAGGTTAGGTTAGAGATCCTCAGGGCGCAGTCTCATGGTTACATATCAGCCCCCTGCCTCGACCATGTATGTGTATGCAGTAGTAGTTTCCTTACGATCCGCAGGTGAAATGTCAGTCAAACTAATCCGACAGATGGAGCCACGAAAAGTAGATCTGTCTTTTTCATTAAATTGCATTAAGAAAAAGCAAAAATAAATAAAAACTTGATGCTGTTTGCAAATAAACGAAGCAAAATATATGAAAAAATAAGAGTAAGTATTACTAATTATTTAAAAAAAGAAAAAGTCGTAAAAATATGTAGTTTAATATGAATAAGTTTTAATTTTGAGATACATTTTGAAAGCAGTTCGAACTTCATATTTCTATGATATATTTAGCTGATAATATTGATTTTATTATTTGTTCTAATTAAACAAAATTATTTATTGTTGAAATTATTAATGTAGCTAATGAAAAAATTAATAATATTCAAGACCCCAATGACAAAAATATTTAAAACATATACATGATCAGAAGAATTAATAAAAAATATATTACTAATATCCGATATAAATATAATAATAATTAAAATATGCAAGACTACAACTTAAGTTGCAATGTAAAGAATCTTTGTACCTTTAAAATCTTAACAATTTCAAGTTTTGAAGGAAATATTTTTAGAAAGTAGTGGTAATTGTAATTAAAGTGTTTGAGGGAATCATTTGGTAAAATGTCAATGACACGAATGATGAATGAGAAAATGGATTTAATATTATTCAATATAATGTATATATTTATTTGAATTGGACCAAACATCATACATATGTTTATACAGTTCAATAATTTATTTGTTGCTTAATTTTGAAAGCTTTTTTTCGCCGCATTCAGCCCCTAATAATTTTATTGACAAATTTAAATTTAAAGAAGATTTTGAATTAAATAGTTAATTATATTATTGCAAATCTCATTTCTAAAATAAACAGACTATAAGCTATTAAAATCCATAAGCAAGCGTACTGTACTCATGACGCACAGTTGGAGGAATTGCACTTTTTTCATTCGAAAATGTCCAGAGCCTTCAATTTTCTTGCGATTTTGAATTTTTCTGTTTTAAACTAAAGATCATTGAATTCTATAGATCTTGACTCTCCGAAATTTTGTCTCATATATTTTTTTATTAATCATTTTTCCAGTCAAAGTATGAACAAAGTCTTATTATCGGTGATTTTTTTTTCCTAAACGTGCTTCCCATTAATGTAGGAATGGCATTTGATAACAAAAACAATTTAAAAGTTTATAATAACCACTGTGATAAACAATATTTGTGGAAAAATATTAGAATTTGAGATTTTTCAATTTATAATTTCCTTCAATGGCCAGAACGACTTCAGGTGTGCCTTAAAATAATAAATATTTGATCAAATATAAGAATTTGAATTTTGTAAACAAATTTTAAATGTTAGCCCGTTTCGCATAGAAAATTTTCTTTTGCTCTGAAAATGTTTTAGGCTATTGGACGAATGACTGCTAGTCACAAAAATATTAGAAAAGTTAATAATGGCCACTGTTAGGAACAATTCTTGTGACAAAATATTTAAACTTAAGGTTTTATCAAATTAAAATTTTCTTTGATGGCCAAGTCGGTGGGTTATTGTCAAAAGATTTTGTATTGAGTGAATCTTAGCATGCAGTGTTATGATTCATTTCCAATCTATTACGATTAAAAGGTGGACTTTTTCCAAGGGAGACTGCCAACATTGGGAAATTTTTAATGTCAATTGTTTATAAACGTTTAAGTTGTTATATTCCACTAAATATGATCAAAGATATATTTTTTAGGAATAGCCATTGTAACGATTAAAGAAAATAAAATTTTTTATAAAACCATAAATTTCAAAATTTTGTCATGAGAATTATTTATAACAATGGTTATTGTTAACTTCTCAAATATTTTTGTGACTGGCAGTTATTCGTCCAACACCTTAAAACATTTCCAGTGTAAAAAAAATTTCTGTGCGAAAGGAGCACAATTTTGAATTTCTTCATCTTATGTGTTTACAACAATTTAAATTGTTATATTTTGTCAAATATAATTAAATATTTATTGTTTTAAGGAATACCTGAAGTTTTTCTGGCGCTTGAAGGAAATAATAATTTTTAAATCTTAAATTCTAATATTTTGCCACAAGAATTGTTTATAACAATAGCTATTATGAGTTTTTAAATGATTTTTGTTATTAAATGTCATTCCTACATTAATGCGGAGCACTTTTAGCAAAACAAAAATTTAACCAACAATAAGACTATTTTTTAATTTGTTTATCAAATTTGTTTGCAACAAATAAATGTAATGATAAACAAATTATTTGTATTTTATGAGTCCTTAAACATTAATTTAAGACGATATAAAGGTTTCCTGATCAGTTATTAAAGCGTAACAAATTGGGATGTACAAAATTTCATTTTTTCCATACTTTGAGTAGAAAAATCATTAATAGACAAATAGAGAAGACAAATGTTCGGAGCATACAGCTGAAGGAAAAAAGTGAATTTAAATATATACACTAAATATATACATTATATTAAATAATGTTAAATCCATTTTCTCATTTATTAGTCTTTTCATTGACTTTTTACCAAATTATTCCCTCAAAAATTTAAATTAAAATTACTATTACTTTAAAAAAATATTTTCTTCAAAACTTAAAATTGTTAAGATTTTAAAGGTAAACAGACTCTTTACTGTGCAACTTAAGATGTAGTCTTACATATTTTAATTATTATTATGTTTATATTTGAAATACGTCATATATTTTTTATTAATTCTTCTGATCATGTAAATGTTTTAGATATTTTTGTCATTGAGGTCTTTAATATTATTAATTTTTTCATTAATTACTTTAATAATTTTTACAAAAAATATATTTTTTCAACTTTAACAAATAATCAAATCAATAATATGAGCAAAGTAAATCACAACAATATAAAGTTCAAACTGCTTTCAAAATGTATCTCATAATTAAATTTAATTCGTATTAAACTACATATTTTCATGACTTTTTGCTTTTTAAATAATTAGTAATAGTAACTCTTATTTTTTCATATATTTTGTTTGTTTGTTTGCAAACAGCATCAAGTTTTTAATTATTTTTACTTTTTTTCAATGCAATTCAATGAAAAAGACAGACCTACTTTTTGTGGCGCCATCTGTTGGATTAGATTAACCGACGATTCCCCTCCGGATCGTAAGAAAACAGAAAAGTGGGGGCGATGCATGAGGCTTATACATATTATTAGCAGAGCAGCAGATTTGCGGAGTAGATTATTCGACCAATCAGATGATTGCAGGGAATTTTCTGAAGTGTTCCGAAACTGATAAGTTCGACCCGCGCAATTACTTGAGAATAGGTTAGCGTCAGCGCTCGTAATTTGTTGGAATATTTGAAAGTGTTTGACAAGTGAAAAAGGAAATTGGTGATTCAAGTATTTTTGTTAATGTGTACTAACGACGGGAATTATTGTGGGCTAAGTATTTATATAACAAAATTAAATATTACTATGTTTTTGCAGATAATTTGTGAAAAAAAGGGAAACAAGGAAAGTTTTTACACTCGGCTAATATATAACCTGCATATATCGAAACTGCCCAGTAGAAAAGAAACGATTGGACGCACGCTGCTGTGAATTAGAAATGTTAAGAATGCAGATTCACAGAATGGCGCGCTCTATCGATTTGGAGCATTTGAATCTGTTAACTCGTTGGAGTGCTGTCAATCGGCTAATACCAAAGATATTAGGGCCTAGATACGGCATGAGATTAGTTGCACCACATACCGGTAAGTAGCGCGGCAGGCAAGTTTGTGGTCCTGCATGTATATATTGCTTTTAGTTCGGCCACATACTTGTAGAGGCGTGACATGTACCGATTGGTTCCGCCACTTGTTTGTAGAGGCGCGACAGGCAGCTATATATTCGGTCGCACCAAATTATAGTGCATTTGAAATCCAAAATGGTAATAATCTAATTTTACTTTATAAGTGAATGGAAAAATAATTTTAATTGAGTAGAAAAGGTCTTGAAGGAATTAGAGAACTCTAAAGACTTTTTGAAATCAAAATTATGCCCAAAATGTAACAAAGATGTTGGTATAAAATAGTAATAACAAATTTGAATTAAAAAGTTTATTTTTTATTTAAGTTATAATTTTTTTGGAAATTAGTAGAAAACTGAATTTGAAGATACAGTTAAGTTTTATTTAAATTTAAATAAACTAAAAAAAGCTGTCTGGTTAAACCAACCAGAATTGTGGTGGTATGTCCTTACTATTTTTTTCTGGTTGAAGAAATAAAAATTCTGAAAAGAAATTTCCTTATAAAAACTTTTAAAAAATTTTTTTCCTGAATTTCCTTATAGACCTAGACAAATGTCTTCTGAAATGTTGAATTTTTTAAATATTAGTGAATTAAGTGGTATATGAGTTTTTTAACAGCTGTAAAGTGCAAGAAGCATTATCGAAAGTCAAAGGAAATTACGGCTGTCTCCTACAGTTTAGCTAAGGCCATGTTATAAATATCAACCATTTTTTCAAATTGAAATAAGAAGTAACTCAATCTTACAAAATTTCATTTTCCCTGCTCCAGAAATCTAACTTTAAGAAAAAATGTAAGTTTACTTAATTTTTTTTTATTATCATTTAATACTAGAAATTGGCAAAAAAATTGCCATAATTTTAGTCTTTTGGTTATTTTAATATATGAGCTGATTACATTTTTTAAACCGCAACCATGAAAAATAATATAAACCAATGCTATAAAATCACAGAACTATTATGTACTTTAATAGTCTATATTTTTAAAAGAATTTGACGCTGTTTTTATTTTATTTAATTTTTAATAAATATATAAGTTTCCTTAGTTTTTTATTTAGTTTCCTTTAATCATTTCCTTTATTTTTTTATTTTGTATTTATTGAGAAAAATAAGTTGAAACTTTAAATTGTTCTCCACCGATCATGTATAGAAAACTATACTTTCCAGCTGGTCGATTAACCTTTTGTTTGCATTTTTTTGTTTAACTGTTTGCATATTTAATTCCATTAAAAGTGTTTGATTTTGCTAAAATAATTATTTTAAATTCTTTCCTTTAATAAAAAACTTGCTTGTTTAAATTTGTTCGTAAATAAATTTATTTTCTAATAATTTAAATATTTGATTAACTTTCAGTTTCTTTTATAACATTTTAAAGGTTTATGCATTATAAATTAATTACCTCATTAACAAAAAAGGTTTTCTTAAGAAAAATAACAACAATCATACAAAAAACCCACTTTTTTATTTAAAAAAGATATTACAATGTTTATTTCTTGCATAATTAAAAAGAAATTAGGAAGGAATTTCATATTTGAATAAAATTATGAATCGAACCAAAAAATACATGATCTGGCACTTTTTTGTCAGACTTATTTTTTCAAAAATTGTATACTCCTTTTCAAAGATCTTGATTAAAAACCGAAGTTCAATTCCGCTCTATTGTATTATTCACAACTTTCTTTTAACTGCAATTCATAACACAGTAGACAATTAGACATAATGTAAAAATTACAATGAACATGACAATTCCAAACTGTCTTCTAGGTACTTGAAGTTGAAGTGAATATTTATTTCTGACAATATTAAAACTTCCATTTTAATATTGAGTTTATTAAATTAAAAAGGAAGAAATATTAAAATCATTTACGCCTAGCGTTATAATGCTTAAAGCTTCTTGTTCTTCAAAAATCAATATATTCCAATCAAGATTTTTTCTTACTTCTTAAATCTTTTAAACTTGGAGAAAAAAGTTACTCTCTAAAGTTTGTTCACCTTGGCGCGCGGAATATTTTCTAAATTAATTTTTTTACGTAAAAACAAGTCGTGTCTACTAAAATGCAACATTTTTTTCTCGATGACTCAAATTAAACAAAAAGGTTTGAAAGTGTAAAATTAAAAATGTAAAGCATTGAACAAATTCTGAATTTCCGAATCAAATACTAAACAATTAAAAAATTTAAAATTGAAATTTAATTTGGTTTTGAATATAAGGGTTTAATATCATAAAATTGTCAACTGTAAGCCTTTCAACTTGATTAGGCTTAAATTAATGGCCTCCAAAATCTGATAATACCCAAATATAAACATTTCGAATTCTGCATTACAATTTTCAGTTCAAAAGTTTCAAAATCAAATAATTTAAATTTATCAGATTATACTTGAGGCATATTCAAAATTTTTAAACATTAATGATTGTATTTTTAATGTATGAACTCTATGAAAAAATTTCAAATAATACAATTCTTGAAATTTCTGTTTATAAAATTACTCAATTTGAATGTTTTAAATGGAAAATATATTAAAACCTTTCAATTTAAAATTCCACTCCTTATAAAAAGTTTTCGATTTCAAAGGCTTCACATTCATTCCAATTTTCACGAGGTTTGACATCGAATAATCTGCTTATTGAAGCTTTAAATTATTTATATCCTAAACTTGAAAAAAATGTATTGCCGAATCATAAGTGATTTCATTTAAAACGTTTAAAATTAAATAATTTGAATTGACAGGTTATACTCGAAGAATATTCAAAATTTTACAAATACTGAAATTTTTAATTTATAAATTAGTTTCTTTTAATAATTATTATTTTATTCTTACGCTTCTAGTAGAAAATAATTGCACTGTAATTTTAATTGTTTTCATTTCAAATTTCTCTCATTTAAAACCTTTTAATTTAAAAGACTTTGAAGTTATAATCCAATTTTCGAAACTGAATAATTTTGAATGGAATAATTATTTAATTGCTCAAATACTTCTAATTTGAAATATAATTGTGGGATAGTAAAGTATTTCCTTGCAAAATAGTTATGCTGAAGTTTAAACGCTTCCTTTTATATTTTGACATTGTCGACTTCTGAAAAGTTTCAAACCAAAAACTTTAGAACTATGAGTCCTAATTACTTTCCTGTGTTTTTTTGTTGAATTTAACTAATTATTATAAAAACAAGGGATTTTTTAAAAACTTCTCCAGCTTATTTGAATACTCTCCATTGTTGAAGCCAAGAAACAACCCACATATATCTGTATTCCATTCAATCAAATTTAAAATTTAACGACAGTTTCATTTTTATTGAACTAAATTGTACTTAAATTTAACACCATTCAACATCTACAATTTTAACTAAAATTTACTTAAATTCAAATAAATTTTACTTAAATTTTAAATTTAACTAACATGTATTCACTTTTTTAAATTATCAAAATTGTATTCAATCTTTAAATTTAGTTTTACAAAATAATTTTTAAAATTGCACTACAATAAATCTTAAAGTACGAATAGAATTGTTTTAAAACTTATTTACTTAGTATCTAGAAAATTTTTCTTTAAAAAGAAACCAGACGAGAAATTAATTTAACTAAACTTTATTTAATTCTTAAATTCACCTAAATTTCATTTAAATGTTGAATTTAGCTACATTTTATTTAAATTTTAAATTCAACTAAATTTGATTTGTAATTTAAATAAATTTTATTTAATTTTTTAATTTATCTTAGTTTTATTTAAATTTTAAGTTTAGTTTTTAAAAATAATTTTAGAAATTTAACTAAAATTCTAAAGTACGAAAATAATTTTTTTACATTTATTTATTGTCTAGAAAATTAAAAATAATAATTAATAGAATATTTTTAGGCTCTATTTAATTTGAATATAATTAGGTAAATCAGTGTTCATAACATTTTTAGCGTACAGGCCGTACAGAGCCAGCCAACCGACTCAACTATAGCAAAGATTGCTATAGTGATAGCAAAGGCGAATGCAAGAACGAGAAACAAAAAATCACGTTCGTTTTGGAATTCAACAACTTTTCGTGTGCGTCCCGGCCCCACCTCGCCCTCTGACGTGCTAGGAGGACACGGTTGCCATAGAAACGGTGAAAAGTTAAAGAGGGCAGCATCTCGATATAGTCGAAAATGTAGTTAGATATATATATCGGCCGTCCCCACCACTGACCTAATATCTTTGCTAATACTCGTTAAATGTAATGCTTGTTTTATACCTTAAATCGGAGCAACTAAACCCAAATATTTTCAATAGGTGTTTTCCGATTATCAGCAAGATCATACGAATCATTCAAAATCAGTCTGAAAAGGAGCATCTTGCAAGTGATTAGCTGTCGTAAAACCCCGATTGATGCAGAGTTACTCTCTATACAATGAATCGGTGAAATAAAGGTTATGTTCGTTAAATAGTAAAAGGCAGATTATAATTATATGTATTTTTATTCAATGCTAGTGAATCAGAAGTGGTAACAAAATTTGAATAGGAAAATACCGATAATTTAAAATTTGTATTTAATTCATGTTTTACTATAAAAAGTAATCATATATTTAAATGATGTTATATGTAAAGAATAGAATATTATGTCATAAAAAGTCATAATTAAATACAATGAATGAAATACAGATTAAATTGAAACTAGATGAAGTAAGAAATTATAAATCTAGTAAAAATATGGACTTTGCAAATAAAAACTTTACTTATTAAAAAAAAATTCTAATTTTGTGCATGTTTTTACGCGCAAAAATAATATTGAAAACAATGTTTTTATGGTCAATTCAGTTTATTTATATAAATTATGATACTTTTTCATTTAAAAATACATGTAGAATTAGCATATATACAAAAAGAGAAGACTGAACACATATTCAAGAAAATTTAAGGTATTATATATGCAGGTAAATCATTTTTAAATTTATATGTAAATCTGTGCTTCTCAAAAGGGCTGACCTTTATGCAATTTTTTTTTTTATTTTTATAACATTTGTTTAAATTGCATCAATATTTCTAACTGCTCTCGATGACATTCGGAGGTTTACAAGCATAATTTTTCCCTTCGAACTGTAAATAAATTATTTTAGAGCGGACTGTTCTCAAAGGTACAATTGTTTTCTCGACGATATCACGATTTTACGATATTATAATGTGATAATTACGATATATAGCGCAGGAATTCTGGTATATATTGCAATTCTTGCAATATAGTTTTCTCCGTGTGTGGTGGCAGTAAGTCAATGCTCATAGGTAAACTGTAGAATAAAAACCAAGATTTCCACGCAGTTCCCTTCCAAGCTGATCTGTCGGTTAATTTTTGAGGAGGAGTGTAAACCTCATGACTAGGTTTTATTTCCATCAAACGATTGTCAATTCTTTACATAACTGAACGTGAGAAGTGGTATTCCGGTGAAATTACATCAGCAACTGGACCCACAAGGACAGTGTGAAGGTAGTCAAAAGAAAACGACTAGACAATATCGAAGGACGGAAGATTCAAGAAAGCTGAAGATCCTTTCACACCTCTTGATACTTTTAGTGATGCTGCCTGTGATGGGTTTTGTAAGTCCTCACGAACTACAACTATAAAATCCACTATGCTTAATTCTATTTTGAATTAACGCTCTAGCCGGAGAGTCAACTAAAGAGAATAAAGGAATGAATTTCAACGCATGAATCTGACAGTCTACCACTACTAACACATCCTCTTTACTTAGTTCTATCACCTGGTCTACAAAACTTTGCAGAAACAAATTTAGTAATTCTGGACTTGGTTCCTTACGGAGAATCATAAAACCAACCAAACTGATAAATTTGAATCTTATAGAAAGAGGCAATGCTGGAAATAGTAGCTGAAGAGGCCAAAATCCTGTTTTACATTTTAAGGGATTTTTTGAGTAACTGTTCTATTTGATATTTCAAGTTTATAATCTGAAAAGAATTTGGCACGCCCAGTGACAGTTGATATTGTTGAGAACACTTATTACAAATAATTTCTTTTACCTTTTCCTTTGAGAAAGCATCCCTACCTGTCACAAGTAAAGAGGTGGTGCATCGAGCACAATAAAAATGAAGTTTAACTTTTTCTTGCGGAGGATCGTAAACTTTTGAGAAGATATAATTTGAAGTTTTAAAAATATCAAATTCAGTTCCAGGGCAAATTCTGAACATTTCAAACAATTTGAAACGAGCTTCTAAAACAATGCCAAAACGACAAGAAAAGACAGAAATCAGTTCTGCAACGTCTCCTACCGTTGTTTTAGATTCTTTAAACATTAATCTATTTTCTTCAAGCAATCAAGTATGAATTTGAGCAGGCGTTTTATTTCCAAAAGAATTACTATTGCTTTTATTCGTCTCTGTTTCCTGTGCAATTGGAGTATTAATGCTATTGTCCGACATATCAGCATCCTCGTCTGCCGTTATTGTGCACTCTTCAATATTTAAGAAA
Source organism: Belonocnema kinseyi (assembly GCF_010883055.1). Lineage (NCBI taxonomy): Eukaryota > Metazoa > Arthropoda > Insecta > Hymenoptera > Cynipidae > Belonocnema > Belonocnema kinseyi. The sequence goes on along the minus strand of NC_046664.1, from coordinate 127,765,590 downwards.
TCCTCAGCCTGGTCATTTTCTGATTCAACTTGAAATGTAATTTCTTCGTACGAGGGTTCCGGTAAATATTCAATTTCTTGATATTGAACACCTGGTGTTGGTGCTTTCTCAGAATTTTCTGCAGTTTGTGTACCTAAAAAATTAAAATAACGATAGTTCAAAAATGTATACACTCGTTTAGTATATATTTCCATTCTTTTTATAAGTACCGCGGAAAATTTTTACTATTTAAAAGCGTTACGTCAATGAAGTTGTTATAACCGTCATTAAGGTTGGCCCCTTAGAAAAAAATAATTACGGTCATTTTCTGCATTTCTCCCGATTTGCAACCCTTTTTCCCAGTTCATAAAAATAAATAATTGAAGCTGGCAAATCTGCAATTCTTTTATTTCAACGTAGGTAAAACTAATTTACAAACAGTTATTCATAAGATTTTCGCTCATATGATAAATTACAGTTGTTTCTTACTCATTTAATTACTAAGAAATATAAAATCTATATCATTAAAAATTAAGTTGGCTTTGCTTCTTATAAAAATTCATACTAAATTTATACAGGATAAACGACACTCCTCGCTTATTTTATTTAAGAATTAAATTTAATTGTAGAATTTCAATTTTCCATAAACCAAAATTAACGATACGATATTAATTGTAAAGACTTTTGAACTCGATTTTGTCTCAAGTATGCTTTGAAATGATACAATAATTATCTTCTAATTCTTATATTATTTTAGATTTTATTTTAGGTTATTAGATTATTAATCATTCATTAGATTATATTATGTAAAAGATAAAATACCTTCCTCAGTTAGGGGTTTGCCCTCTTAGTCCAATTAGCATGAGTCAGTTCGGAAACCTGTCTTTGTGAATATGCAAGATCTAAACGTAGCTTATATCGCTTCTTTGGTTGATCGCCTTCCATGTTTCTGATTAAGCTAAAATTAACGTAAATGTATTGTATTTATGTACCACTAATAAGGTATATGCACCTAATCTCTGCAGGGTGGCCGTTTTAATCGAAGAAAAAAATTCCCGGTCAGCTTCACGTTTTTTCCCGGTTCGCAAACATTTTTCCATTTAAAGTAATAAACAACAAATTAAAGCATTCGAAGTGGAACACTTGGATTCCAAACTTTTAAAATTGAAGTTTCAAAGTTTTTCAATTCAAAAATTGTGTATTCAAATGCTCAAAAATTTACACGATTAAGTTCCAAAAATATGAATCCACATCAACATTTTTAATAGTCTAAATTAAAGAATCAACTTTCAAATTGAAAATAATTTTTCAACTTGAAAATTTCAATTTCATTTCATTTCAATTTTTCAATTTCAAAAATAAAAATCAACAGATTGAAAATAATTTTTCACTTTGAAAAATTATTGTAATAGAAAGTTTAAAAAGATTTTAAGCGATTTAAAAAGATTTTAAGAGATTTAAAAAATTATCAAAGAAGAACATGGAAGATTTTAAGATTTTGTTTTAATTAGCATTTCTATGTAAAACAATTCAGTTTCAAATTGATTTCTTTAGAATATTTGGTTTCAATTTACTCGTCTTAAATGAACAGTGAAAATCTCAATTAAATAAAAACCTTTAATTATTACTATAATATGTATTTATTTTTAAGTTGAAAATAGTAAAACGCATGTTTACATTTTTTAATGGCTAAATAATCAATAGAAATAATATATTAATAAATGTATTTATTAAATTTAATATAAAAAATAATATAAAGGAAGTCCTAGAACTCTCAATTAAAAATATATTATTGATAAATCATGAAATTTCTTATATAAAAATAAAGATATCGAAATAAATGATACAATCTGGAAATCTTCAAATTTTGAACGGATATAGAATTTTTTGGTCAAATCAATTATTGTTCAGATTTATATACTTAGAGTACAGATCCATTAAAAAAATTATTTATTTATTTATATTTATAGTTGATAAAATAAAACTGTTTTGTATATAAAGTTTTCAACTTCAAATGTTTTTAATTTTTAATCGTTTAAATCTTCAAAACTGCACTTTAATTATTCAAAAAACTGTTAAAATCGAACTTGAGGAGATTTCTCTTCTGAAAATTCGTAAAATTCCCGGTTTCCCGGTCCGGCGGTCACCCTGTTTTTTATTCAAAAACATTCGATTTTAAAAACTTCTGATTTTTTCAGCCTTTAAAACTGCATTTTAAAATTATTTAAATTAAAATATATGCTTTTCAAACTTAAAAATCCCAAAAGGGAAATTTTTTAAACTGAAAGATTTTCGGATAAACATTCTAAACTGAATGATATAATAATTGATCAAAATCACAATTTGAAAAATTATTTTGAAAACGGTTGAAATCAAAGTTGGACAACATTTTTATTCTAAACATTTTGTAAAATTCTTGGGCAAATAATAAATTCACTGTAATTTCCTGGTTTTCTCCGGTCTCATAAAATTCCTGGTCATTTCCAGGTTCTCCAGGTTTCCCGGTCCAGCGGCCACCTTGATCTGGTATTAAAAAAATATTTAATAAAAATGATTTTAGGGTTAAGATTTACAACATTCTTATCGGTTTCTTAACATTGAATTCATAGTAAAAAAGCATAAATATGATCTAATTGTCGTATAAGTAAATGAGAATATACTCAGAGAATTACATGCAGCAATATAATATTGTAAATAGTGAAGAACATAACAATTATAAAAATCAAAACAGTTTTGAGGTTACATATAGCAAAGTGTAATTTTCTGAGATCATAAAAACAATTATAAGAATATAGACATTGACAGAGATAATTTATGAGACGCATGCGCATTTGGAAAAAGTCTGTTCGGTATTCTTCGGTCAGTGTCAGGATCGGTTTTAGTGAGCATGCGTCTTATGCTAGGAAAGATAGCAAAACTCACCGACCGGTGTCAAACGGCGTAGACCGGCGTTCAGGGATGCATTTTGCAGTAGAATTGTACTGAAACAGTACATTTTCAAACTTTGCAGTACGGAATTACCACTTATCAAATTCAGTACAATCGAGTTAGTACATTTTTAAATGGCAGTACATTGCAGTACAAAGCTGGCGGACGACATTCATTTCTTATTTTTCAGGCAATCTGGAATTTTCATCCAAGAAGACGAATTATTATAATTGGACGGAAAGATATATAGCAGACAGCAAAAGGACCCAAGCAGCCAAAAGGAAAGAAATATGACCTGAATGACGTCAGCCGTGCAACTCCGATGCCGTGGAAATTCTCAAATTTAAACGGACTTCTCCTTCTGTCATATATGTTTAAAAAGAGAGGTCCGTTGGAATCCGAACATATTCACGCTTCACGGTATCGGGTTCCCACTACTGACGTCACTCACGTTCATATTTCTTTTCCGTTGGCTGCTTGCGTCCTTTTCATGTACGCTACAAATGTTTTCGGCATTTTAGAAC
>NC_046664.1:127755698-127762059 GCF_010883055.1 Belonocnema kinseyi | reverse complement strand
ATTTCATTTGCCAAAAAAGTTCTATGGTTCACAAAAAAATTTTGTTCAATGGAAAAAAGAGGTTGGTAATGTAGGAATCCCACTGTGTCGCATGCCCTTAAGTTGCAATAATTTATTAACATAGTACAAGTGAGACTAATTTTTACTTTTTACATTTGAAATTGTTATAAATATTGTGCAACAATGTTTGCTGCTGTGCAATTATGCGATAGGAGTGAGAGGTTAAATGTGCCAGTATCTGACTTTGAGAATTTCGATCCGCTTAATTACACAAAAAACCACAAATATAAAGTTAAAATAGCTGAGACATACGAAAATGCTGTGGTTTTGCATGTTGCAAGTAAGTGGTGAAATTTATTCCCTTGATGTAGATATTTTTTCCGTGGTGCCTCCTTTTCTGTTTCTGAGGTTAGGGGAAGTATTTTCAAATATGTAATTCCTGTTAAGGGCATGTGACACAGCTAAATACCTATATTGCCGACCTCACTTTATCAGTTCACTGAATGTTTTTTTTTGAACCTAAGAACTTTTTTTGTAAATAAAATATCGTGCTGAAACTTTATTTTCTGGAAAAACTTTGGTTTTTGGAAATTGATCAAAGTAAAATAATAAAATTCATAAATAGTTTTGTGCATTTGAAGTAATTTTCAATTTTACGACTTTATAGAATGTAAAGTGTATTACTAATTCGACATATATGAACATAAATGAAAGTTTTTCAAAATGATATACAAGTAACATCATTTGAAGATAATGGACTTTTTAAAAAACCTGTGCACCCAAAAGATATTCTGGAGAAAGAAAATATCGCCGATGAAAACGCGTTCTCCAGAAAATCAAAATCGAACAGTCCCATTACATCTACACCAAGCATCGAGGACAAAAACAAGTCCCCAATATGTGTGAGTTTTAGAAAGATTTTGTAGATGTTTGCATATTCATGGATTCGAAACGTGGAATTGATCCTTTTGTCAACTTTATTTTGGGACTCTTTGTATATCAATTATAACATATCATTTTTTACAGGATCATACTTGTGCCGAAACTGTGAAGACTTTGGAAAGTAAAATTTTGAACCTCTCCAAAACAGCAGAAGAAATGGAGAGTCTTCTCAAACAAAAAGAAGAGGATATACACCAGAGAGATATTGAAATAGAGCGCTGTTTGCGGGTTTCAGAAGCAAGAAAGCTTATGCTATTAAACCGAGAGAAAGAGTTGATCGATTTGCGAACACTTAATAGAGACTTACAAGATGCGGCTATTGATAATTTAATATCTTTGGAAGGTATGTTGAATTGGGACTTCTATTTTTGACAAGAAATAAGTTTTTAAAAACTTTTTTCACATAAACCGAATCCATTTTAAATCAGACAGGGTCCTACACTTTAAATATATAAGAATATCTCTAGGGCGAAATATGCTGTTTCTTAGAGGAAATTAGGCGATACGTATTTTACCAATATTCAAACAGAATTTTTTCTAAAAATCTAAGCGTTATTTAAACGTTGTGCTTTGCTTTTTTTTAAACCCGATTTCTTTCTTTAAACTTCTATCAAATTCGGCCTAATTGAGATATTTATTATTTTCATTTTGATTTTAATAGCATTTATCGTCTACTTTCAAAAACCGCAGGAAAAATCGATTCTATCGAAAATAACTTTTGTATCCAGGAGAATTCTTTTTTGTTACAAACGAATTTTTTACTTTTTCCTTGAAACTGTGACAGATATGAAAACATTTTAAGATAAAAGTTTGCACGTATAGACAATTTCTATGAAAAACGTATCTTGCTCTTTTGCGATATTTTTTTTAGTTTGCGAAAATAATTCAAAAACTAAATTTTTAAGAAATGAAAGTTCTCCCTACATCAAAAATGGCTTAGTCTACATGAAGCTGCTAAGACGCCTTTCTTTTATTAGTAGAAACTTTAAAAAATATATTAAGAATTTTTTCCCTTAAAAGCATAGTTTATGAATTTATTTCGTGAACTATGAAAAATATCGTAAAACATCAAGAGACATTTTTCATGGAACTTTTTTAGATGTGCAAACTTTTATCTTAACATTTGATCGTATCTATCATTGTTTCAAAGAAAAAGTAGAAAATTCGTTTGTAAAAAAAAAATTTCTCCTGGCTAACAAAGTCATTTAGCACGTATCATACTTAAAAGATATTTTCATTATTAAAGTATAAGTTAAAAAAATGGAAAAAAATGTAAAGGTGGTTTTTGAGGAAAATCCATTTTTAATTTTTTCAGAAAAACCGCTAAAAAAACAAGCACAAAATTCAAATACGCAAATCTTTTTAGAAAAAATTCTGTTTGCAAACCGGAAAAATACGCATCATCTAATTTCCTCTGAAAAACAATATGTTTCGACCTTGAGAGATTCTGAGACTTCAAGTTTAGGGTCCTGTCTGATTTGAAATGGATTCGGTCCATACATTCTTCATATTGTATTAAAATTTTATTTGTAAGCTTTTTAGTGGAAAATCTGCTTTTCAGCAATTTTCATTTCAATCATGCCTATTTTAATTTGGTAAATTTTTACCAAGTTTTTTTACAAGTTATTCATGTCTCTTTGTACATACAATTCAAGAACAATTAGAGAAGACAAAGGTACATAGTAAAGCAGCCGAGAAGGAAGAGTATGAGGTTGGACATCGTGATGAAACTAAAAGAATGGTACGATTTATTATCTCATCATTATACCAATTTCTTGCGGTCGCTGATTTCTTTATAAAAATTGAAAAAATTTGAGTTCATTCTTATATAAAATAATAAGCAATACAAAACATTTTTTTAACTTTATATTTTCAGCAAATTTAACAATTTTATATATTTTCAGATTTATATTAGCCGAGGAGAATGGATGGGCTATGATACTTTCAAAATGTGTACCGATAACGTGAAGACATACGCACAGGTCGCCAAGAATTTAGCAGTGGCCATATTTGGTTATGAAGTACTGCATAAAGCCACAATCACAGGAAAAAACAGCAATCATAGTAAGGATCGGAGTAATCCATTACATAAACTCGAAAGGAAAAAAATTCTGTGCTTAAAAGGTGTGGGATTTTTGGAAGGTTTCCATATTTAAAAAAAAAAATTAAAATTACAAGTATGTCTTTGCAACTTTAAAGTATTTAACAGCCTTTGAATCTTATAACAGCTTATAATTGCAAAAAAAATGAAATTTATAGTAAAAATAATTTCAAATTTCAAATTCATTGAATGTTTCAATTGTAAATTTATATTTTGATTTATTATTCTCATATTTTTAAAGATTATATTCTTTTTCAGAAAATAATTTTAATTACACTTCAATTTTTTTCATGTCCTATGTGACTACATATTCTTGTTTAATAATAACATTTTGTTTTTCTTTAAATCTCGCTAATTTTCTTGGATTTGGAATTCTGCAGTAAGCCTGATCAACGAAATTTTTATTTTATTGATATATCTCACGAATTAATTTCCAAATTTCTTTCAGAAATCTTCAAGTATTAACTGTCAGATGTTTTGCGGATAGATGAAGAAATAGTGGACGAGCAACTAGATAGAGTACGTACTTACATAGCGAAAAAAATTTCAGATTTGAAGAAAAAACCTAAAACCAGATCTAATAATGCTTCGAATGCGAAAGGTCAAGATCAAGATTTTGAAGATGAAATTGGTAAAACGCCTCAGGTACCCGCAACACACACTGATGTGCAAGATGGAGAATATGTGAGACTTATCTCACAAACGACTGAGCAACATTCGAGCAATGCTGATTCCCACAATAATTCAGATGAATCAGAACACGTGCAGGATGAACAATGCTCGCTAAATGTAACTTGTGAAGATTTGCATTCTAAACCAGGCTCCAAAAATGTAAATGAAAAAGATTTAAATTCTAAAGAAAACACAGTTGCAAACTTAACATCAGAAATTGAGAATATTGATAATCGTGCTAAGGAGTACGATGACACTTTAGTTGTCGAAAAATCTGCTTTAATTAATTTAGATAGAAGTGAACCTTTAAGCTTTGGTTACGTGAATGTACCAGTCATCGAAAGTTCCGCCTTATTTTCTGAAATGTTGTTTATGTTCAACAATAACACTATGTAATTTCAATAACAGCGTTATCGAGCTTATTTGTGATTTACAGGCACATTAAGGATGTTATATCCTGTGAATTATAATTACTTAAGGTCATAAGTCAACTAAATTTTGTAACTTCAATCAGAGTTGCATTTTCTTAATTGTGCACAGGTTAAGACTTTCTTAAATTGATTTTTCTTTCGAAAGTCACTAAGTGTTAAGCCGGAGTGAAAATTCTGAGCCTCCTTGAATAATTAAAGCGAAAAAAAAGTTATCTAGCAACGGAACGTAATTTAAACTCTATTTTCATTTCGTACATATTATACATTATATCGTTCTTATAACTCTAATCTAATAAAATGTCATTCTTTTAAAAACAGAAAAAAATTTTGAAGTTTAGAAAAAAAATATTTTTAGCATACTTTAATTGTACTATTCCGATTCACTGCGAAACACTTTCAATGGTCGGTCATGGTATAAATCCGATTCACATACTTTTTTCAATCGGTCACAAAATGTTTGTGCATCCGATTGAAAATGGCTTCTCGCCGATTCAGTAGCAGTCTTACACAATCGGTGGCAATCCGCCAACGCCTTTTAAGAATGCGGATTCACTAAGGTATCAATCCGATTCAAATTTTCCAATCGGTTCTTTGTTCCTGGGTGGTCTATCCCATGGTGCTTATAAGTGAAGTTTTTTGTTTTTTCTTAAATTGGTGCTTTATTGGCAGCCTCCTAATTGTCTAAATCTGTGAACCATACAATATACGGTCATAGGACAGGCATATAATAAAGTGTATTGATTAGCAGATTAGGAGAATGTAGAAAACATAAGGGTTGCTGAACATTGAAGGAATTGACAGGTTTTTACAAATTTAGATAATGTACGTAATTAAGAAAATGTACGGAATCCAGGGAATTCAAAATATTCAAGGAAATCGGAAAATTCATCGTATTCAAGAAATTCATAATAATCAAGAAAAACCCAGGATTTTAGGGAGTTCAGATATTTTCAAGGATTCCAGAACATTTAGAGAATGTAGAGCATTCACCAAATTCAAAATAATAAAGGAATTGATAGGACATTAGGTATATCAGAGCATTAAAGGAATTCAATACATTCATGACATTGAAGGAATTGAAAGAGTTCAGAGAATGTATGTAATGCTGAAAATCCTATGAATTTCAGGAGTTCAGGTGATTTAGAGAATTTAAGGAATTCAGGCAAACCAATTTTAATTTTTTTATAACCCGGATTCTGTAACTCTTTAAATTAATTCAATTTAACGAGTTTATAGAATTCCATTAATGCTCTGAATCCCCCGGATTCCTTCAATATTCTGAATTTCGTATTCAAAGAATTTCAGAAAGTCAGAATATTCAAAGGAATTTATGATATTTAGGATACCATAGTGAAAAACTACGGAGAATTTTAGGGAAGTCAAAGAATGCAAAGAATTTCAAGAAATCCAGAATATTCACGGAATTGGATGATTTCAGAGAATTAAAAGAATTTTACGCATTTCACTGCATTAGAGAATTCCAGAAATTCAGATAATTTTGGTAATTTTATAGGACTAAGGGAATTTACAAAATGTTCTCGGAATTTAGACCCACGTGAAAAGATTTCCCGGAAATTTCTTTAAGTTTCCATGGTTCTTGGGTTTGAAAGTCGATTAGTTCACTAAGAGTTGAACTACTTTGTAAAAAAATACGTTTTTTAACGAGGTTTTTTAATTATGATTGAAAATTTAACTATTTGGTTGAGTTTAACTCTTTTATTGAAAACTCATATTTTTTGCTTAAAAATTTCAACTTTTTTTAGATAATTCGTCTCTTTTACTTTAAAATTAAATAATTTCTTTAAAAATTCATGTATTTTGTTTAAGATTTGTCTTTTTTGTAGATTATCAATTTTCTTGGTCGAAAATTCATCTGATTGGTCGAAAATTTAACAACTTTGTTTAAAATTAATTTGTTCTTTAAAAAATTATATATCTTTATCTGAAAATGTAACTATTACATGATTGATTAAAAATTAATCGTTTATATTGGTTAAGTTGGAAAATAGATTTTTTTTGTATAAAACATTAATCTTCTTGGTCAAAAATTCACCTTTTCCCTTGAAAATTTAACATTTTTTTTGAAAATTCGTTGTTTTGTCTTGTTCAATTAAATTTTTTAGCACAGTTTTTATCTGGAAATTGTACTATTCCATTTTTTTTAAAACTTTATCCTGTACATTTTATTAGTTAAAACACCAATTATTTGATAGAA
>NC_046664.1:127747694-127755598 GCF_010883055.1 Belonocnema kinseyi | reverse complement strand
TTTTTAAATCTGCAAAAATCTACATCGTGTTTCAAATTATTTCAAATAATTTCAAGTTTTAAATTAATTTGGAATATTATTCTAAATTAAAATTGTAGCGTTTAAACTTAAAATTTAGCTCATTACAATTTTAAATAATCAAGGCTTTTTATTTCTAACCACTCTGTTCAAATTTGTATAGTTTTTAAGTGTTGTTTATAATGGCTTGTCCCAGATATGAATTTTTTTTTTCAAAAAATCTCTGATCCAATTTAGAAATACATAAAAATTCTTTGAAAAAATATGTTTAATTCACAAATATTTCATTTAAACGCTCAATAATTCATACGTATAAAACACAAACTTTTAACGCCTTTTAATTTTACAATTTTTTTAATTAAATTTTTTAAAAATACGAAATAACCGTTTAAAAATTTTTATGACTTTAACATTTGAGAGATTTCTGGTTAAAAAATACAAATTACGCTATTATTTTTAAGGTTCAAAATGATAATATTCAAAAAAATTTCAGTTCGTAACATTAAAAATTGAACGATTAAATTAATTTTTTAACTAAAAACTTTTTAAAATAAAAGTTACATTGTTTTTATTTTAAGTTGTTCTAGATTAATATTTTTGCATTGTTATTTAGAGATAAAAATTTTAGTTCGCCAATTGAAAATGTTAAAAATTAACTTACTATCAAAATAATTGAATTTTCAACTCAAAAAAAAGAGAATAACATATTTCCAATAAAATAATTACATTTTCTACTAAAATGATAAATCTTCAACAACAAAAGAAGTTTTAATTTTTGATTAAAAAGTGTTGAACCTTAAAAATAATAGCGTAATTTGTATTTTTTAACCAGAAATCTCTCGAATGTTGAAGTCATAAAAATTTTTAAACGGTTATTTCGTATTTTAAAATAATTGAATTAAAAAAATTGTAAAATTAAAAGGTGTTAAAAGTTTGTGTTTTATAAGTATGAATTATTGAGCGTTTAAATGAAATATTTCTGAATTAAAATTTTTTTTCAAAGCAATTCTATGTATTTCTGAATTGGATCAGAGATTTTTTGAAAAAAAAATTCAGATCTGGGACAAGCCATTATAAACAACAATTAAAAACTATACAAATTTGAACAGAGTGGTTAGAAATAAAAAGCCTTGATTTGTTAAAATTGTAATGAGCTAAATTTTAAGTTTGAACGCTAGAATTTTAATTTAGAATAATATTCCAAATTAATTTAAAACGTGAAATTATCAATAATTTGAAACACGATGTAGATTTTTGCAGATTTAAAAAAAAAAGCTTTTGAGAATTGTAAAATATTAAAAAAGAATAACAAAAATTGTTGTGGTTGCAAAGAAAATTGAAAATGATTTTTTAGTTTAAAAAATTAATTTTAAGTGAGTATTTGAAAAGATTTTATACATTAAAAAAATGGGAATCAGAACGATTTTAAGGCAATTTTTTTATTTTGCAGTTTTTTTAATTTTAGGAAAAAAATCTAATTAACACAATAAATCAATTTTAAACCCAAAAGTTTACTTTTCAACAAAATAAATTAATTTTCTATCAAATAATTGGTGTTTTAACTAATAAAATGTACAGGATAAAGTTTCAAACAAAAATGGAATAGTACAATTTCCAGATAAAAACTGTGCTAAAAAATTGAATTGAACAAGACAAAAAAACGAATTTAAAAAAAAAAAACGTTAAATTTTTAAGGGAAAAGGTGAATTTTTGACCAAGAAGATTAATGCTCTACACACAAAAAAATCGATTTTCCAACTTAACCAATATAAACGATTAATTTTTAATCAATCATATAATAGTTACATTTTCAGATAAAGATAAATAATTTTTTATAGAAAAATTTAATTTTAAACAAAGTTGTTAAATTTTCGACCAATCAGATGAATTTTTGACCAAGAAAATTGATAATCTACAAAAAAAGACAAATCTTAAACAAAATACATGAATTTTTAAAGAAATTATTTAATTTTAAAGTAAAAAAGACGAATTATCTACAAAAAGTTGAAATTTTTAAGCGAAAAATATGAGTTTTCAATGAAAGAGTTAAACTTTCAACCAAATAGTTAAATTTTCAATCATAATTAAAAAACTTTGTTAAAAAACGTATTTTTTTACAAAGTAGTTCAATTCTTAGTGAAATAATCGACTTTCAAACCCAAGAAGATGTATAGTTGATATTTTAACCAAACAATTGCACTTTTAACCAAAAATGATAAAATTTTCAACCAAAAGGATTAAATTTCTACTAAATAAGGTCAGTTTCCAAAAAAATACATAAACTTTCAACGAAATTATTCAATTTTAAAAACAAAAAGAGTATTTCCACCCAAAACTTATAATTTTAATTTTTAACAATATATTTGCATTTACAACAGAACGACTTTACAACCAAAACATATTAATAGTTCATAATTCAACCGAAAAATGTAATTTTTAATCAAAAAGTATAAATTTTCCATAAAACAATTCAATTTCTACAAAGAAAGACGACCTTTTAACAAAACACATGCTTTCTTAACAAAAAATGGTATTGATTGATTGTCAGATTCAAAAATGTATTTTCAACGAAAGAGATGAACCTTCAAATTAAAAAAAATAGACCATTATAATATAACATAATTATAATATTATCATTATTGATATACCATATATTTATAGATATAATAGTATTAATATTTATATAATTTATATTTTATACATGAAATAGCATAACCTCAAAATATACGCATATCAAGAGGCGCGCGTTCTATTCAAATCATGAGAATCGTCAGCATCGAAATCTGGAAATATTAAAATCCCAATCTCCTGAATTTATTTCAAAGCAGTTAGCTGTTAGCAGATAGATATATAAATAGAATCGACGAAGTGCTCCGACCGGCAATCGTGCATCTTCGAGTTTTCAAATTCAGAAGAGGAGAAATTGGTTGCGCGCGCAACTCAGTCATTTACAGCGTCTCCTACTATATTCACACGGACATAGCCCTGTCATAGGATTGGACCGCATCTCGTTTCAAATCTGGAATCACTGTTGCCAGATGGTCCGAGCGTCCTTCCACCGAAGACACTCCAGATTCCACTAGATTCTACCTAAATGGAAATTTTTTCCACTAAATCGATTTATGCACTTTTACGACGTTCAACTAATAAATTCGATTGAGAGCAGCCCCCTGCCTCGACCGTGAATGTGTATGTTGTAATAGTTTTCTTACGATCCGGAGGGGAAATGTCGGTCAAACTAAGCCAACAGATGGCACCACAAAACGTAGGTCAGTCTTTTTCATTGAATTGCATTAAGAAAAAGCAAAAATAATTAAAAGCTTGATGCTGTCTGAAAATAAACAAAAAATAATATATGAAGAAATAAGAGTAACTTTTACTAATTATTTGAAAAAAAGAAAAAGTCATAAAGATATGTAGTTTAATATGAATAAAATTTAATTTTGAGATACATTTTGAAGGCAGTTCGAACTTCATATTTCTATGATATATTTTGCTGATAATATTGATTTTATTATTTGTTCTAGTTAAACCAAATTATTTATTGTTGAAAATTCTGAAAATTCTGAAAAGCAAGCTACAATTTTCTTATGGACCTAGTCAAATGTCTTCTGAAATCTTAAATTTTTTAAATATTTGTGAATTTAGTATTATATGAGTTTTTTAACAGCTGTAAAGTGTAAGAAGCAATTTCGAAAGTCAAAGGAAATTACGGCTTGCTTCTATAGGTGAGCTAAGGCCGTGTTATAAATATGAACCATTTTTTTAATTGAGATAAGAAGTAACTCAATCCTATAAAATGTCATTTCTCTGCTCCAAAAATCTAACTTTAATAAAATATATAAGTTTGCTTAATTTTTTTATTAGCATTTAATACTAAAACTTGACATAAGAATTGCCATAATTTTAGTATTTTTGTTGTTCTAATATCTGAGTTAATTACATTTTTTAAACCGCAATCATAAAAAATAATATAAACCGATGCTATAAATTCACAGAACTATTATGTACTTTAATAGTCTATATTTTTTAAAAGAATTTGACGCCGTTTTTATTTTATTTGTAATAAATATATACTAGGCAGTCTGATAAGTCCCTGAAAAATGAAAGACGGAGACGTTTTTTTGGCCAAAGTCGGTCTTATTTTTCAACATTCTCTCCTTTTAGGTCGATACAGCGAGTCCAAAGATTTTCTAACTTTTTGATACCGTCCGAAAAGTACTCGATCGGAAGGTCTCCAAAATACGCCACAGTTTCAGCTATGAGCTCCTCATTTGAGTAAAAACTTCAGGTTAGGGAACAAGTAATAGTTGCTGGGGGCCAGGTCTGGTGAATACGGTGGCTGAGGAACCAATTCGAAGCCGATTTCATGCAATTTTGCTTGTGCAACTAAGCATGAATGAACAGGCGCATTGTCGTGATGATAAAGCAGTTTTTTCTTCTTCAAATGCGGTCGTATTTCGGCGATTTCGATTTGCAATCGGTCCAATAATGATGAATAGTATGCTTCGGTTATGGTTTTACCTTTTTCAGGATAGTCCACAAATATTATGCCATGTGCATCCCAAAATACGGAGGCCATAACCTTTCCGACTCATTGTTGCGTTTTTGGACCCTTCGGAGCACTTTGGCCCGGTGGAACCCACTGTTTTGCCTGTTGTGTTGACTCAGGAGTGTAGTAGTGGATCCAGGTTTCATCCATGGTTATGAATTGGCGCAAAAACTCGGTCGGCTTACGCGAAAATAATGTCAAATTCTGCTGGGAAGTTGTCACACGAATTCGTTTTTGGTCTACTGTGAGCAAACGCGGCACCCATCGCGCGCAGAGCTTCTTCATGCCTAAAACTGAATGCACGATATTGTTCACACGTTCCAATGATATGCCTACAGCATTAGCTACCTCTCTCAATTTCATTTTGGGATCATTCAACATCATATCATGGATTTTTTCGACATTTTCTGGTGTAGTCACCTCTTTGGGCGCCCAGATCGTTCAGCATCAACTGTGCTCGTACGGCCACACCGAAACTCGGTAAACCACTTATGAATCGTTCCAATCGGCGGTGCAGAGTCCGGGTAATACTTATCCAGCTTGGCCTTGGTCTCGGATATCGTTTTCTTGCGAAGATAGTAGTGTTTGATCAAAACTCGAAACTCAGATTTTTCCATATTAAAAAAACTCGGAGGTTAGTCGCTTCTCAGTGCTGTAACTTGTAAATGCGTAAACATAAATGGCTGAAGTTCTGACAGGCCTCATTTGAAGGATCAAGCTCGACGAAAATGGTTCACATTAGTGAATACTAATGCCATCTCTTAGAATTTTCAGGTACTTATCAGACTGCCTAGTACCTTTAAAATCTTAACAATTTCAAATTTTGAAGGAAATATTTTTAAAAAGTAGTGGTAATTGTAATTAAAGTGTTTGAGGGAATCATTTGGTAAAAAGTCAATGACGCGATTGATGAATGAGAAAATGGATTAAATATTATTCAATATAATAAGTTTCTAGTTTATAATAAGGGGCAGGTTGAAACTTGATTTATTTTGTTAAGGGCATGTGAAACAGCTAAATACCTATATTACCGACCTCACTTTTTTAGTTCACTGAATGTTTTTTTAAACCTAAGAACTTTTTTTATAAATAAAATATCGAGCTGAAATTTTGGAAAATGTATTAGAGTACAATAAAGTACGTTTAGGTACTGCATTTTGGTCGGAACTTCACTGAAAATTATTTTTTCTTTTTTCTGAACCTCGACATTTTTTGAACGTTCCAACTTTTTTTATGCATAAAATATCGGTCTCAAACTTTGAGAAAGGCAAGAGCCGAAAGAAAACTACGTTTAAGTACAAATATTAATAATAAAAGATGTAAAAAAAATTTCAACTATCAATTCCATCGGCATCAGCCGGTAAAGTTGTACACGAAAATACGAACCCTCTAGAGCCGCGTCTAGTGGCCGCCAGGGTTCGTATTTTCGTGTACAACGTTACTGGCTGATTCCGATGGAATTGATTGTTGAAATATTTTTTTTTACATCTTTTATTATTAAGATTTGTACTTAAACGTAGTTTTCTTTCGGTTCTTGCATTTCTCAAAGTTTAAGACCGATATTTTATCCATAAAAAAAGTTGGAACGTTCAAAAAATGTCGAGGTTCAGAAAAAGATAAAATAATTTTCAGTGAAGTTCCTACCAAAATGTAGTACCTAAACGTACTTTATTGTACTCTAATACATTTTCCAAAGTTTCAGCTCGATATTTTATTTATAAAAAAAGTTCTTAGGTTTAAAAAAACATTCAGTGAACTGAAAAAGTGAGATCGGTAATATAAGTATTTAGCTTTTTTTAAATTAATTCTGAATCTTTTTTTAAATTAAAATTGTAGCGTTTAAACTTAAAATTTAGCTAATTACAAATTTAATAATTCAAGGCTTTCTATTTCGAACCATTCTGTTCAAATTTGTATAGTTTTTAACAGTTGTTTATAATGGATTGTTTTAAATGAACGGTCAAATATTGCTGATAATTGACGAAATTTCCTTTTTTTAATTAAAAAATTTCAAATTGAATGGGTTAAAAATAAAAAATTTGTATACTGTACAGCTGCTAGTGGAATAACCGAATTTTAAACCGAAGAAGATGTACAGTTGATATTTCAACCGAACAATTGAATTTTTAACCAAAAATGATAAATTTTCAACCACAAAGATTACATTTCTACCAAACAAGCTCGATTTTCAACAAAATACATGAACTTTCAACGAAGTTATTTAATTTTAAAGTCAAAAAGAGTATTATCTACAGAAAAGCTGAACTTTCAATACAAAAATATGATTTTTCAACCAAAATTTTAATTGCCGACCAAATAGTTTAATTTTCTATCAAAATATTGAATTTTGACGCCCAAAATATGCATTTTGTACAAAACAGTAAAATTTTTAACAAACAAGTTAATTTAAAGACAAATAGTAGAATTTGAAACTATAATTATGAATCCTTAATATGAAAAAATTAATTTTCTTATTAAGTAGTTCAACTTTATGTCAATAATCAAATTTTCCACCCAAAAAATATGATTTTAATTTTTAACAATATAGCTGCATTTACAACAAAATAATAGAATTTGCAAACAACAAATATTTACAGTTGATATTTCAACCGGAAAATTTAATTTTTGAGCAAAAAGTATAAACTTTCCATAAAACAATTTAATTTCCACAAAAAACTAAAAAAATTAATTTTTTAACCAAATAGTTAAATTTTTAACTGAAAACGGTCAATTTTTAACCAAAAATGGTATAGATTAATTGTCAGTTTCAAAAATTAATTTTCAACAACACATAAAACACATTTTCATCAGAATAGTAGGTTTTTCAATTAAAAAATGAATTGTCATAAAAAAAATATATTTTATTGAAATATCATTAAAATCGCAAATTTCTTTAATTTCTTTCAAATGCAAATATAATTATAATATTTTCATTAATAATATATGTATATATAATTAAAAATTTGTCATAAGATCAACCTCAGGATTTCGCCGGGAGCGGGTGCTAATCTGAAAAATTGCACCCGCTTCCAGCAAAATCACGGTAAAATTTCAGCCATAACCACGTCTCACAACCGTGTGACCGAAGCACAACCGCCTTCTGCATTTTTCCCGCAAGTGTTCTAGCATATTGTTGACACGCAGGAATGCTTTTTAGGCTATAAGCAAGTAAAACCTTGGCACCTCCAAGAGCGCCGATGATATGGACCATCAGTTTAACAGAATATTCCGAGTACAATCGTTGCAACTACCTTATAAGGTCTCGATACCTCTCTTTCTTTTCATTCTCCTTGGCTATGATGTTTTTGTCAGCTGGTGCCGAAAATTCGATAAC
>NC_046664.1:127740731-127747594 GCF_010883055.1 Belonocnema kinseyi | reverse complement strand
TAGTATTAATATGTATATCATTTAAATTTTATGCTTGAAATAACGTAACCTCAAAATATGCGCATATAAAGAGGCACGCGAAATATTCAAATCATGAAAATTGCCAGCGTCGAAACCTGGAAATACTAAAATCCCAATTTCTAGATTTTTTTTCAAAGCGGATAGAGAAATAAATAGAATCGCCGAAGTATTCCGACCGGCAGTCGTGCACCTTCGAGTTTTGAAATTCAGAAGAGAAGAAACGGGTTGCGCGCACAACCCAGTCATCGTCTCCTACGGTATTCACACGGACATAGCCTTTTCATAGTATTGTCAAAGAAATTAGGTCCTAGATACGGCATGGATCAGTGGTGGAGACGGCCTATATATATATCTAACTACATTTTCGACTATATCGAGGTGCTGCCCTCTTCAACTTTTCACCGTTTCTATAGTAACCGCTTCCTCTAGCACGTTAGCGGGCGGGGAGGGGCCCGGGCGCACATTGAAAGTTGTTGAATTCCAAACCGAACTTGATTTTCTGTTCATCATCCTCGACTTCGCCTTCGACATCACTATAGCAATCTTTGCTACAGTTGAGTCGGTTGGCTTGTTCTGTAAGGCCTGTACGCTACAAATGTTATGTACACTAAATTACCTAATTATATTCAAATTAAAGAGAGCCTAAAAATATTCTAAAATTATTTTAAAAAACTAAATTTAAAATTTAAATGAAATTAAGATAAATTAAAAAATTAAGTAAAATTTAGTTAAATTCTAAATTAAATAAAATTTAGGTGAATTTAAGAATTAAATAAAGTTGAGTTAAATTAAATAAATTTCTCGTCTGGTTTCTTTTCATAAATAAATTTTCTAGATACTAAGTGAATAAGTTTTAAAATAATTCTATTCGTAGTTTAAGATTGATTCTAGTGCAATTTTAAAAATTATTTTGTAAAACTGAATTTAAAAATTGAATACAATTTGGATCATTTCAAAAAGTGAATATATTTTAGTCAGATTCAAAATTTAAGTCAATTTTAGTTGAATTTAAGTAAATTTCAGTTAAAATTGTAGATGTGGAATGGTGTTGAATGGTGTTAAATTTAAGTACAATTTAGTTTAATAAAAATGAAACTGTCGTTAAATTTTAAATTTGATTGAATTGAATACAAATATGTGGGTTGTTTCTTGGCTTCAACAATCGAGAGCATTCAAATAAACTGGAGAAATTAAAAAAAAATCCCTTATTTTTATAATAATTAGTTAAATTCAACCAAAAAACTCAGAAAAGTAATTAGGATTATAACTGACTTATAATAATAAAGAATAGATCTAGAGCAGAAATTATATTAAAATAATCTCTACAACTGGAAACTGTTCTTCAGCATAACTATTTTTCATGGAAATACTTTATTATTCCACAGTTTTATTTCAAATTAGAAGTATATTAGCAATTAAATAATTATTCCATTCAAAATTATTCAGTTTCAAAAATTGGATCATAACTTCAAAGCCTTTGAAATTAAAAGGTTTTAAATGAGAGAAATTTGAAATGAAAGCGATTAAAATTACAGTGTAATTATTTTCTTTTAGAAGCGTAAAAATAAAGTAATAATTATTAAAAGAAACTAGTTTATAAACTTAAAATTCAAAATCTCAGTATTTGTAAATTTCAAATATTCTTAGAGTATAACCTGTCAATTCAAATTATTTAATTTTAAACGTTTTAAATGAAATCACTTATGATTCAGCAATACATTTTTTATAGCTTTAGGATATAAATAATTTAAAGCTGCAATAAGCAGATTATTCGATGTAAAACCTCGTGAAAAGTTGTAATAAATATAAAGCCTTCGAAATCGAAAACTTTTTATAATGAGAGGGATTTGAAATTGAAAGGTTTTAATATATTTTCAATTTAAAACATTCAAATTGAGTAATTTTATAAACAGAAATTTCAAGAATTGTATTATTTACAATTTTTTCATAGAGTTGATAAATTAGTTCGAAGTTAGAAGGCTTACAGTTGTGAATTTTACAATATTAAACTCTTATATTCAAAACCAAATTAAATTTCAATGTTAACATTACTAATTGTTAAAGATTTGATTCTTAAATTCGGAATTTTTTAATGCTTTACATTTTTAATTTTACACTCTAAAACCTTTTTTTAAATTTATATCATCGATAAAAAATATTAAATTTTAGTAAACACGATTGTTTTTTACGTAAAAAAATTAATTTAGGAAGTACCCCATGCGCCAAGGTAAACAATCCGTTGAGAGGGAAAAACGGGTTAAGTCAAATCTGCTGTTTACGTGAAGAAACTCACTATCTTCGTTTTGACGTAAGTCTTGTTTACGTATACGCTGCAACGCGAAAATGACCCTTACTTCAAACTTTAGGAAGTAACTTTTTTCTCCAAGATGGCAGAAATAATCACGGCTTATCATATAAAAAAAATTATTTGATAACACAATTTCGTCGCTTATTTAACACATGAAAACATTTGTTCTTGTTTACAAGATTGAAGAAGTAAAAAAAAAATCTTAATTGGAATATATTGATTTTTAAAGAAGAAGAAGCTTTAAGCATTATAATGCTAGGCGTAAATAATTGAAAATATCTTCCTTTTTAATTTAATAGGCTTAATATTAAAATGGAAGTTTTAATATTGTCAGAAATAAATATGTACTTTAACTTCAAGTACCTAGGTGACAGTTTTGACTTGTCATATTCAATTGTAATTTTTACATTATGTCTAATTGTCTACTGTGTTATGAATTGCAGTTAGAAGAAAGTTGTAAAAAATATAATAGAGTGGAATTAAACTTCGGTTTTCAATAAAGATTTTTGAAAAGGAGTATACAATTATTGAAAAAATAAGTCTAACGAAAAAGTGCCAGATCATATATTTTTTGGTTCGATTCATAATTTTATTCAAATATGAAATTCCTTCCAAATTTCTTTTTAATAATGGAAGAAATAAACATTTTGAATATCTCTTCCACATAAAAAAGTCGGGTTTTTGCATGATTGTCGTTCTTTTTCGTAAAAAACCTTTTTTTGTTAATGAGGTAATTCATTTATAATGCATCAGCCTTTAAAAATTTTTACATGAAACTGAAGTTTAAATTATTAGAAAATAAATTTATTTACGAACAAATTTAAAAAAGCAAGTTTTTCATTAAAGAAAACAATTTAAAATAATTATTTTAGCAAAATAAAAAATTTTGAATGGAATTGAATATGTAAACAGTTAAACAAGTAAAATGCAAACAAAAGCTTAATCGACCAGCTAGAAAATATAGCTTTCTATACATGACCGGTGGAGAAAATTTTAAAGTTTCAATTTATTTTTCTCGATAAATACAAAATAAAAAAATAAAGGAAATAATTAAAGGAAACTGAATAAAAAACTAAGGAAACTTACTAGGCAGTCTGATAAGTACCTGAAAAATCTAAGAGATGGCATTATTATTCACTAGTGTGAACCATTTTCGTCGAGCTTGATCCTTCAAATGACGCCTGTCAAAACTTCAGCCATTTATGTTTACGAATTTACAAGTTACAGCACTGAGAAGCGACTAACCTGCGAGTTTTTTTTTAATATGGAAAAATCTGAGTTTCGAGTTTTGATCAAACACTACTATCTTCGCAAGAAAACGATATCCGAGACCAAGGCTAAGCTGGATAAGTATTACCCGGACTCTGCACCGTCGATTGAAACGATTCATAAGTGGTTTACCGAGTTTCAATGTGGCCGTACGAGCACAGTTGATGCTGAACGATCTGGGCGCCCAAAAGAGGTCACTACACCAGAAAATGTCGAAAAAATCCATGATATGATGTTGAATGATCCCAAAATGAAATTGAGAGAGGTAGCTAATGCTGCAGGCATATCATTGGAACGTGTGGGCAATATCGTGCATTCAGTTTTGGGCATGCAGAAGCTCTGCGCGCGATGGGTGCCGCGTTTGCTCACAGTGGACCAAAAACGAATACGTGTGACAACATTCCAGCAGAATTTGGCATTATTTTCACGTAAGCCGACGAAGTTTTTGCGCCGATTCATAACCATGGATGAAACCTGGATTCACTACTACACTCCTGAGTCAACGCAACAGGCAAAACAGTGGGTTCCACCGGGCCAAAGTGCTCCGAAGCGACCAAAAACGCAACAATGGGCTGGAAAGGTTATGGCCTCCGTATTTTGGGATGCACTTAGCATAATATTCTTGGACTATCTTGAAAAAGGTAAAACCATGACCGGAGCATACTATTCATCATTATTAGACCGATTGAAAATCGAAATCACCGAAAAACGACGACATTTGAAGAAGAAAAAACCGCTTTATCATCACGACAATGCGCCTGTTCATTCATGCTTAGTTGCACAAGCAAAATTGCATGAAATCGGCTTCGAATTGGTTCCTCAGCCACCGTATTCACCAGACCTGGCCCCCAGCAACTACTACTTGTTCCCTAACCTGAAGGGATGGCTCACCGGTAAGCGTTTTTACTCAAATGAGGAGCTCATAGCTGAAACTGAGGCGTATTTTGGAGACCTTCCGATCGAGTACTTTTCGGACGGTATCAAAAAGTTAGAAAATCGTTGGACCTCGCTGTGTCGACATAAAAGGAGAGTATGTTGAAAAATAAAACCGACTTTGGCCAAAAAAAACGTCTCCGTGTTTCATTTTTCAGGGACTTATCAGACTGCCTAGTATATATTTATTACAAATAAAATAAAAACGGCGTCAAATTCTTTTAAAAAATATAGACTATGAAAGTACATAATAGTTCTGTGAATTTAAAGCATCGGTTTATATTATTTTTTGTGATTGTGGTTTAAAAAATGTAATTAACTCAGATATTAGAACAACAAAAAATACTAAAATTATGGCAATTTTTATGTCAAGTTTTAGTATTAAATGCTAATAAAAAAATTAAGCAAACTTATATATTTTCTTAAAGTTAGATTTTTGGAGCAGGGAAAATGACATTTTATAGGATTGAGTTACTTCTTATTTCAATTAAAAAAATGGTTCATATTTATAACACGGCCTTAGCTAAACTGTAGAAGCAAGCCGTAATTTCCTTTGACTTTCGACATTGCTTCTTACACTTTACAGCTGTTAAAAAACTCATATAATACTAAATTCACAAATATTTAAAAATTTTAAGATTTCAGAAGACATTTGACTAGGTCTAGAAGAAAATTGTAGCTTGCTTTTCAGAATTTTTATTTCTTCAACCAGAAAAAAAATAGTAAGGACATATTCGACCACAATTCTGGTTGATTTAACCAGACAGTTTTTTCAGTTTATTTAAATTCAAATAAAACTTAACTGTATCTGCAAATTCACTTTTTTACTAATTTCCAAACAAAAATTATATCTTAAATAAAAAATAAACTTTTTAATTCAAATTTGTTATTACTATTTTATATTAACCTCTTTTAAAATTTTTCAATGTATCTGCTATATCATCAGAGATTGTACCTTACCGACAGCAGATCAACTCTCCAAACCATGAAGGCAGAAAATCTACACAATATCGATCAAGTTAAGAATCTTCAATAACAGAAAATGCTTAACGTTTTAATAAGACTAGATGGAAAATAATATTTTTTAAATAAAAATTATTTCTATATTATATTTAAAAAATATTATTTTCCATCTAGTCTTATTAAGACTATAATTATTTCCTGTTATTGAAGATTCTTAACTTGATCGATATTGTGTAGATTTTCTGCCTTCATGATTTGGAGGGTTGATCTGCTGTCGGTAAGGTACAAACTCTGATGATATAGCAGATACATTGAAAAATTTTTAAATAATTACTTGTACCATTAACACCTAGCTAAAAATTAGCGTTATGTTCTTCAATGAAGAGTTCTTATTCTGATCCCTCTAATAGCTTAATTGGAAAAGCACCTGACCGGAAATCAGAAGTTTTATGGTTTGATTCCCAATGGAGTGAAGATGGAGTAGGATCTTTTTTTCAAGAAATAATTTTAAATTATACTAACCTCTTTGCTACATTTTGGGACTAATTTTGATTTCAAAAAGTCTTTAGAGTTTTCGAATTCCTTCAAGACCTTTTCTACTCAATTAAAATTTTTATTTCATTCACTTATAAAGTAAAATTAGATTATTACCATTTTGGGTTTCAAATCCACTATAATTTGGCGCGACCGAATATATGGATGCCTGTCGCACTTCTACAAAAATGTGGAGGAATCAATTAGTACATATCGCGCCTCTACCAGTATGCGGCCGAACTAAAAGCAATATATAAACAGATGAGTTGGGCCAAAGATATTATAAACGTAGATGCGGTGCGAGCTTAGTTGCCCGCCATAAATATAGACGGCGCGTCCGGCGAAAAAAGTCACTTCCCCTCTACTCACCGCTGCCCGTAGAAAGCACACATCGATATAGTTTGCCAAGAGCCACTTGGAGCGCTGTAAGCAACACTCGGCACACCTTCGAGGCGCAATGGTAGTAAACTTAGCTTGGACAAGATCCATTTGGATTGAAAGCAAATTGCCAATTAAAACATTTTTACATTTATAACTTTGCAAAACTTGGTTGTTTTAATAAATACCACAAATATAAGTCTATGAGTAATTTGTATTACGGTTTCATATATTTTCCACTAATTCTAAAATTATTAATTATAATTTTCATTATATATATTGTCTATATATATTTCTTTAATATTATTTAATTTTAATTTTAATTTTTGTGGTCTGCATTTTCTACGGACTTTTGTAGACTATTCGTCTAATCAAGTTCTCGTATGTATTTTCCAATTTCTTAATTATTATATATTCTAACGTCTTTATAAAAATATAATTACAATTCCAAGTGATA
>NC_046664.1:127736751-127740631 GCF_010883055.1 Belonocnema kinseyi | reverse complement strand
CTTAGAAAATAAGTGATTAAAATTTGCAAAAATTGGGTAGGCTTTTTTGACATCTAGGTATGTAAAGAAGGTAAACTGCAGAAAATTTCAAAACTAATTTAAAGACTATTTATACTCTTTTAGGACACCAATACAATTTACATAACACTTATTGTAAAATTTGCAAACTTTTAGGCCTTCCGTTTAGGAACTTGAATTTTAACGTTAAAATTGCTTCATTTTCAGAATACAGCCTTATTGTTTGAATTTTCAGAATTTTTTCGAAATTTTTCGAAATTTTTAAAGGCCTAAAAAGTTTGAATTTAAAATTAAAAAATGCGAAAATACACCATTTTCCATGTTCATTTGCAATCCAGCGAGTCACTTTCTTTCACTTCTTTTGAAAGTCGATCCTTTGCTTTCAGTTTTCTTTTTAAACTATACCTTGAATTCAACGCATTTCAAATTAAATTTTTGCAGCTGCATTTAGATTGAATTATACAAAGGTTTTTTGTTTTATGTATAAATTAATTAAAACATTTTATTGCTTTTTCACGACTATAATTTATAACTCTAAAATAGAATAATTGTAGCTCAAACATGAAAAAGTATAGACTAATTTCATATTTCAAGAGATTCTATCACATATATTGAACTATTAAAACCTCTGACCTTTTTTAAGGTTTTTAAAACTCTTTTTAAAACTTTTTTTAAACAATTTTGGTTGTGATTTCTTAATAAAAGAATAAGTGCTATTTAGCCTCCAGAACAGCAGTTTCAAAAATATTTAAAGCCTTAATAATTTAGACATTTTAAATTTGTAGTCTTCAGAATATATTGAATAATTTCAAATTTAAAGCTATTTAAATATTTTATCTGAATTTTTGAATGGAAAGTGTTCGATAATTTTAGATTGAAACCTCTCAAATTATTTAGTTATAAGTTAAAATCATACAACTTCAAGTTTTATTTATTTTTTGATAATTTGCCCCTGCCACAAATTTTTTTTTGTAAGAAAATTACGCCTGATTTTTGTAAAAATTAACAAATATATATTAAAGGTTCACTCAAGGTCATTTTTGTTCAAAAAGCTTGTTCCTGAATAAATTTACTCTTATTGTTTCCGATTTCGTTCTGTCACTCAGGGTAATTTTCTGTAAAAAATATTGATTTACAAAAATATTTGTGAAACAATAGAATGGATTTCTTCGCACGAGATGCAAACGTAAATTGTACTATAGTAAAAACAACTGGAAAAATTTAGACGAAAGCCAAATTTGGTAAAGAAAACAAAGCTTTGTCGACTTATAAATACTAATTTTATTCCCCGAAAGATTTTTAAAAAATCTCTTCGAAACACTTTTATTGCAAATATTTAATTGAGGAAAAATATTTGTTATAAAAATAAAAATTGTGCCATTTTTACATACAATTCTTAAAATAAAAAAATCTGTGTGTCAAACCACAATCCAATCCAACTATTCTTTCAAAAGTTATCCGATATACAGACAACCACAACCACAATAACGACGACTTAGACGCCAGAGAGACAGACAGATACCGATGTAAAAACTTGTTTTTCTGACTCAAGGAGCCTCAAAACGTGTAAATTTAATGAAATTCGCGATAATCATTTTTCGCATAAAACTCTTCTCTTTATGGATGAGAATGTGACAAAACAATCATGGGGCCTTGAAAAAGTAGCGTTTCCCGCCTCTTGACTTTTTTCCATATCAAGCTTTTTTTGCTTCAAATGTCCATTTTCGTTTGGTTTTTTGGATTTTGAAAATCATTCGACTTTGGTAAGTTTGATTTTATCAAAAAAAGTTGAAAAAGCTTCAACTTTTTGGATTTTTATCAAAAATGGCTGTTTAACGAACTCGATCTTTCTTTTTGGTTCCTCGAACAGTGTGTCAAAGCCCAATCCAATCGGACCAGTCTGTCGAAAATTATCCGGTATACAGATAACAACAACGACCACGCCGGACAGACAAACAGATCCCGACGTAAAAACTTGTTTTACTGACTCACGGGGCCTCAAAACGTCGACATTTGATAAAATCCGAAAAAGTTATTTTTCATAAAAATCTAATACCTGATTTTATTTTGAAAAAGTAAATAACTCAAAGAGAATGCTTAAAAATATTTCAAAACATTTCAAAAGATTTACAATATTAGAAAAAATCTGGAAGCTCTTAAAACAATTTTGTGTGCAGGATTTTACAAAAATGTTAGGAAAAATGGAAATCAGTCTAAAAGACATTTAAAAGTTTCGAAAAATTTTTTAAATAATTTTAAAAGATTTGAAATAATTTAAAAGAGAATAGATACTTTTGATGATTTTGAAATGTTTTCAAATGTTGACTTTTTATTTTGAAAAATTACATAATTTTAAGAGGAGGTATAAAAATATGGGACCACTGAAAAAAATTCCGAAAGGGATGAATAAAAAATCCCAAAAAATAAAGTCTCCGACACCTGAATAATAATTTTATAAAAATTGTATTAAAAAATACATCAAAAAACACGTGTGCTTTGAAAGAAAAAAATGTTCTGCCTAATTTTTCTTCGTACCTACATAATAACATTCTTGAAACAAACTTTGCAGGATTCAATTCAACAACGATGTATATCAAAATTTATTTTTATTTTTATTTTTTTAATAGAAAATTCGATTTTTCAGAACTTTTTTATGTTTTTTCAAATACTATGTACATTTTCAAACAAATTTTTTCATTCAGAAATATATATTCGATTATTCTATTTTCAATAAATAAATAATATTTAATAAACAATTTTTTAAATTGTTTAAATTCAGGAATTTTCTAGTTTGGATATTTTATGATTCAGGCATTTTCTTTGGGGATTTTTAAAATTCGGTAATATCTTATTGTCTGGACTTTTATATTTCGACAATGCATTGTTGAAATATAAAAGTCCCGAATT
Source organism: Belonocnema kinseyi (assembly GCF_010883055.1). Lineage (NCBI taxonomy): Eukaryota > Metazoa > Arthropoda > Insecta > Hymenoptera > Cynipidae > Belonocnema > Belonocnema kinseyi. The sequence continues at coordinate 127,737,706 of NC_046664.1, read as the reverse complement.
GAAAAATTCTCGACAATTTACAATCTTACCGAATTTAAGAATTGCCGACAGAAAATTTCCGAATTATACAACATCCAGACTAGACAACTGTCTAATTTGAAGAATTAAAAAATAGTTAGTTAAAAATTTTTTTTTAAGAGAATAATAAAATATTTTTACCGAGGAAAAAACTTTTTTAATGTTTAAAGGTTCTAAAAATTATTTTTTGAATTAAAAAAAACAATAATGGAACAATTGCAATTATTACAATGCAATTATTGTTATTTTAAATTAAAATAATGATTTAAAAAATTAAACATTATACCAAATGTCTATAATAAAAATATTTGATTATTGTCATTTTAATAAATAAATAATATTGATCACATAACTGTTTTCTGGATTTCTGCAATTCGGGAATTTTCTCGTTTGTATATTTTATCATTAGGCAGCATTCGGCCTGGAGTTTAATTATTCGGGAATTTTCAAATTCATTAATATTGTAAACTGTCCAGAATTTCATTATTCTAGAATTTTTTAATTCGAGATTTTCAGGTTTCAGCATTTTGTTATTTCGGGAAGTTTACAGTGTTGAAAATATTTCAAAAATTTAAAAAGATTTATAAAATTGTAAAAAAATCTTGAAGATTTTGAGGCATTTAAAACTCCTGAAAAGCTTAAATAATTATGTGAATTATATATATATATATATATTTCGAGTCAGCTGTATCAATTATAATGATTTAAAGTTTATTTTAAAATATATTTTATGGAATATGATATTTTTCATGAATGTGCCAGTGAAATTCTGTTGTCTAATTTTGTTTGCCAATGCGAAACGTAATCTGGCTTGGAACTGTCGTCTTAACATCTGAAAACCGAAAGAACAATTTTCCTATCACTTGGAATTGTAATTATATTTTTATAAAGACGTTAGAATATATAATAATTAAGAAATTGGAAAATACATACGAGA
>NC_046664.1:127732709-127736651 GCF_010883055.1 Belonocnema kinseyi | reverse complement strand
TCAACAAGATCGAGCGCCGAAATTATAATTAGAGCAAATTTTCTGTAATTCTATGGGGACGGCTGAAATATCCTGAAAAATAAAATTCCCGACTCGGTAAAACTCTCTGTCCCAAAAAATAAAATTCCAAAACTAATAAAATTCCTGAACAGTTTATAATATTAACAAATTTGAAAATTCCCAAATAATAAGACTCCCCAAATAAAATTGCTTCTTAATCAATATTAATTATTTATTAAAACTGCGATAATAAAATATTGTTATCAAATAAATTTTTATTTAATATTTAAAGTGTTAAAAATTATTGTTTGAATTTAAAATTAAAATTATACAAAAAATTTTACCGATAAATTAATATATAAAAACACGTGTTTTTTAATTATCATTTCGATTTTTCAGAAGAACTTTTGTGATTTAAAAAATACTATATACATTTTCAACCAAAATATCTTATCAGGAAATATATTTTGTTTTAATTATTATTTTAAATTTAAACAATAATGTTTAAATACTTCAAACATTAAAAAAGTTGTTTCTTCGGTATAAATATCAGATTATTTCAATTTAAAAAAAAAATTGTCAAAGAAAAATGCTTTCAGCACTTGGTTATCTTGAAATGTCTTTCTATAATACTTTTTTAAAAATTAAAAATATGATTTTTCGAGAACAATTTTTTTATAATTAAAAAAATACTGTACCGAAAATTTTGGATCAAGCTTTAGATTTGAAAAGATTCAGCGATACATACAGGTCAAACTTTTCTAACTTAAAAAAAATTTTCTACTGCTTTACCGTCATATTTTACGAAGAATGAGAAAACAAGAATACGACTTCGTAGTACGATGAGGGCAGCACCTCGATAGGGCAGAAAATGTGATGTCCTATATATATATATATATATATAATTCCCCACTCCGACGCCCCGTACCGCATCTACGTTTATAACATCTTTGGTTGGGCGATTGCTCATGTAATGAAATAAGCTTGAAGGAATAATAAGGAGACCCAACTGCCAGTGGGAAGCCATCTGAAACTGGCAATAGAAACATTACCGTAAGTGATACGCACATTACAGGAAGATCCTAGATTTTAGTGCGCAGGTGCGCAGTTATCCTCTTCCTTTACATGGAAAAGTGTGCGAGTGAGAAAGTTTGTCAAATTGACGTAAGTTGGAGGTTGTGTTCTTTTGTTGATCATCACACGAAAGATACACAAAATAAATATATAAACAGTATTTTCGGTACATGTTTGAAAAATGTGTGAACAGATTTTGAGAAGGAAACGTATAGGTAAGTAGTAAGTACCTTTTAAATTTGTAATATGATAAATAGGCTAAAGATTCTCAAGGCTCAATGACAGTTAGGTAAAACAATAAAATATATTAGACGTTTATTGTACTTACAGTGAAGACTTTAAAAAAAACGAAGTGTATTTGCCTTCTTCGGCGTGTAACTTCGTCCACAACCCGGAACTTGACACCTCATGGCTTAGAACACATTTCTGACACTTGCATCAAAACAAACAAACAGAACCTCTCAACTACGTCAATTTGACAAACTTTCTCACTCGCACACTTTTCCAGGTATAGGAAGAGGACAACTGCGCACCTGCTCACTCAAATCTAAGATCTTCCTGTAATGTGCGTATCACTTACGGTAATGTTTCTATTGCCAAGTGGGGGAACGGCGTTAGGTCTCCTTATTATTCCTTCGTGGGAATAAGAGACTCCGTCAAAATCCGACTGCTAAAAGCGCGCTCTTGGCTTGTGGGTCAACTCCTCGGTGTTACTTCGCAGTTTTCGGCATTTTTCAGACATTCCGCGTCGGTAATTGCTTAAGTTAGAGAATTTTAAAAATTAGTTACTACCGCAGTTACAATTACAGGAGTTACCATAAATGTAAATGATGTACTGCATATTTATTTACCACTCGAACATTAAGTGTTTATTATATAATTATTCTAATGTTTCACAATTATTAGTGAGTAGTTATATAATGAAAACTAATGATTTATTTTGAAAATCAAAATTTTAATTATTATATCGTTACATAGCTATTTATATGCTATAAATCATAAATTATGACTTATAATTTTATTACATTACCGGAAAAAGTTTTATGTTCATCTATTTTTTAATGACTAATAAGTTTTATTTATTTTAATTATGACAGAGCTAAACATTTTTCTCTTTAAAATGTTGAATGCTACCAAAATTTAAAATTCTGTATAAAATCAAGCAGAGGATAAAGCCAATTTATACATTTTATAAAGAATTTTGAGATTTCTTTGGAGCCCCACCGAAAGAAATCTCTGAGTTTTCTTTACCGAAATAGCCTGGCCCATTTGAGTCTATAAACAAAGTCGATTTGAAACAAAATAGTCTCGGAGATAGTTTGAGAGATTTGGGTCCTTTTCAAGATCCATTTAGTGGTCCTTTTAAGAGTGGTGGAACGGTAATATAATGTTCCTTTTGTATTCGTCACGTACCGGGCGGGCAGAGTTATTTACTGTAGGTGGTCTTGGCTAATCCGCTCTCCCTTTTTAAATTTCTCTTCAAATTATTAACACTTTTTTTTAATTGATAAATTTTCTCATTATACTTATTTATGATGATAACTTATATACTGATATACAATTTTCTAGTTGAATTAAAAAATGTTATCTTTTTTGGCGTATCTCATTCCATTTACGAGAAACGTTTTATTAATTCCAATTTTAAGCATTAAAAAAAAGTTAGTTGAAGTCATCGAAACCCATAGATTCCGAATTATTATGTTTTAGGCTGTTAACTATGAAATTTAAAAAAAATCTACTTCTAAATTTTAATCCGAAAGCTTAACAAAGGACCCTTGAGTGTCGGCTACTCTATTGAGATAGCCTCTCTGCTTGTTATTTATGATCGAATTCTTATTTCAATTTCGGAAAGGATATTTTAAAGCCTTCAGACCATTTAAACGAGCTTCCTGGACCTTTAAAAATATCTACCTGAGTGCCTGCGGAGAATTTCTCTGAGATTCATTGACCTAAAGAATTTTTAGTATATACTCAAAGATTCTTTTCGGTAGGGAAACAAAAAAATAGTATATTATCAATTATAATACCTTAAATTTTTCTCTAAAACGCTAAAATTAAGTAACTATTATAACATATGTTTATCAGTTACAGATTGTATTAATTAATATAAAGTTTGTAGCTAAAATGCATATATAGAGGAGAGTACCCAAATATGAGATACCAACTCTGTTTGGCGTGATTGTCGGAATTCTATGTACTGAATGCAAAAGTAATATAGGTCATTTTAAAGGGACTTTAGTTTGTCATAAGAAGCTCAAATAAAAAATTTTATTAAAAACTTTTTTTATGCTGAAAATACAAAAAATGTAAAAAAGTGCTTTTTCCAAACCCGTCTAACTATTCTCATAATATGAGACACCCAAGGAAATAGCTAACAAAATACAAAATAAAGTATTATTTTTTATGAAAAACTTCATTCTATGTTTCCGAAGTATAAATTTACTGCTATTTAGATATACTTAGTTGTTGCAGTAGTCACAAACATTTTAGTAGCCAATGTCTCCCGCGCAGCCAGGTTATAAAAACCACAGGTATCTCATATTATGAGAACCACACCGTGCAACTATGCATTTACTTTGCCTGACCTGTACAATGGAAAACCTCAACATTATCGATATTTCCTACTTAGTTATTCAATCCCCATCACTCCAGACAATCTTTACTGCTAAATACATATTTAATGAATAATAAATAGGGTTTAAAGGATTCCCTTCCAAGAACTCGACCACCATCGATTTCACAAAAAGTTCGCCTGTAATCTTTAGGAGCCCAATGAAAAATGGACTATACCACGAAATTACTCTTTCTTTAAGGGCTACAAGTTAGTGATAGAACCAACAGAGTGGGTCTCTTAGTTTAGCTGATACC
>NC_046664.1:127717344-127732609 GCF_010883055.1 Belonocnema kinseyi | reverse complement strand
AATTTCGTTTTAAAACACTACGTGTTTTAAACACTTTCGTTTTAAAACAGAACTTCATTGTTTATTATCAGTAGCGTTGTTTGTCAGGCAAAAGATTAATTTGATAAAATTGCTTGAACATTTCAAAATTTTACAAACTTTTTATTCAGAGCTTTTTACAGCATTATTTTTAATTCTACGATTTAAATGATTGATGGCTCTTTTACCTTGAAATTAGAATCGCATATTTTAGAAAATATAACTAATATATACAAGCAAAATACTACCGTAAAGTGTACAGTTATTCAAATAAAATAGAAGTAAACAGTAATATAAGTACTAAGTATTTTAATGTAACATACATGATTGAAAATTCCTAAATATTAAACTGCAGCCGGTTCTACAACATAGTCTTAAGTTTGAGAGAGATATGACCCATATTTATGCAAGACTTTTTAAGTTTGAACCCCTCAATTACTTGCCGGGAAAACCTAGAAAGCATTCTTCTGGAATTAAGTAAGAACCGTATATATCTTTGCCTATAGTCCCTATACCTGGTTGAACCTAATACATTTTTGAAATTTTCCTCCTTTTATGGTCCACTTCTGTTGTAAGAATACTCGGTATGAATGGCTGCGTAGTTGTGAGCCCAAAATTACGAAAATAGAATTAGCATCTTATTACGGTTAAAACACTGTTTAAAAAAAAGTAATTGTTTAAATTTTGTAATTTTACATAAAAAAACATTCATTTTCTTTGAAAAAAAGGCGAATTTTAAATGACAAATAGTTCAATTGACAAACAAACAAGAATGGAATAACTGGAATAGTTGAATTGCCAGTTTAAAAAATATATTATTTTCAACAACAAAAATGAATTTTCAACAGAATGCATAAATTTTTACCCACTTACATTGAAGAAGTCAAAAGATAAATTTTTTACCAAAAATGAAATATCTGAATTTTCAAATAAAAACATTAATTTCCAACAATATAATTTAAATTTAATTAATTTAAACAATATAAGATTTATTTTTAGTTCAAAAAATTAATTTAAAATTAGAAAAAAATGGGTTTTCAACCAAGTAGATGAATTTCAACTAAAATGATAAATCTTCAACAACAAAAATCAAGTTTCAACAAACCCCTTCAACTATTAACTTGTAAAATTCTTTAATTTTTACCTGCTAAATGTTATAATGTATACAATTTTAAGTATTCCTTAAAAATTGTTGAATTTCACATCACAGTTTAAAATTAATTATTTAACTAAGCATTGGTTTTAATGTTTTTTTAAACTATAAAATATTATTATAATAAATAAATTTTTTAAATTTATTATCTTCAGCTTTTAGAAGAATAATACTTTGATAATAATAATATGAATAATTATACCTAATTATTTTAATATATATTATTTAAATTTCAAATTATTATTATTATCATTATTATTATGTTTTCTGAACAGATTAGGAGTTTATATAATAATAATTTTAAAATTCAATATACAATTTTAAAGTATAAGTTTCTGTTTAAAAAAAATTAAGAGAAAAATGTTCTCAGCAAGTATGCATCGCTGGAAACTAACTTTTTGAAAAATAATTTTGAAGCAATGTTTTTTGGCTTCTTATATTGGGCTTATTAAAAAAGGGTTAAGTGCATTTTTCACTTAATTTTTATGTACAGAAAGTTTCCTTTCGATTTTGATTGAAAAATTAAATACGTATATTTAATATCATATATACATACATACATACATTCTTACATATATCCATGCATATATATGTATATATAAATATAAATGGTGGACACGCTGGGGCTTACATACATGGCGAGTTAAATGCTACCCTAATTGCACAACAGCAGGGGAGAAGCCATTATACAGGGGTATTTTCATATTTCGCGCCTTTACCCTACCGAAAGAAATCTCTGAGTTTTCTTTAGCGAAATAGCCTGGCCCATTTGAGTCTATAAACAAAGTCGATTTGAAACAAAATAGTCTTGGAGATTGTTTGAGAGATTTGGGTCCTTTTCAAGATCCTTTTAGTGGTCCTTTTAAGAGTGGTGCGACGGTAATATAATATTCCTTTTATATTCGTCACGTACCGGGCGGGCAGAGTTATTTACAGTAGTTGGTGGTGGCTAATCCGCTCTCCCTTTTTAAATTTCTCTTCAAACTATTAACACTTTTTTTTAATTGATAAATTTTCTCCTACTTATTTATAATTATAACTTATATACTGTTATACAATTTTCTAGTTGAATTCAAAAATGTTGTCTTTTTTGGCGTATCTCATTCCATTTACAAGAAACGTTCTATTAATTCCAATTTGAAGCATTAAAAAAAAAGTTAGATAGCTGAAGTCATCGAAACCCATAGATTCCGAATTATTATGTTTTAGGCTGTTAACTATGAAAATTAAAAAAATCTACTTCTAAATTTTAATCCGAAAGCTTAACAAAGGACCTTTGAGTGTCGGCTACTCTATGGAGATAGCCTCTCTGCTTGTTATTTATGATCGTATTCTTATTTGAATTTCGGAAAGGATATTTTAAAGCCTTCAGACCATTTAAACGAGTTTCCTGGACCTTTAAAAATATCTACCTGAGTGCTTGCGGAGAGTTTCTCTGAGATTCTTTGACCTAAAGAATTTTTAGAATATACTCAAAGATTCTTTTCGGTAGGGTAAAGTTTCATTCGGATCGGCCATTCGGTCAAGTCCGTGCATCTTCGGATCAAGTTTATGATAGTTTCCATGGTTGTGTTCGAAACTTCAAACGGATACAAGTGTCAAAACATTATAGATTATGTTATATAGTAATTACAAATAATAAAAGTGTTTAATTAATAATGATGTGAAACATGTGAACTGAGAAGTAAACGTCATTTTTTTCTGTGTTAATAACATTATAGAATGGCTGCTGAGTGACAAATTCTATAAAATAGTAATAATATTCTGCGCTTCCAGTGGGCAAAGAATGAATGGTGTTTAACGCTTATTTTTGCTGCATAAAAAAATATGTTATGAATAGGCAGTGTATGTTTCAAATAAAGTGAATGAAATATTACATGCGTAAACTTTAAATTGACATTGCCTACGTTTTCTGACAGCGATTAGGGCAAACATGTGAATCTGGATATAAACGTTTGAAGTTTCGAAAGCAACCATGGAAACTATCATAAACTCCATCTGAAAATGCACGGACTTGGCCGAATGAACGATCCGAATGCAACTTTAAAGGCGCGAAATATGAAAATATCCCTGCATAATGGCTTCTCCTCTGCTGTTGTGCAATTCGGGTAGCATTCAACTCTCCATGTATGTAAGCCCCAGCGTGTCCACCCTGTATAATAATAATTACATAATTTTCATACATTTCTTTTAATGTTCAACAAAGTTCTATTTGTTCACACAATTTTCATTTGCTCAAGGAGATATTTTTCGATAACTATTAAATAGAAGACACATAATTAATTACGATTTCGAAAGTATTTTTGGAAAAGTAATTATTTAAACAAATTATATTTGTTTAGGCAATTAAAAAGTGGTAAATTTTTTCTTTCTATACGCTATAAAGTCAGAAACATAATGCTATTTGTTCTATTTTATTGCAATTCTTTTAGTTACCGAAAAAAACTGCTTTAGCAAATAAATATTGTTTAAATAAAAAAAAAAGATTAAACAATCAAATAAATGTGTCAAAATTATATAATTATTCAACAGAAAGTAGCATATGATACCAATTTGAAGAAAATTGGACATCTCTGGCTCAATTGAAATTTTTTTGACAATATAGAATAATTAATTGTTCAAATAATTACTTAATGTTTTTTGACAAATTTACTACTTCAAACAATGACAAAATATTGCATTTCAATAAGAAAATAAGATCAATTTTAAAATTTCTGGGGAATAAATGATTGTTTAAATAATTAACATTTGTTTAAACAATTGAAAATAGTTTTAAAAGTCATAGTAAATATTAAAATTGTATATTAATGATTATTTCTTAGAAAACGACGACGGGAATTGCTGAAAAATAACAATAAGCATATCTGCGACAACTTATTCTAATTTTAATCTTTTCATGCAAGTAACATATCGTTGGAATCGCAAATAAACGTACATTTCGAATATAATATTTTTAAATTGCTAATTACAATATTATAAAAATGTTATCTCCCGTGTTTTATTCGTCATGAATACCTCAGGCAATGCTCGACACGGCGCGAGGGTACGTCGAGCAGGTAAACCGTAATCAAATGAAAATCGCTCTGCTAAATATTTGAAAAAATTGGAGTTAATTTAAATATATTTATAGTTCTTACTCATAAATGTATAAAAATATAAAAAAATGTTGCTAACTTAAGTCAAGTGCCTTACTATCTACCAATGTTTTTTTTGTTTGAAAATTTTTTAAATGTTTTGAAATATTTTTTAATTTTCTCTTAGATTTAATTATTTAAATTAAAAAATTGGTTCAAATTTTTCCATGTTTACATTTTGAAATAATATAAAAGAGACAAGACGCTTGTTTGAAAATAGGTATATTTAATAGAAAAATAAAAAATTTTCTATTCATATTTGGAAGAGATAATTTAGCACGAAAGTTAATCAAGAATTATTCAAGTTTTCAAGGCGACCTCAAAGTAAAATCAGAAACTGGTTCAAAAATTTCAAAATTGGAAAATGTTAAGTTGAAATTTTTTTAAAATAAATAATTTTCAATATGAAGCAATTAAAATTCGAGAATTTGTAAACGAAAACTAAATTGAATGTTTCAATGTTTGTAAATGTTTTAATTCAATATTCAATATGAAAATTTAAAAACTTCGAATTTTTATTTATTTTTATTTTACACAATGCAATTTTAAACTTTGTAATTTCAACTAGTTCATTTAAAATAAGGGCCGAATTTGAGGCGTGCAATCCGTACGGTTGCACAGAGCGCCATGGTTGAGGGGGAGGGAGCATGCGATTTTACTCCTTACCTTCCTCGACCTGTGTTTTCAGGTTTCTGGAAAGGTGACAACTTGGTACCTGTTTGTCCAAGTCTAGTCTTAAGATCCGTAGTAGCTTTTTCACTTATCCATTCCAAGATCTGAACTAAGATTGTCTTTCGATGATCATTCCTTACGTTACTTTGTAAATTTATAATAATTATTAATCATTTAAACAATTTTCATAAACATATTGAGAGGTGAGGTATTTTTCAATTAATAAACACAATTTGCTAACGAAGTTAACTATAATTGTCTTTGCGATGGCTCTTTCCTAAGGTACTTGTTAAATCTACAATAATGGTTAATTATTTAAAGAACTTTCATATCAAATTCAGAATTTGGCTATTTTTCAAACGAATAGGGTCAGTTTTTTTTACAAACTTAATTAAGAACGTCTTTCCAATTAATTATAATAATCGCATTTTCAAGGTTAATTATTTAAACTACTTTCATGAGCAAATTAAGAGTTTGGGCATTTTTTGAAGAATAGTCCTAATTTGTTTACGGAATCAACAAAGAATATATTTCCAATCACATTTTCCTACGACACATTGCAAATTTACAATAATGATTTATTATACAAATAAATTTCATAAACAAGTTCAGAACTTAACTTTTTTAAAGATTTTAAACCATTTGAACATTTTAAACAAATTAAATTTTATAAGAAAATGTATTCACACTTCGTTATACTCTGTTTTTTCATATTTATTTAAGAAAAATTGTTTAGATAGGTACATACACTTGTAGATGAGAAGTCAATAGATGTTACTAATGTTGTAAATTTGTGAAATAATCATTACGAGCCGAGAAATTAGTCTTCAAAAGTAGGCTAATTTTGACTAAGCTTATTGTTAATTTAAGAAATGTTTATTGCAATTTCAAAACACTATAGACATAGAGCATTCTTTTCTAAATGCAAAAATACCATATAAGTCATATTTTTCATTGTACTTTCGAAGAAAATAAAGTGCAAAGATGACGTTACAAAAGCTCATGTCCCCAGCCCTCTTAATTTACAGCGGCTGTCAGATACTAGGCCTCTAATGCAAAAGAAAAACGTTCGTATGTTCTAATATGTAATTTTCTCTTATTTTCTCGCAAATTATTTTTATTTCTACACGCATCATTTCTGATCTACCCTTATTGCAGATATTGAAAATGAGAATGTCTCTGCAGCCCTGCGTGACGTTACTGGCAATGAGCAGGAATATGAAAATCAGCAATTCATGGAAAATGGAGAAAGTCATGAGCTTCAAAGCTCAAACAACGTTGAGCCAGAATCACATTTTATCACACACACAGAGAACGAAGATGAAGACATAAACGTGGATAAAATAATAGGAGAACACGTGGTAAGAAATGTGCAATAGGTTTAGGTTAGCCTTATTTTGTGTTAAAAACAGGGGGGTGCTTCCATTGTGCTGTCCAATGCAAAAAATGTGTCATGAGAGTTGAAAATGGCCCTGCGGCAGCGCTAGTGGTAACTTTGTTGTACAAAACCATGCAGTACCATAGGAAAAATGCATACAAATTAGAAAACAAATATGAAGTTTGTCTTTGTTTAGTTTTTATAAAAAATAATAAAAAAATAAATAACTAAGATACAAATAAATTAAAAATATATTATTATCAAATTATAAAATTTTCCAAATTTGAAATAACGACCAGATTTTAAATTTACAAAAAATAAAATCCCGAATATTTAAAAAGATGAAATTCTAAAACTCTTTTAAAGTTTAAAATCCATTTTAAATCTATTGAATTCTACTAAATATATATTAAATTTGCTCGATTCTTTAGTAGTTTTTATTTTTAATTTTCTCTTAAAGTTCATTTTTCAAAAAAAAAAAAAATTATTTAAAATTGTCACACGAACATAAGGAAAATTCTTCTTTCAATCTTGTCAGACCATCTAAACCTTCTAATCTCTGAATATTATTACAATTTTTCCTGAATTTTTTATGTATTCTGCAAAATTAAAAAAGTTGCCTTAAAATCTTTCAGATTTTTCTTTGACAGTTTTCGAAATATTCTTAAATCTTTTTAAATAATGCTTAAAATAAATTTTTCAAAATAAAAATTATTTAAATTTTTCCTAGGAACCTGAAAAAAAGTTATTCGCTTTTGTGAGATTTTACAAAATTCTTTTTAAATCTTCAGAGCACTCAACTCGTACTTTACTCGTAACTTGTAAATGACTGAAACAATATCGGATAGTATTATCAGCCAATGTCGTTGCCAAAGTCACAATATTATGTGATATTAATACATAGTACAAACTAAATATTTAAGTACTTTGATGTTATCAGCCAAAGTCGCTATATTGTGTAATATTAATACATAGTACAAACTAAATATTTAAGTGCTTTATTGTTATTAACCAAAGTCGGAATATTATGTTATTTTATTACATAGCACTAAATATATATTTAAGTTCTTTAATGTTGTTAGCCAAAGTCGCAATATTATGCAAAATTAATACACGCAAGAAACTTAATATTTAAGTGCTGTAATCAGGGAGTCGAACGAATATAAGGGGAATTTTTGGATATTTGCCAAGTATTTCGATAAATTCAAAAGAATTTAGCTAAAACCTAAGCTTAGTCTAAAAAATTATAAAAACATAATGAGCCTACGAAGGCACAATGTCAAAACTATGTGTTATTTTTATTTTATATAAGAAAGAACGAAAAGGAACGTGACAAAACTTTCGTTACGTTCCTTTTTGTTTCTTTCCACATAAAACTTTTACGAAACACAAATTTGACAATGTGCCTCCGTAGCTACATTATTTTTTAATGACTGTTTATTCTTAGCATTATTTTCAGGTAAATTAGATTGAATTTTTTAAAATTATTTGGAAAATATCTGAAAACGCCCCTTAATTTCATTCGAATCCCTGGCTTTAAAGTCATCAGCCAAAGTCGCTATATTATGTAATATTAATACATAGTACAAACTTAATACTTAAGTACTTTAATGTTGTTAGCCAAAGTCTCAATATTATGCAATATTAATACATACAACAAACTAAATATTTAAGTGCTGTAATGTTATCAGCCAAAGTCGGAATATTATGTTATTTTAATACATAACACTAAATATATATTTAAGTTCTTTAATAGTCGTATTTGATTTTCTTCTTAATTGATTGCAAACCCGAACCCCTATAAATACTTTTACAAAAAGCAATTGAATATTATCAAAAATCGTTTCAGTTCCTATTCAATTGAATTGAATCAAATCAAAATTTTAATATTACCTGTTTGTATCCACGATATGTCGTAATTTCTGATATTTTTAATCTGAATTGAAACTGTGACTTCATTAGCACTGCTGGAAAGTAATTGTAAAATATAATTACCACTAAAAAATGCTACCTGTCACTCAATACATGTTGTATAATAAAAATCATTAATTTACTGTTAAAATATTATGAAAGATGATCAGCTTATTATGATGAATAAGGCCTCTGCGCTTTTGTCCCTTACAAAATTTCACATCACTGAACTATTTATAAATTTTGTATAATTTGTTTCTAAGATAATGGAATTTTTATTCTTAATTAAAAACGAAGCATAAAAAAATGGCTAGAAACTTTTATCCTTTAAAGTGTATAAATAATTTTTCATACAACATGTATTATTAAGTGGCATATAGAAGCAGCATTATATTTTTCAGTGTTAATTATGTTTCGCAATATGACTTATTACCAACAGCTACCGCTAAATGTCCTGAATTTCTGCTCTGATTGAAATGAATAGAAATTATAACGGTATATCATGGATAGAAACGGATAAAAATATTATGTTTTTGAGTGGATTCAAATGGATAGAAATTGAAAGGATATATCGTGGATAGAATTGGATAAAAATATTTAAATGCGGTATGGATTTAAGTGGATAGAATTAAGAGATAAAGTAGGTATAAAAAGGGATAAGATTTAGAAATATTTGACGGATTGACATGGATAGAAAATGATAAGTCTTTGTGAATACGGTGGATAGAATCATTGATATAAAGCGATAGGTAACTTAAGAACAAGGGATAGATTAAGATAGACATTTATGAACAACATGGATTGAAAAATATAGACATTTGTGAACTACAAGGATAGAAAAAAAGGTGCTTGTGAACAAAAGGGACAGAAAGAGATAGGCATTTATGAACAACATAGATAGGAAAATATAGGCGCAGGGGACCACCAGGGATAGAGAAATATAGACAGTTGTGAAAACCATGGATAGAATAAGATAGACAGTTGTGACAGTAAGGGATAGAGTCAGGGATACAAAGAGATATATCTAATTAGACGCGACGGATAGGGCGTGGAAAAAAAAGATAGAGTTTGTGTTATGCAGAATGTGCATTTGGGAAGGATTGAATATCATTATCTTTTTCTATCCGTACGTTTCTATCTTTTTGAATCTTTTTACTTCCAGCAGGGTAAATTAAAAATAATAAATAATACGTGAAAAATATTTTATGGGCGTTTTAAAAATTATAATTTTATATACTATGAGATCCATTTATTGAAAAAATGATATCTGAATTTGGAAACAACCCTATTGTCTCAATTAGGTCAAACATTTTAAAAGGTTTAAATTGATCGGATTTTTGAATAACAAAGCGTGAACTTCAAATACGCCTAACTTCTTGGATGCATTTTTTTGCAAGTCCGAGAAACACAGATCTTCTAATTTTCTCTATAAAAAATAACATATTGATTTAACTCCGAGTGATTATACAACTTGAAGTGTAAAATCTGCTTGATTTGAAATGAATTTGGCCAACAGTATATTTCAATAGTAATAGCTTATGCAATTTCTCATATTTTTAGGCATATTACACAGGTCAGGAATCATAAATTCTGCCACATTTCGACTATATTATTTAGAAACGGTAAACTGAAATTTTTTGGAATTTCACAACTTAGGCCTGCTGCTAGACAAAAACCCATGTCGTGACTAAGGCTCAGTAACAGAATCTCAAAACAACAAATTTTTTAATTTTGAAACAAAATTTGCAACAAAAAATGTATGCAATAACAAGTTCTGAAAAAATAAGGAGAAAAAGTTGGCAACAAGTTATTAAAAGAAGAATTTGTTAAAAAAAAGTTTGAAAAAAAATGTTGGAAAAAAATTGTATGAAAAATTTTATAAGCAATTTTTTTGCAATTTAAAAAAGTTAAAAGAATTAAAAAAAAATAATAATAATTATAATTATTTTAAAAATTATTAATAATAAGTTTTAATTGATACTGATTATAATTTTATTACTGATTATTTCTTAAATATTTAAATAAAGTATTTAACTATTATTACTACATAGGGGTTTGTGTAATTACTTGCATCCACAAACATCCTATGAGAGCTTTAGGTTATTCCCCCTTCCCAGACGGTCGAAAAATATCCACATCTGCTGGATAAAACTCAAGCCCCCAATACAAGGCCAAGGCATGGCCTTGTATGTCAAGGCCTTGAAATTTGGCCGACTCGCTTTGTCTCGAAACGCGAGGCCTCGAGCTATCCGTCCTTGTGTTCCTCGACCTTTTCCTTGCCATCCCTCGTCTCGATCGGCAATACTAGCTGATTAAATAAACAGAAATCATTTACAGTGCTTGCAAAAAGAATATGTGTAAAGGCAGATTTGCGAGTCGAATATTATTTATAGCTTATTACTTGTAAGACGAGGTAGTAATATATTTTATTATCTAATGAAATTTTTAGTATTTTCTATTATTTTTTTAAAAATATTATAGGGATTATATGATAACAACTAATAAAAAAAAATAATATCAGTGGCCGATTTAGGTATATGCCGGCCCTATAGGCTAAAAGAAATTTGCCGGATTTATAGGCTAAAAAATTAACTACTGGCGTGTATCACTTTTATTTACATTACATAACGTTCATTGTACAAGGTAAAATTAAAATGCATCGGATGATTTATATAATGTTAAGAATTACTCAATAAATTGCAATAGTGAGTTGAATAAAAAATCCATATTTTGAGTCAATCTTTGTGAGAATTTTTTCCCAAAACGCTCAGGCTGCATCTGTTTAGAAAAAATATAATTCTGTGAAAAGCTTTATATAATTGTTTATACCATTTATTATTGTTTTTCTTCTTTAAATTTCCTTCAAATTGAGTATGGGCGGTTAGCGAATAAAAATTGTTTTTTTCAATACAATGCCTTTTTTACAGCATTTACTACTCCAAATCATTGAATATTGTGTTCACTTCGGAAAATACGATTAAAATCATATTTTTAGAAAGTTAGTGTTTAGACAATCAAAAAACGGTTAACACGTTCTTTCTATACATTATAGTCAGAAAAATAATTGAATGTATTCTATTTTATATTATTTTTTAAGGTCATCGGAAAAAACTGCTTGAGCAAATACGAGTAATAATTCCTTAAACAAATAGAAATTTGTTAAATATTAGACGAAATGTCTCAGAGTTATATAATTATTCATTAAAAAGTAGAATAGGGTACCAATTTGAGAAAAAATTAGACATCTCTGGCTTAATTTTTATAAATTAAAAAATTAATGAATTGTTTCAAAAATTACATGATGTTTTTAAAAAATGTAAATACTTCAAGTCATGACCAAATTTTATATTTCATACAGAAAATAGATTATTTAAAAGTATTTGAGAATAAATAATACCTCTCATTTACATGGGCCGAAGGCGACTTCAAGAGCATCTTTTTTTAGTAGCAGTTAATAAGCGTTCCGTCGGTAACTTTAAGAATTTTGTTGTAACAGATAGCTGTTTTACCGAAAAAATAATAATATTTTAGCGGCAAAATTTAAAACTATTCGGATTATAATTGAAAATTAAGAATATAAGATTTTAGCTTGAATGGGTATTCGGCAATCGCAATTGGCTGGTCGACTTATTTGAATAGGAAATACGATGTTGTTGTAATAAAATAACTATGCATACAAAGATTTCTCGGCGGAAGTGTACTTGTCGGAATTATAACTGTAGAATTCCTGTACGTGCTTATAAATGGGTTTTCTTATCCGTTTACTGTGCCGCAACCGCCGTCGCGGCCATTATGGATTTTTGCACGTGTCAAGGAAGAACCCGTGATTACCGCGTAGGCGATTTGTTTTCAAGATTATAAGTGGGATTAAGAAGACTCATTGGTTGCTTTCCTTGCAGGGCAAATAAAATGCAAGGAAATGTACAGAGAGTAGGGGATCATGGGTTGCTGTGTCAGACCCATTGATCACAAGAAATCATTTAAAAAAATCAGACAGATCCTTGCCACGGTCGCGACCGGTAAGTCTATGATTCGCTTCGTTTTAAAATCAGAGTGGAACATAATTGAATTCTTGAAAACGATCTGATGTATGTAAATTTTATATTTAGTTTAAGAAAATGTAAAGTAGTATAAATTCACTTTGAAATTTGGTTTACTTATTTTAATAGTATCCTTTCATTAATAAAATTTTTGATTTCAAGGATTTAGTGATTTAGTACCGGATACTTTGTCTCAGGAAGTTGAGGCTCTAACCTCTTAAAACATACATGCATACTGCTTGAGCTGTTATGTGTGCGCTTGAAGTCACCTTCAGCAGAAGTTAATGACATTTTCTTTAATTTTTAACGCTGCAAAAAAGGTATCGCGATTACTCCGTGAGTTTCTGATAGAAAATTTAACGCGGAATCCGAATTTCAACAGTTTAAAAGTTGATCTTGGTTTTTTTTTTTTTTTTTTTTTTTAAGTAACTAAATGGGGACCCAATGGGATCTTTATGGGTACTTTGTAGAGGTTTCTTTCGGTTCCTTCGGTTTGCTAGGTATAATTTGGAAATTATTTATATTATATTAATTTTTTAATATTATATTAATTAACCCACAAAGAAGTGTGCTGGGTCGTCCGTTAGCATGTTCGCTATCATTCCCCAGATACGAAGACAACATATTTCTTATTCTAGGAAAAAAGCCGGTGGAATCAAACACTGATAAAATCGATACTAATTCATAAGCGCCACACAAATAAATCAAATTTAGCAAAATTATAAAATTTGTGGAATGAATAAACAAAAAAATGTGCGGGGACGTCCGTTAGCATGTTTGCTATTCTGTAAAAAAATCTATTGAATTTTACATGTCTGGTGGATGTAAATAAAAGGACCCTCGTGTATCGAAGTAACTTTACGAAAAATTGTAAGAATCCACCTACCGATGAATTCTACAATAGAATCTGTTGTGATATTCCAATTCGGCCGATAATTTTACACACGAAAATGTAATATTCATTATGTAAAAGAATAAAATAAAATTTATCAGGGCGACAGGTTTCGAACACTCGAAGCTCTAACCTCGCATAATTTCATTGAGATTAAAGAAACACAAGCTGGACACATTACCACCTACCTAAAATACATAAGATACTACGGGTATTTTTTTATCCCTACCGATAGAAAGCTCTGAGTGTTCTCTAGTGAAATAGCCCGGCACATTTGAGACTATAGGTAGAGTCGATTTGAAACGATTTAGTCTTTGAGAGAGTCTGAGAAATTGGGGTCCTTTTCAAGGTCCTTTTAGTGGACCTTTTAAGAGTTGTGCGGCGGTAATATAATGTTCCTTTTGTATTCGTCACGTACCGGGTGAGCAGAGTTATTTACAGTAGTTGGCCGTCGCTAAACCGAGTCTCCCTTTTTAAAGTTTTCTTCAAATTATTATCCCTATCGATATAAATCTCTGAGTATTCTCCAGCGAAGTAGCCCTGCCCATTTGAGACTATAAGCAGAGTCGATTTGAAACGATTGAGTCTCCGAGATAGTCTGAGAGATTTGGGTCTTTTTAAGAGTGGTGCGACGGTAATATAATGCTCCTTTTGTATTTGTCACGTACCGGGCGGGCAGAGTTATTTACAGAAGTGGGCCGTCACTAACCCGACTCTCCCTTTTTAAATTTTTCGTCACATTATTAACACTTTTTTTTTAATTGATGAATTTTCTCATTATACTTATTTACAATTATAACTGATATACTAATATAAAATGTTCTAGTTAAATTTAAAAATTTTGTCTTTCTTGGTTTATCTCATTCCATTTACGAGAAACGTTGTATTAATTCCAATTTGAAACACTTAAAAAAATATTTAGATACCTAAAATCATCGAAACCCGTAGATTCCGAAATATTATGTTTTAGGCTGTTAACTATGAAATTTAAAACAATCTACTTCTAAATTTTAATCTGAAAGCTTAACAAAGGGCCCTTGAGTGTCGGCTACTCTACTAATATGGCCTCTCTGCTTGTTATTTATGATCGAATTCTTATTTAAATTTCAGCCTCTCTTCTTGTTATTTATGATCGTATTTTTGTTTAATTTTGGAAAAGACATTTTAACACCTTTAAATCTTTAGCATATACTCTGAAATTTATATCGGTAGGGCAAAGATGAATTTTTTTAAATACATGAATTGTCAACAAAAGAGTATAAGTTTTAACCAAGAAAATTAGTATTTTTGTTCAAAAAGACTAATCTTTAATAGAACACATGAATTTTTAACTAGAAAAGACAAATTTTCGAGAAAAAATGAAATAATAAAATTTTCAACAAAATAAATGAATTTTTAACAAAAATGATGATTCCTCAAGTAAAACAATTATTTTTAACAAAGTAATTGTACTTTAGACCAAATAGTTCAATTTTCTAACAAATTGCTTAATTTTCGAGAATAAGAAAGTAAGAATTTCCTACAGAAAAGGCGAATTTTCAACCGAAAAAGAAGAATTCCTCTTCTTTTTTTCTGAATCCATTTTTTTTATTGAAAATGAACATACGCGAACATAGAAAATGAGGGTGTTGGAGCAGACACCTAATTTCGAGTTTGACGCTGGACTGAGAGTTGCACACGGTGTGCGTGAGCGAATCGGATGCCTGGGCTAAAGAGTAGGGGGTGAAGGTGTGCAAAAGATCGTCTCCACCATTAGCGTGCTTCAAACTACCCGCTGTGTTGTCGCCTCTATACCTATCTTCCCTCTACGGATGCTTTCATGCCACTGCAAGCAGGCAGCCTGCATGCAGAAACCCCATTAGAGTGAGAGAGATAGAGAATTATCCATCTCTTTTACTCTTATGGGTTTTTTGCATGCAGACTGCCTGCTTGCAAAGGCCTGAAAACACCTAAAGGCTAGAGTTCCAGCAAAGATATTATAAACGTAGATGCGGTGCGGGCTTAGTTGCCCGCCATAAATGTAGACGGCGCGTCCGGCGAAAAAAGTCACTTCCCCTCTACCCACCG
>NC_046664.1:127716168-127717244 GCF_010883055.1 Belonocnema kinseyi | reverse complement strand
AAGTTCATTGGCTATTTTGGGTGAAAATTCAAAAAGTTAAAGAATTTTCAAAATTTCTGAGACAATTTTTTTCAAGATATAAAAATACCATGTACGTGTATTTCTAATAATTGGAAATTCGAACAATTTACCTTATCGACTTCTTTTCATAAAAAGAATATTACCAGAATTATAGAATTTTCAACAAATTGAAAAAAAATACCAAAATGAAAATTGTAAACTAACCAACGCGAGACTTGAAAAAAACTGGAGAGAAGAAAAACGTTGCTTTTTGAAAGCCCTACAAGATTATCATAACAACTTTTCAAATTGTTTTGAATAATCGAAAATTCAAAATTTGAAAGCACCAAAAATAATGAAAAATCACAAATTTAATTTAGTGATCAAACTGTGCAAGATGCGAAAAAAAGACAACATTAAAAATATTAGATATAAGTGTATGGAAAAACGACATAAGCAACGAAAAGAATAAATAGATAAAAGTTGTTTACCGAAAAAGAGCTAATAAAAGTGTTATTAATCTAAAATGCTATTAACAATTTCTGAACATTTTTGTCGAGACATTCGATAAGCACACGTAAGAAGAATACATACATAAAGAATACATAATAAGGAGTAAATGAAAACAAATTCACGAATCGGATAAAGTTTCGATGAAACCAGACATAGTCAAGGATGTACAGAAATCATGAATTAAAATTCACCTATAAAGCACCAAGGTTCAAAATGTCATTCTTTGACTATCGCAAATTTTTTTACAATTATAAAATGTCATATAAATAAAAAGTTAAACTTCACGTACCAAAAAAATAAGGAAGGAAAGAAGATAAACAAGGCAACCTCGCAATCCCTTTAATGCATGCTTGTTTTCTTTATTTTGCCCTTCGTTATTTCTGAATTTTGTGATACATAAAAATATATTTGTCAATATTTTAGTGTTAATTCAACAAAGATTGTCCAAATGATAAAATTTCATTTAGATTGTGTCAAAATATAAATTCAATAACAAAATTATTATGAATTGAAAAAATTTTTTATTTCAAATTGGATAAGCACGAAATTACAATTTCTCTTTA
>NC_046664.1:127714637-127716068 GCF_010883055.1 Belonocnema kinseyi | reverse complement strand
AGCTTTAAATTTTTAATTATTCAAGACACTGAATAGTACAAATATAAAATGTCTTAACTATCAAGGCTTGAAATATTTTCGAAATTCCAATTAGCTCTTTAAAAAACATCGTAAGATCAACAAAAAAACCTTTTTTTAAAATGTTTAATAGCTGTTTCCTTTATCACGAAATCATAAACAAAAATCAGATTTTATAATTTTGTTTCTTTTCACTTCTTTCGACTCCAAAATAGTTATTAGATAGAAGAAAATTGTTTTTTATACACAAAAAGTATTTAGAAAACAGTTTTTAAACAACTTGAAAAAAATTTCATAGTATGAAATAGTTCGATATATAATAGAAACGCTATAAATAGAAAATTTTATTCTACTTTTTCATGTTTGACCTAAAACTATTCAATTTTAAAGGCTACAAAATACTAATGTGAAAAATAAGTAAAATATTCTTATTAGTTTTTATTTGAAACAGGTTGGTGCTAGAAAGGGGATTGACCGGGAATTTTATGAGGCTGGGAAAAATAGACAAATGGCAGTGAATTAATTTTTGACCGGGAAATTCATGAATTTTTAGAAAAGAAATTGGTCCAAGTTTGATTTTAACCGTTTTTTTTAAATTTCTTAAATTGCTTTTTTTCCTATTATATCATTAAGTTTACAGTATGTCATTCGAAAATCTTTCACTTCAGAATTTTCCGTTTAAGTTTTAATATTTAAGCGTATAAATTGTGATTCTTTTTTTAATTGCAGTGGACACCAATGATTCCGAAGTGAATCATAATTGATTTCACAACATGATTCGAAAATTGTTTAAAATTGAAGAATTTTACAATTTTAACGTTAAAAATTAAACTGTTTCAATTGGAAAGTTTTAGAAGTTAAACAAATGGAAACTCACGATTAAAACTTTATAACCCATTTACAATTGAAAAAACTTCAAAATAAATATATATACATATTGAAAGGCTTTTATTAGAATTTAAAATATTGTTTTAGTCTCAAATTTGAAAATGTCTGAAGAAAAAGAACAGTTGCCTAATATTTAGAAATATTTCACTGTTCAATTAAGATTCCTAACTAGAAATCAAATATTAAAAAATAAAATAAAACTTAACTTTGAACGTTATAATTTTCATTTTTCTATTACAAAAAAAGTCTTTTAGAAGTAAAATTCCTAAATTTTGATGTATGATAAATTTGAAACATTTATTATTCCTAGAAAAAAATCGAGTAAGTTGAAAATATATAAGAGATTTAAAAAATTATCTAAAACGAATCTGGAATATTTTAAGGAAATATTTATATTGTTTAAGATTAAGAACAAGATTTTTAAGGATTTAGAAACGATTTTAAATTAAAATAATTTAACTTTTAATTTAAGAAGTTTTATCATTTGTAACAAAAATGTAATCGTTTAATTTTTAATACTTCTGG
>NC_046664.1:127713508-127714537 GCF_010883055.1 Belonocnema kinseyi | reverse complement strand
TTTAAATACTATGCATATTTCCAATAAAATGTTTTATGCGGAAATATGTATTTGTTTTCAGTTATTTTCATTTCAAATTCGAACAATTATGTAAAATAAATTCGTACATGAAACAAATTTTCTTTGATGTCAATATTTTATTATTTTATTTTTTTGAATACTTATTTAAAAATCATTTTTTAATTGTTTAGATTCAGGAATGTACTAATTCGGATATTTTATAATTCGAAAATTTTTGTCGTAAATTTTAAATTTCGATAATATTATAAGCTGTCGGAAATGTTATTATTTGGGAATTTTTCAAATCGGGATTCTTCTATTTCGGCAATCTTATAATTTGGGGAATTTTATTGTTCGTTCATTTTACAGTGCGGGAAATTTTATTTTTCAGAATTTTTCAGTTGTCCCATATTTTTATACCTTTTGTTGAAACTAAGCAGTTTTTAAAAATAGTAAGTCTAATTTTACTTTCAAAATAAAAAAACTCCATTTATTTTTTTATTATTTGAAATTATTCAGAACTATTAAATATATTTTGAACTGATTCTCATTGTTCCTAAAATTGTTATAAAATCCTTTGAAAGAATTTCTTCGTAATCTTTCCAAATTTTGCGAAATATCTTTAAAAAACATCTCAAAATTATGTGATTATCAAATTAAAAAATAAAAATTTTGTTTCGAAATGATCAAAAATTGCATCATAATCTTAAAGATTTTGTTTTCACAACTTTGTGAATATTTTGAAACATTGCTAAACATTCCATTAAAATTATGTAGTTTAAAAAAATACAAAATCAAAATTGAGTTTGAAAATCATTAAAAACCTTAATTTTTCTTAAAAATGTTTAAAAATATTTTTGATTTATTTTTCAATTTTTCTTAGAATTTTTGAATATTTTTTACAATGTTTAAATTTTTTCGTAGTTGTTTTTTGGATAAAGTTCTTTTAAAAAATTGCTTTAAAATCTTACATGTTTTTTACAATTTTTTTAATGTTTGAAATGTTTTGAAATATTGTTAATCATTCCA
>NC_046664.1:127712073-127713408 GCF_010883055.1 Belonocnema kinseyi | reverse complement strand
CTTATTGAAAATAATATTGTTTGGTTATTTTTAATGTGGAACATTCACGGTTGAGCCGTCTTGTATTTAAACAGATTTATAAGATTGCCGGAGAAATGAGTGTGAGATCGAATGTCGCGCTCGAAATACAAAACACTCGCATCCTTTTAATTCACACGTGTCAGATTATGCAGTAGCCATTTAAAGGTTTTATACAAATCTTTGATTGGATATTTAAGCAATTATTTTGTTTAAAAAAAGTGTTAAGTGACTAAAAATGCCATCACGCAATTGCTGTGCATACGTGGGATGTGCAAACAAAAGAGGTGATGATGTGATTCTCTTCTGCTTCCCGCAGAAAAGCGACCCGTGATATGAGGTGTGGTGTGAAAATGCCGGTAAGAACTGATACATTCTTATTCTTTTTGTTCGATTTTTAATGTAAAGGGTCTATTTTGTAAATGTACATTTTAGCATATTTTCAAATATTCTCTTGAAATCAATTTTTCAAAATAAAAATAATTTTTAATTTGTCCAAGTACCTTAAGAATTTTTTTTATTATGATCCCCAATTCGTATCGAAAAAATCCGGATATTTGTACCAAAAAGTTGGTACAAGTAGCCTCGGCCTATCTTTAAAGCTTTTAAAACCTTTAAGAAAACTTCGAAATTATATTTCAAAATTATAAAAAAATCTAAATATTCTTTTTAATTCTTTGAAATCATCTGAAATTATTTTTGATTTTTTTTTAACAAGAAGTTTCAATCATCTTTTCCAATGATTTCCATTTTTCCCAAATTTGTTGTAACATCTTGCTCAAAAATGTTCTTAAAATCTTCCAGATTTTTAAAAATTTTGTAAAACTTTTAAAAGATTTGCAATATTTGTAAACATCATGAAACTATGTAAGTTTAAAAATAAAAAGTCAACAAATAATTTAAAAATAGCAAAAAATCTAAATTTCCTTTTAATTTGTTTTGAAATCTTCATATTATTTTCGAACTTTTTTAAAAAATTCTAAATATCTTTTAAAATGATTCCCATTTTTCCTCAAAGCGTTGTTAAATTCTGCAAACAAAATTACCTCAAATTCTTGCAGATGTTTTTGCTACGATTTTATATATTTTATTAGACGTTTTGAAATATTAGTGGCACGACAGAAAAATTATGAAAAGCAAAATTAACGATGAAGAAAATTTCCGAAATTATAAAATTCTTGAAAGATAAAATTCCCGAATTTCAAAATTCCCGAAAGTTTACAATATTACCGAATTTAAAAATTTCCGACATAAAATTGAAGAATTACACAACAAATTAAATTAGAAAATTCCAGCATTTAAACAATAAATCAAACC
>NC_046664.1:127701013-127711973 GCF_010883055.1 Belonocnema kinseyi | reverse complement strand
GCGTTTATAATATTACGGAATTTACAAATTCCCGAATAATAAGATTTCATAATTATAAAATAACATAACTGTAATATTCCTTAACTATACAATTGTAGAATTCAACAAATTTATTCTTAATAATCTGATTTATTTATTGAAAATACGATAATAAAGTATTTTTATCAAAGAAATTTTCGTTCAATATCTAAAGTTTTAATAAATTATTGTTTTAATTTAAAATCAAAATAATTCTATAAAAATTGCATTAAAAAATTAATGTAATAACACGTGTGCATCAAGGGAAAAAAAATTCTCCCTTAATTAAAATCGAGCCTAATAACATTTGCCAAGCAAATTTTGCAGGATTTAGATCAGCACTAATTTATCTCGAAGTTTTTTGGTTTCATTATAAACCATTCGATTTTTGAGAATATTTTTTGCAATTAAAAAAAGATACTATAACAACTTTCAACAAAAATTTCATATCCAGAAATATATAAATGTTTTCAATTGTGGTAATTTTGAATTTAAAGAATAATTTGTTTAAACTTTAAACATTACAAAAGCTTTTCCTTTGTATAAATATTTGTCATTAGTAGAAACATGAAAATAACAAAGGAATAAATGAAGTCAATAAAAGAGTCATAATAAAGGAATCATAATAATTTAGATTTTATTAAGTATAAACATAATTACCTTCTATAGATTCTTTCTCTGAAAATTCAGTTTATTTCTTGCCATATCATTTAATTTTCTCTATTATTTATTACAAATATGTAATTTTGTGCATATAGAAATTGCGCTACTCATTATCAATTTATTATTTATTCCGTAGTTCCGTGTTTATATGTAGCGATACATGTCAACCTTTCTAACCTCAAAACATCTTTCTACTGCTTTACCGTCATATTTGAAGAAAAATGAGAAAACCAGAATTCGATTTCGTAGTACGGTGAGGGCAGCACCTCGATAGGACAGAAAATGTGATGTCCTACATATATAATTCCCCACTCTGACGCCCCGTACCGCATCTACGTTTATAATATCTTTGGTTCCAGGGAGAGTTGTGTCGCGTTACCCCCTCCACTAGCCGCCACGAAACCGGATCGGAAATAAGTAACGAAGCGCGAAATAATTGAAGTATTCTTAAGAAGAGGTTATAAGTCATAAAATATTTTTGTTTAGTGATTGTATTGAAAATAAGCTTTTTTAATGAAGAATATAAATAAAACTTGGTCTTCTACGTCAACGAAACTACGTTTGATACTTTCCAGGAAATGGAATTGAGATCATTGCACCCGGTTGTACAAAATTGCTCTTTCGTCTAAGAATTTGTTATCAAGCTAAATCAAAGGAAAAATACATTAAAAACAAATATGCTAGCAAAAGCATGGCTATGCACATAACTTACCAATAAGAATTTAGGTTCTTAGAGTTTTAAACTTGAAAGAAAAACGAACTATCTTCTTTTTTTAACTGTAATTTGTCTTCCATTATCACTTTTATAGTATAATCTATCAATTTTAAATGTGATTTCAAATAAACGTTCGCCTGCAGCATGAATTCTCTGTGATATTTATTGTATAATTTAAGGGCATGTGATACTTAGAAAATTGTCGATTTTACCAGTTTTAGGTTCCGCCCTACCGAAAAGAATCTTTGAGAATATACTAAAAATTCTTTAGGTCAAAGAATCTCAAAGAAATTCTCCGCAGGTACTCAGGTAGATATTTTTAAAGGTTCAGGAAGCTCGTTTAAATGGTCTGAAGGCTTTAAAATATCCTTTCCGAAATTGAAATAAGAATTCGATCATAAATAACAAGCAGAGAGGCTATCTCAATACAGTAGCCGACACTCAAGAGTCCTTTGTTAAGCTTTCGGATTAAAATTTAGAAGTAGATTTTTTTCATTTCATAGTTAACAGCTTAAAACATAATAATTCGGAATCTATGGGTTTCGATCACTTCAGATATCTAACTTTTGTTTTTTTAATGCTTAAAATTGGAATTAATAGAACGTTTCTCGTAAATGGAATGAGATACGCCAAAAAAGACAACATTTTTGAATTCAACTAGAAAATTGTATATCAGTATATAAGTTATAATTATAAATAAGTATAATGAGAAGATTCATCAATTAAAAGAAAGTGTTAATAATTTGAAGAGAAATTTAAAAAGGGAGAGCGGATTAGCCACGACCAACTACTGTAAATAACTCTACCCACCCGGCACGTGACAAATACAAAAGGAACATTATATTACCGCCGCACCACTCTTAAAACGACCACTAAAAGGATCTTGAAAAGGACCCAAATCTCTCAAACTATCTCCGAGACTATTTTGTTTCAAATCGACTTTGTTTATAGACTCAAATGGGCCAAGCTATTTCGCTAAAGAATACTCAAAGATTTCTTTCGGTAGGGCGATGGCTTTTTTTCTTTAATAATCAATATTTTGTCTTAAAAATTTGGGACACGATAGCGACCATGCTAACGGACGTCCCCACATACTTTTTTTTGGTTTAATTCAAAAAAGTTTTAATTTAGCAAAATCTGATTAATTTGCATAGCGCTTAGGAATTAGTATCGATTTTACTACTTTTAGGTTCCGACGGCTTTTTTTCTAGAATAATCAATATTTTGTCGTAAAAATTTGGGAAATGATAGCGAACATTCTAACGGACGTCCCCACACACTTTATTTGTGTTTTTTTTTCAAAAAATTTTTCGATATTGCTAACAACGTATGTACATTTGGAGGTTATGTATGTTACAATTCTCCTGTGCGTTACTTCCAAACTACACAATATTTTTGGCCGAAAACTTTGGACTTTCAAATAAACATAGTAACTAATCTCCCGGAACTAACCCTTTTTGCAGGCAAACAAAAAAGTTTATTTCATAAATAATTTCCAGATTATCGGAAAGGCAGAGATGAAAAACGACGTAACCTCAAAATAATACATATGCATAACATTTTTATTCAACACAATAATTTTTTTGTTATTATCCCTAAAAAAAGAGTCCGGGGACGTCCGTTATGATATTTTATAGCATCTGCGAATTCAGTTTTTAAAAATTTTCATTTTTGTGGAAAAAAAGCGGGCGAAACTGTAAGTATCAGATGCCCTTGACAAATTTTAACTGAAATACAATTCCAACAAATAAGCAGTAAAAACTTTTCTGCTTTATTCATGTAATTAACATTTTAGTTGTATCATAAATCCTCACTTACGTTTTACCTATTGTTCTGAAATAAAGACTTATTTGAAAAAAAAGTTTTTAGGACTAAAAAACATTACACACACCTATTGTAAAAAAAGATTTTTTAACCTCATAAAAACACTTCTTTTACTTCTGACTTCTCAATTCTGTTTTGAAAAATATTACTTTAATGTAATCTTTATTTTGGTCTTCTATATGACTAAATTAAATTTATTTTTATTCGAAATAATTTAATCAGAATGTGTTGAAGAAAAGGCCATAACCTCAGAATTAAATTTCTTTACTTCACAAACAATCCAATTATAAATTTTTCCCCATGTTTTGACTTATTTGAATCATTTTTATTCGTAAAAATTGAAAATTTTAGTATACATTTGATTTATCTAATCCATTAATTAATATTTTAAAATTCATGTCATTAAAAAAATGATTTTTTACATTTTAATAATTTTCAATGAACAAGTATAAATTATTTTTATTGTTATTCTACTTACTACCTATTAGATGTTAAAGGCCTTTATCTAACAGTCTTAAATAATACTTTTTTTTAAAGTGTGTATAAAAAAAGATTTTTCACTTTTCAAACATTCTTCATTATAACACCTACATTATTATTTTTCTTATATTTATTTACTACAATGTACAAAATATTGCTGAAAATTACATTTCGTTCTGTAACTTTTTCCTGTGATTGTTGTGGGAAAATTACACGTTTCTTGTAAATTGACATTGATTATTAAAGGAATCTTACCATAAATGAATGAAATTTACAATGATCGTGTAATTTTCCCACAACAATCATAGGACAGAAAAATACCAGTGATTGTTGTGGGAATTTCACATAAAATTTTAACTGAAATAAAAATGTAATTTCACAACGTTTATGTAAGCTTCCAGATTAATTTAATTTCACACGCGTAGTGTAATACGTTTTTCAGCAGCGATGTAAAATTCCATAAACCTTGTATTTCTGCTATTGAACGCGTGATGGCGTTGCGCGTCCATGTGCAGATCTTCTATTATAATCGATAACCTGTGAGTAAATTCAGTACAAGATTGTGCAAAATTCTAGCGGCATTTGGATATATTTTAGAATTAAAATTGTGGATTGTGCTGGGTTGAGCGCATCGACAAGGCAAAGTGCAAAGTGTTTTACTTAAATAAATTTGTTCGCATGTTTAGCATGCTTGCGAAAACAAAATTTGAAGGTTATAGCTGTTTAGGCCCTATTTGATGAAAATTAGGATGTTCCTATTTCGCCCACTTATAAGTTTGACCCGTATTTGTTTTGTAAGAGCAAACCAAAAAAAAACTTTAATTTTTATTGCTAAATAAAAACGTGACTCCTTTTATTTATATATCTTATTATTCTTTCGATTCGATTTAATTAAAACATACATTAAGCGATTCAAAATACCCGGGATTGTGATTGCGCATGCGCAACCTTTTACATGCGGCGTTTTACAGCATCACTGAAATTTCACGAAGCGAATGTGAAATTCCATTCTTCCAAAACTGCTTTTTACCACCTGTGTGCAATTTTATACTATCGTGTTACCAGAAATTTCTCGCGCGTTGCTTCATTTGATTTAAAAGTGTCGAACGTCGCATCGTTTTTTTTGGAAGTGTTTTTTAGTTTTGAAAGTGAAAGTTTAGAAATAGAGGATAAAAAGTGGTGTGCTGGACTCCCTGTAAAGAATATTATTAAAGGTATGTTTGAAACTTTACAAATAAATATTTTTCTTCGCTCTGAATGTATTTACACAACTAAAAAAGTTAGCAGAAAAGTTCATGTAATTTTCATACAATACAATGATTTATTTTTATCATAAATGAAATACATAGAAATTTTAATTGTCTAAAAATCATTCACTTTCATATAAATACAATTTTCATGGACTTCGTTTATGGTAAAAGTAAATCATTGTTTTTTATTAAAAATACATTTAAAGTTGTTCCACAATTTTTGATGTGTAAAAAGACTTGGAGCAAAGACAAAAATCTTCGTTTAGGCTTAGACTTCTTGAGAGAGCAAAAGTTTGAGGGTTTAAAATTTAATGATTTTTACACAATTAAAATTTCTGTGTATTTCGTTTATGATAAAAGTAAATCATTGTTTTTTATGAAAATTACATGAACTGATTTTTCGTAATGTTTGGTTGTGTAAATGTATTCGGTGAAAAATCTCCGTTCAGGTGAACCTGTTGTTAACCTAGAAAAAACTTCAAAATTCATGGCATTCACTTCACATTTTGAGGTTACTAAACGACTAGCCCACTAAAGCTTCATTCATAGGAAGTAGCTTTGCAGATCTGAGTGCGTTGAACCGTGTTCTCTTGTGCGTTACGCCTTGTGCTTATTTGCTGTGCAAATGTGTGTGCGCCCCGCTTAAGGGCGCTTTCATACGATTGCAGATCAGCAGATTGCATGCAGAAAGTTCGCAGGAGTGAAAGAGATAGATAACAGAACATACAGTGCCCATCTCTTTCACTCTTAGACAGAAATGGGTTGTGACATGTCACTCGACGTTTTCTACGTATAATACATAAAAGACGTAATATACGTCAAAAATGGTAGAAGACCATGCATAAAACATGTCAAAGATGGCGAACATAATTTGCTTGGGCGGGACTGCATTTTGCATATTTGAATCATTGACATAACCTCTTATAAAGCTGTTCAATCGATTTAATTTGAGTTTTTAGAGTAAACATGTTAAGAAACTAGTAAAAAAGAAAACATTTTAAGGAGGAATACCGTAGGAAAAAATTAATTTCGAGCACCAGAAGTTCAAAGGTAAAAATGTTGCGTGTTGAAGTGTTTACTTGGTCAAAACGTTTTTAAAAACACAGGTTATAAGTGACTAAAGGCCCACAGGTATGTAAACAAATATCTATTTATCACAAATTATTTATTAAAATAATCCATTATTAACTATTTAATTTAATATCTGAAGATTTCGCTGAGATCTCAAGATAATCCATGAGGTTTCACTGCAAATTTGGTGTACAGTGCGTTCTTAAATAAAATATGACATATTTATACATCATATTTAAATAATTTTATTCCAAAATAATAATGGAAACCGTGTAAACTGAAGATTTTAGGTTATTTAAAATACCATAGAATTATATTTTCTCTTTAAGGGACATGTGTAAGCAGGCGATAAACTCAACAAATGAGCAAGATACACAGCAGGAAAACACCCGAAATATTATGAAAGACAATAAACACGTACATTATTATTTTTAAACAATTTATTTAGGAAAGTTATACATAATTATGAATAATTAATGAATTGCTCAATATTGGTTAATTCTATCAAGCAATTGGGTAATTTTAGAATAACGAATTAAAAAATCCCGCCTATATAGCCACGTGATCAAATGTAAAATACATTTGTAGAAAACTGAGGACGTAATATGTCATGTAGAAAACCATATAATATAAGTGATGTATTATACGTACACATCCCTGCTCTTAGGGACTTTTGGAATGCAATCTGCTGATCTGCAATCGTTTGCAATCGAAAATTCTATAACTGTTATGAGTTCAATTCGAAACAGCATTTGGAAATTGGTCAAAGAGGTTAATGAACATTATTTTTACAAAAGCGTAAGTGCTTAATAATAAATGTTACAGAACATTGTTACAAATAGTTAGTTTTGTAAATGTCACTGAAATCTTCATGTAAGATTCTGAATTTTTAAATTACATGAATTTGATAACATCTTCATTTCTTAGTATTTTATCATTTAAATTTAGCGCTGAAA
Source organism: Belonocnema kinseyi (assembly GCF_010883055.1). Lineage (NCBI taxonomy): Eukaryota > Metazoa > Arthropoda > Insecta > Hymenoptera > Cynipidae > Belonocnema > Belonocnema kinseyi. The sequence continues at coordinate 127,704,996 of NC_046664.1, read as the reverse complement.
TAGGCGGTAACTCTTTTGGCTCTTGGGGACAGTACTTTGGGCATGTTCTTGGCTCTCGCAGATATTTCACTTAAAAGCAGCCCTATTCGACTCTCCGTATTTCAGCTATGAAAGTTTCGGACCTTATTGCTTTGAGTTTCTATGTGCTAAATATCGCCGCATGGCGGCGCTTCTCGCACGTCCCGACTTTAACATGCCGCTAAATGGGAAATTTTCTTAAAATAATAATATTCATATAATATTTTATAAAATGTAAGCCTAAAATGTTTACAAGAGTACAAAAATTCAAAGCAGTTGATTCGAGTAAAAATAAGTATTAAAATTGAGTGGGTGAAGAAAAAGAAAAATATAGTGAAGTGCATTGTTCTAAACTGTGAATCCGGCTACCATTCGAGTCGTGATGACGGCGAGAAAATTGATTTTTCCAAAGTGCTTTAAAATTTAGTTGATATATATCATAAAACAATAAATAGGGAATTCCGAATTTTAACCTAAAAATAGCTGTCTTTCCCCGGCTATGGCTGTTCCTTATCTGGTGATTATATTTGTTCTTCACTTAAATTCCTTTTCGTTGGGGAGAATTTTTTGTTAAAAGTATAAGGAAGCAATTAAAAAGAAAGATAAATACAATTTTTACATCTGGTTTTCTGATCTCTTATTGTCGTGGAAATCATTATAGACCTATAATGATTTTCCTATAATGAATTTCCTATAATTTTTTCGAGATTACAGGAATAATGATTGGAACAATTATTATAGAAAAAATTGTAGGAGAATAATTATAGAAATTAATATTATTAAAATAATTATTGCAAAAAGTGGAAGGAAATATAAATGAATCATTTATTTTGAACTACTCACACAATAGTACATAAAAATTGACATATTTAAAGAAGCTTTGTTTAAGAATGGAGGTATAATAAAACTTGAAAGCTATATGTATCTACTACTTTTTGCAATAATTATTTCAATATTTCAATATTATTAATTTATATAATTATTTTACTATAATTGTTCCTAAAATTAATCGAATAATTATTCTTATTAGTAGTCATAAAGTCATGCAAAATTATAGTAATTTCATTATAGGAAAATAATTATAGGCCTATAATGATTTTTCTATACTTACACTGTTCCTTAAAGGATAGCCGGAAGGTCTATATATACTAGTACTTTTTTATTTTTTAAATATTTTAGAAAAATTGAACTTGTGTTCCAGGGTTTCATCGAAACGTCCTAAGTTTTCTAGGGATTGAAGAGGAGTGTATGCGAAATAAAACCATTCTAATAACTTTTATTTCCAACCCACCCTCGCCCTCCTCGCAGATACACAAATATGACCCAAAAATTTAAAAAACTACATTTTTACGTATCATTGTTACTTTTCAGCAATTTCCGTCGCCTTTTTAATACAAATAATTACTAATGAATAATTTGAATATTTCCCATATCTTTTTAAATAATTTTCAATTGTTTCCAGAAATATAAATGATTTAAACAATTATTTGTTCTTAAACAATGTAAAAAATAATTGTATTTTCTGATTGAAATGTAGTTATTTGTCATTTTTTGGAGTATTACATTTTTCTAAAAACATTATGTAATTATTTAAACAATTATTTGTTGTCTATCTTCATCATTTCTAAAAATTGTGCCAGAGATATCAACTTTCTTTTCAAATTAATATGCTATGCCACGTTTTGTTGAATAATTACATAATTTTGATACATTTTTCCTTATGTTTAATAAATTTCTATTTGTTTAAACAATCTTTATTTGCTTAAGCAGTTCTTTCTCGCTAACTGAAAAAAATGAAATAAAATGGAACCCATATATTTACAATATAAATTTGTTAAACATTTGAAGAAATGTCTCAAAACTATATAATTATTCTACAAAAAGTATCACAGGATATCAATTTGAAAAAAGTGGACATTTTTGGCTCAATTTTGAGAAATTCTGAAAATAAACAATAAATAATTGTTTAAAAAATTACATAATATTTTCAGAAAAATTTACTTTTCCAAAAAATTAACAAAATATTTCATTTCAATCTGAACATACGATTATTTTTCACATTTTTTGAGAGTAAATAATTGTTTAAATAATGTTACATTTATTTAAACAATTTCATATTGTTTGAAAAGTCATGGTGAATATTTAAATCGTGAATTAGTAATTATTTGTATGAAAAAGATGACAGGAATCGCTCAAAAGTACCATGTTAATTAAACAGGATTTTTAAGTACCAGGTGGCACGTGTCAATATTCGAATTTTGACATATAATGTTCCTTTTGTATGCGTCACGTACCAGGCGGGCAGAGTTATTCACAGTAGTTGGCCGTCGCTAACCCGACTATTCCTTTTTAAATTTCTCTTCAAATTATTATTAACACTTTTTTTAATTGATGAATTTTCTCATTATACTTATTTATAATCACAACTTATATACTAATGTACAATTTTTAGTCTGAAATCATCGAAACCCGTAGATTCCGAATTATTATGCTTTAGGCTTTTAGCTATGAAAAGTAAAAAAATCTACTTCTAAATTTTAATCCGAAAGCTTAAAAAAGGACCCTTGAGTTGCGGCTACTCTATATATTGATATAGCTTCTCTGTTTGTTATTTATGATGGAATTCTTATTTCAATTTCAGCCTCTCTGCTTGTTATTTATGATCGTATTTTTATTTTAAATTCAGAAAGGACATTTTAAAGCCTTTAAAACATTTAAAAGAGCTACTTGGACCTTTAAATTCTATCTATCTACCTGAGTGCCTGCGGAGAATTTCTCAGAGCTTCTCAGAGCCTTGAGAATCTTCAGCATATACTTTGAGATTTCTATCCGTAGGGCAATGCATTGTTTTAACATTCTAATGTATATAATTATGTCATTTAGAAACACAAACATGTATATATTTAACATTTTATATATTGATTTATTTCCCTTCTTCAATAAATTGTGAATAAGACTAATTTAGAAACAAAATTCGAAGTATTTAAAACAATTTAGGGTATTTATTAGTCTATAAAATTAAATTAATTGCACTTATTTCTGAAAATTACCTAAATTGAGAAATATTTATTTCGCAGTTTATTTAACTCTATCCATATCTTGTATACATGTAACTAACACTCTAGAAATATTTGTACTAAAAAAAAGAATGAGTTTTGGAATTGAATTATCTTTAAACTTACTAAGTGTTTACAATTTTATGTTTTTTATACTTTCCCCATTGGATTTCATGTTGAAGTAGGGCCAGGTGCGAGAAGCGCCGCCGTACGGCGAAATTTCAAACATAGAAACTCATTGCAATAAGGTCCGGCCATCTTTTTTAGAGTCGGATAGGGTCGTGGTCTAGAATTCACTGGCAGTACTATCAGAGGAAGATCAGTGGAAGATTGCTTATGCCGTGTATTTGATTTCGACCGACTTACCGCAGCGCGCCCTGTTTGCCTTAGCCTTCCGGGAACTAAAATTAAAGGTCCAAAAGCGCGCCCTGTTTGCCCTATTTTTATTTTTCGAGAACTAAAATGAAAGGTGGTTTACCTGCTACTCACTTGGTAAAACAGGGTACAATTTGATAAAATCGATAGAGAAGATCGGAGTTGGTAACAAGTATACATAATAAAATAATAAATTAAGAAAAATGTATCAAATCTACTCCTTTAAACTTAATTATTTGACCAAGCTTTGGCTCTAATGATTTTTTCAACTAGAAAATGTTATTATAATAAAGATAATTTTTTATGTAGTATCTCCAGTTCTTAAAATAATTCAACAATAATAATATGATTATTTATTAATTTATAATTAATACTGTGAATAATTATACCTAATTATTTTGATCCATGGTATTGAAATTTAAATTCATTATTGTGTTTTTAAAGATAAGAAGTTTACATAATTATAATTAGAGTATAATCTTCAATTCAATAGATTCTATATTAGGAGCTATTCAGTATCAATATTGTTAATAT
>NC_046664.1:127694281-127700913 GCF_010883055.1 Belonocnema kinseyi | reverse complement strand
ATTAGAATTAGTAGTTACCATTATTATTTTTTATCAAAAGTGTAATAATAATTGATATAACTATTATTTTTCGTGGAACTTTTCCTGAATATCGATCCGATAAATTATTAATACTAATTTGAAAAGATTTTTACCTAAGATTTCAAATGTGATGTTATATTTATAGTTAATTAAGTGGTTAATAATGACTAATATTTCACTAAATAATAAAGCTTTAACTTTGACAAATTTTTAATTGTAAAATTGTAATCGCTTCGAATGAAACATTATTTTTCAATTACATTATTCAATTTTGATCACTCTGAATTAGTCTAATTTAAAAAATTGAAGTTGCTCATTTGTTTTTCAGAGATTCTGATACAAAAATCGTTTGATATATGTATTTTTCTTAAATTTCAAGCAAATTCAATTAGAACTTAGTCAATATCGTAAAAAAATTTTAAATCTTTGTATTTGATATGTACATACAAATAGGAGAGAAATACTGTCTTGATTTGGAAGACCACCGTTAACTGCATTTTGGATGAGGCCCTTGAGTCGCCTACCGTTAATTGCTTCAGGTGACTTTATTCGATTTGCAGTTAACGGTGTTCTTCCAAATCACGACGGAATAGGCATGTTGTTGCCGCATCTAAATAACGAGCGGGCTGTTCTACCTAGATCTTGGATTGATAAAACTCTATTGCTTTTGCAAACCAACATGGTCCACTCCCCCTTGTAACTTATGATCAATCCCCACGCCCATGTTAGGTAGCATGTGGCTAGTCCCCTCCTATTCCTATGCCCATCAGAGGCGGTGGAGCCTTGCCAAGGGGCACAGAGGCCAATGCCTCCCATAGAAATCGACATAGAAATCGGCTTTGTTTAATCTTTAAAATCTATCTGAAATCTATGTGGAATAATAGAAGCCTTTCCGAATTCTTTTATATTTATCCGAAACCTTTGCGAAATATTTGAAATTTTTGTAAAGAATTCATAAGATCTTTGAGATATTATTGCAACCTTTGTCAATTCTTTGTGAAATTTTCGCGAAATAACTTTTTTAAATCTATTCAAAATGTTTAAAATCTTTGAGAATTCTGAAAAAACTTTGTGAAATAATAGAAGCCTTTGTAAAATAATGAAAATATCTGTGAAATCTTCTAAACATATCCTAAATCTTTCCGAAATGTTTGAAATCTTTGTAAAATCATTAGGACGTCATTGGAATTATTTGTTCGATCTTTGAAATCTAATTTAAATCTTTGCGAAATATTTGTAAGCTTTGTGAAATCTTTAAAGTCATTGGGAAATCATTGAAAATTTTGTGATATCTTTCTAAAATCTTCGTGAATTTTCTCAAAATCTTTGCAAAATCATTAGGCAATTATTGAAATCTTTGGTTCAATCTTTGAAATCTATCTGAAATCTTTCTCAAATATATGAACTCTTTGGGAGATCATTTAATTTTTTATGAAATATTGTTAAATTCTCTAAAAATCATTGTGAAATATTTGAAAGGTATCTGAAATCCTTCAAATCTATCTGAAATCTCGGTGAAATCTTTGAAAACTTTGGGAAATCATTGAAATTTTTGTGCATTGTTTAAAAGTCTTTGCAAATTATTGGAAATACTTTTGAAATATTTGGTCATATCTGCTAAAATAATAAAACCTTCATGAAATATTTTTAAAATAATTGAAGTCTTTATGCAGTCTTTTAAATCGACCAGAAATCTTTGAACTCTTAATTGTCGAATAATAGAAGACTTTATAAAATCTTTTAAATCTATGCGAAGTCTTTTCGAAACCTGTGAAATTGTTCCGATTTCTATGGCATTTAATCGTTCTTTTAATAATATCATTTTAAGTTTTAATAATGTCAGCTTTTAATAGTGTCAATTTAAGTCAAAATTTATTATTTTATTTGGATATAAAGATCAAATGTTTAGGCAAATGTGAGTACTACCAATAACCTCGTATATAGCCGCATTGTAATTTAACTGTACTAAAATTAATGCACTGATTTTAGGCCCTCCTCAGTAAAAGAAAAAATCTCAAATGCGCATAGAATGTGAAGTTGAGAGAACTCTGTTCCAGCGTGGATTTATACACAAAAAATCTGGCCGCTACGCGGGCACATTCTCATCCCCTGGGGCGCACAACTGTCGGTTCTCGCGCTTCGCGCTCGATTGTACATTTATCTCGCGCTTCGCGCTCGATTATGTATTTACCTCGCGCTACGCGCTCGGTCGTTATATTTTCGCACATTCTTGCGTAAACATTTTAAAATTAAGACTCAAAATATCCACTACGGTAATTTTGTAATTGTGAACTCTCTTTTCTTAAAGCTATTTTGGCTTTAACGAACACATTCTCATCACGTATCTCGTGCTTCGCACTCGATTTTGTCCAACATGTCAATTTTTCTACATTATACACAACTCTTTTATATCAATTATAGTACATTTTTATGTAACTCTGGGATTTCTTATTTTGCTTTAAATTGTATTCTAAGCTGCTCTGAAACATTTATCATTTCAATAAATGTATATCGTTACGATTCATAATATCCATAATAATTGAATCATAATAATTCTTATTTCCTTGTTTTTATAATTTTTTATTTTTAATGTTGTTTTTTACGATTAAATAAAAACTACTACGAATCTGCATAGGGTCTAATGCAGGAACCTATACAGGGTATTATATAGGAGCCTATGTCCTCTTACGTCTTTTCTGTGCTTTTTCCAAAAAGTTCATTTTTGCATTTTTTATCTCATGTTTTACAATTAAAAGAAGATCTACTCGTCCAATTGAAAAATGATTAATAATAAATTCATGGATCTTTTTGGGTGAACAACTGTTGTCTGGTAATTTAAGTTCATACCTTGTGTCGTTTTTTCAAACAAATTTAATATTTTTATTTAAAATGTTATTTTTTACGACTAAAGCAAAAACTATCAAAAATTCCTATCAAAAATTATAGCTCTTTTTTGGATGAACAATTCTTGTCTCATTTTTTTCGTAGATGACATCGAAAAGTGATTCATTATCAATTTGTAATTCTTTCCAGGGCGCGCAATTTGAGCTTTTTCACTTTTTTTGCATCTTGCATAGTTTGAACAAAAAATGGAATTTTTGAATTTTTCATTATTTTTGGTGCGATCACATTTGGAATGTTCAACTTTTCGACCAAATTAAAAAAGTTGTTATCGTAGTCCTATAGGGCTCTTAAACAGCTAAGTTTTTCTTCTCCTGGATTTTTTTTCATATCATGCGTTGTTTGTCTTAAAATGTTCATTTCAGCTTGTTTTTTTTTTGTATTTTTAAAATGCTCTTACTCTGATAATTTTCTTCTTATAGAAAAAAGTCATGGGGATAAATTGTTTGAGTTTCTGAGTACTATGAACAACCGTACATAGAATTTTTTAATCTTGAAAAAATGTGTTTTCGAAATTTTTTTGTATGATCAAATTTGGAATTTTCAACTTTTTGACCAAATTGAAAAAGTTGTTATCATAATCTTGTAGGGCTTACAAAAAGCAATGTTTTTCTTCTTCAGATTTTTTTTCTTATCATGCGATGTTTGGCCTAAATTGTTCATTATAGTTTTTTTTATTTTATTTTGAAAATGCTATAACTCTAGTCATTTTTGATTTTTCGAAAAAAGTCATTGGGATAAATTGTTAAATTTTTTTAACACTATGAATAACCATACAAAGAATTTTTGAATTTTTAAAAAGTGGTCTTAAAAATATTCAAAAAGTGCCCACTTTTTGAATTTTCATCCAAAATGGCTGGCTAACGAACTTGGCCTTTAGTTTAGGACACTAAACGAGTGTACCAAAGGGCAATCTAATAGATTACTTTTTTCAAAAGTTATCGTGTTCACGGACGTACAGACAGACAGACATACATACAGACATACAGACCTACAGACATCCAGACATACAAACAGATAAGACACATTCGTAAAAACCTGTTTTTCGGATTCAGGGGGTCTCAAAACGTGGACATTTGACAAAAACTGGGGGGGAGGTCAAATTTTACACAAATCTAATATCTTCTCTGATGAGAATGTAAAAATCATATTACAATAAGTGATAATAAAACTGGTTGTATGCTCGACTGATTAATCACAGTAAAATATATGGAGAAAAGTATTGCAAGTGAAAAAATACTACAAAAAATCTTCATAAAGCAAAATATTTAACTGAAGAGATTATCAAATTACTTTAAGAAATTAATAGAAATAGATACTTACTGAAACTAATGAAAATGAAAGTTTTTACCATTATAGATTTTTAATTTCTTTTTTGATTCTTATTAAATATATAGTGCATACATTTTCTTATAAAAATTAATTTGTTTAAAATATTCAAATGGTTCAAAATCTAAAAAAAGTTAAGTTCTGAATTTGTTTATGAAATTTATTTGTATAATAAATCATTATTGTAAATTTGCAAGGTGTCGTAGGAAAATGTGATTGGAAATATATTCTTTGTTGATTCCATAAACAAATTAGGCCTATTCTTCAAAAAATGCCCAAACTCTTAATTTGCTCATGAAAGTAGTTTCAATAATTAACCTTGAAAATGCGATTATTATAATTAATTGGAAAGACGTTCTTAATTAAGTTTGTAAAAAAAACTGACCTTATTCGTTTGAAAAATAGCCAAATTCTGAATTTGTTATGAAAGTTCTTTAAATAATTAACCATTACTGTAGATTTAACAAATACCTTAGGAAAGAGCCATCGCAAAGACAACAATAGTTAATTTCATTAGCAAATTGTGTTTATTAATTGAAAAATACCTCACCTCTCAATATGTTTATGAAAATTGTTTAAATGATTAATAATTATTATAAATTTACAAAGTATCGTAAGAAATGATCATCAAAAGACATTCTTAGTTCAGATCTTTGAATGGATAAGTGAAAAAGCTATTTCCTGATCTTGAGATTAGACTTGGACAAACAGGTACCAAGTTGTCACCTTTCCAGAAACCTGAAAACACAGGACGAGGAAGGCAGAGAGTAAAATCGTATGCTCCCTCCCCCTCAACCATGGCGCTCTGTGCAACCGCACGGCTTGCACGCCCCAAAATACGGCCCTTATTTTAAATGAACTGGTTGAAATTAAAAAGTTAAAAATTGCATTGTGTAAAATAAAAATTCGAAGTTTTTGAATGGTTACAGTCTTAGATCTCTGAATTTTCATATTCAATACTGAATTAAAACATTTACATACATTCAAACATTAAATTTAGTTTTCATTTGCAAATTCTCGAATTTTAATTGCTTCATATTGAAAATTATTTATTTAAAAAAAATTTCAACTTAACATTCTCCAATTTTGAAATTTTTGAACCAGTTTCTGATTTGACTTTGAGGTCGCCTTGAAAACTTGAATAATTCTTGATTAACTTTCATGCTAAATTATCTCTTCCAAATATGAATAGGAAATTTTTTATTTTTCTATCAGCAATTTGAAAATATTATATTCAAAATGTACGTTTATTTGCGATCCCAACGATATGTTACTTGCAATGAAAAGATTAAAATTAGAATAAGTTTGGAGTAGTAAATTTGTCTAAAAACATTACATAATTATTTGAAGAATTAATTATTGTTTATTTTCAAAAAATTTTCAATTGAGCCAGAGATGTCCAAGAGTTGTCCAATTTAATAGTTATCGAAAAATAACTGCTTGAGTAAATAAAAATTGTGTGAATAAATAGAACTTTGTTAAACATTAAAAGAAATGTATGAAAATTATATTATTATGTGTTTTTATTAAACTTTTACTCGGGTAAACCCGGTGATACATCATAGCCACGGACTAAGTCAAGTGACTGATGAGATTAGAATGTTATAACTTAATTCAAATAATTTAATACGATGGTTGAAACCTCCTGCGATGATGTTGTAGGTATACAATTACGAGCGGCCACTAGCTTTGGAGGTGACAACAGTCACCTCTGGATGCTTTCTTAGAGCTACCATCTGCCACTCCACGGGTTTTTAGTCGCTCGCTTCCTGATGATCAAGAACGTTTCTTACAATGGGACAGGTGTTTAATAAAACCGCCTTCTGAGCTGCTGCCAATACCCTACTGACTCCTAAATGTTCAAGATGTTCAGTGCATCTTGCGTGCACATTGCCTGTAGCCGAAATCACAATGGGATGCATGGATGCATGATTCACATTCCTCCATATGGTCTTCACTTCATGCCTTAACTCGCTATACTTGTGGATCTTGGTTGTATAGGTTGACTGCAAATTTCGGTTAAGCGGACAAGCAATGTCGATGATGTAGACTCTTCCACCTTTTTTTTTCTCGCATCACTATGTCAGGTCGATTGGCCCGGCTGTAATGATCCATTTGGATAGTAACATCCCAATATAAGATGTAATCTTCGCTTTCTAAAACGGGCACTGGAATGTATCTATAGAAGGGCATCCATTCTTTTAAGAGTCCGAGGTTTAGGGCAAGTTGTTGATGTATAATGCCCGCTACATCATTATGTCTGTGCGTATATTCCCTCTGAGCCGTTACGCGACAGCCATCAATAATGTGCTCGATGGATTCGTTGGTATCTCCACATAATCGGCACCGGTCAACTACGTCTTGATGTAACACGTGTTTGC
>NC_046664.1:127691184-127694181 GCF_010883055.1 Belonocnema kinseyi | reverse complement strand
AATATAACTAATATATACACACAAAATACTACCTTAAAGTCTACAGTTATTCAAATAAAATAGAAGAAAACAGTAATATAAGTACTAAATATTTTAATGTAAAATACACGATTGCAAATTCCTAAATATTGAACTGCAAACGATTCTACAACATAGTCTTAAGTTTGAGAGATATATGACCCATATTCATGCAAGGCCTTTTAAGTTTGAACCACTCAATTACTTGAGGGGAATACCTAGAAAGAATTCTTCTGGAATTAAGTAAGAACCGTATATACCTTTGCCTATAGTCCGTATACCTGGTTGAACCTAATCAATTTTGGAAATTGAAAACATTCATTTTTTAAAAAAAGGCAAATTTTAAACGACAAATAGTTCAATTAACAAATAAACAAGAATGGAATAAATGGAATAGTTGAATTGTCAGTTTAAAAAAATTAATATTTTCAACGACAAAAATGAATTTTGAACAGAATGCATGAATTTTTACCCACTTACCTTGAAAAAGTCAAAAGATAAATTTTCAACCAAAAATGAAATAGCTGAATTTTCAAATAAAAACATTAATTTCTAACAATATAATTTATTTTATATCCAAAGAGCTAAATATGCAACTAAAATCGTAATGTTTTAACTAAAAAGATTTATTTTTAGTTCGAAAAATTAATTTAAAATTTAAATAAAACGGGTTTTCAACCAAGTAGATAAATTTCAACTAAAATGATAAATCGTCAACAACAAACATCAAGTTTCAACAAACCCCTTCAACTGTTAATGTAAATTTCTTTAATTTTTACCTGCTAAATGTTTCAATGTATACAATTTTGAGTATCCCTTCAAAATTGTTGAATTTCACATTACAGTTTAAAATTAATTATTTAACTAAGCATTGGGTTTAATGATTTTTTCAACTATAAAATGTTATTATAATAAATAAAATTTTTAAATTTATTATTTTCAGTTTTTAGGACAATAATACTTTGATAATAATAATATGAATAATTATACCTAATTATTTTAATATATATTATTTAAATTTCAAATTATTATTATTATTATTATTATTATTATCATTATTATTATTATTATTATTATTATTATTATGTTTTCTTAACAGACTAGGAGTTTATATAATAATAATTCAAGGATAATATTCAAATTCAATATACAATTTTAAAGTATAAGTTTCTCTTTAAAAAAATGAAGAGAAAAATCTTCTCAGCAAGTATGCATCGCTGGAAAAAAACTGTTTGAAAAATCATTTTTGAAGCAATGTTTTTTGGCGTCTGAAATTGGTTTTATTAAAAAAGGGTTAAGTGCATTTTCATTTAATTTTTATGTACAGAAAGTTTCCTTTTGATTTTGATTGAAAAATTAAATACGTTATTTAATATCATATATGCATGCATACATACATACATTCATACATACATACATACATACATACATGCATGAATACATATATACTTATATATACATAATAATAATAATAATAATAATAATAATAATAATAATGAAAATAAATTTTTAAAAAATAATAATAATAACACCCTACCGAAGGTGTTCCGTGTTGATGTCGCGGTAGGGCTTGAGCTCTCCTCTCATGACTTTGACGGCAATGTTGGAGGTAGCATTGCTACTGACAGGGTTTCCCATGCCAAATAGGCTGATAACGAAGAGGAGAGGGACTAAGTAGAACACCAAAACTCATCAATGAAAAATGGAGAATATATTAAAGATCTTGAAACGCTTCCCGAGGATCGTCGGGGCGCCCCTGGAGCCACCGCTGGGGGCCACAGCATGCGGGACGGTGGCGATGGTGAGCTGCGAGATGGTCAGGCAGATCTCACTAGGAAGAGGAATTGGTGCGTCTCTATTATGAAAGGGCGAAGTTTGAAACAAACAAGGAAAAAGGATACAATTTCAGAACAATATTTGCTGCAAATTATCCTAATATACAAAAGGTCGCACTAAGAGATCTTATCGCTAAGGTGAAAGACATCAGGATTAATCTACATGTTACAGAAGACCGAGCAATGGAGATTAAACAACAGGTTGATTTGGCGTGGAAAAACGACGGCAATGAACATCAGTTAGAGAAAGCCGCGACAAACGGTCAAGCAGGAGCAATTGATGTTCTTCCTCAACCTATTGATGATCCAACACCACCACATCCTCCAGAGGTGGATGACCTTATACAACCAGAGGCAGAAGCAGAGGTTCAGCGACCAAAAAAGCGACGAAAATGGACATACCATGTGAACAGAGATGTTATGCGCCTTTATTTTTTGGCAGAGAAATGTGGGGAAAGTGTGAGGAGAGAACATCATGGACTCTTTTTACTTAAATACCCAGAGCTAGCCACAAAAATAAATGAGCAGAATCTAGCAGATAAAAAACGCTCAATATCTGTAAACAGACTGCTTTCGGCTGTTGAAATAGCTGCTATCAAAATAGAAGTGGAACGGCAGCTTCCTATTGATGAGCTCGCCTTGGAAGATGTAGATAACGAAGACTTGATTGATGCTGAAGGCATAAGTGCTAGGGATAATGAACATCATGCACCGGATCTATTAGAACCACATCCGGATATTACTAACGATCATGTAGATAGGGAAATCTCAGAAGAACTACAGCACCTGGAAAGGAATTTTGATCATGCTTTACTAGAGTTCAGATATGTGGAACCAACACTGAGGCATTCTCTGCCCAAAATGAACATTACAAATCATCTGCGTACACTAATAGCACATCTCGACAGTAAGGTTTTACCTACGTATTTGAACGCAGCACGAAATGCGTTAGAGGTGCAGACTCTTGTATACTGTGCAGCTGTAGCAACCGTTAGAACGTTGGGCCGAAAAACTAGGCCTGCAAATGCCGTTTTTGTTCCAGCAAGGGATCGAGATCCACCATGGAAGATCAGGTTGGATATGGATGTCAGCAAAGTAAGGTGCAAATTGGATCGATTAACTCAATATAAAAAAGGAAAGAGAA